>NC_133348.1:34774712-35108046 GCF_030506205.2 Paramisgurnus dabryanus
CCAGTTCTGAAGCGGTCTCATATGGAGCAGCCCAAGCTGTGTTATGGCTGCCGTAGCTGCCATATGCACCAGGAGCCTCTGACATAGTTTTAGTGGGACTGCCATCTTGCCAATTGAAAGAATTCAAGTTCATTACTGACTGTACACATTCCTGTGTCAGGCGTGCTGTACATTCGACGGAGTCCAGTTCCATGGGAAGTAGATGCTGGAAAACTTGGGGGGATGCCAGGCAAACTGAATTGCATAGCCGAGTGCATAGAAGCCAACGCAATGGGCTGGGTAGCTGTTGCCAGGCTCCCAGGGACAGAGCAAGGGGAACTAAAGGCACTACAGAACTACCTACAGTGGGGCAGTCGAGCAAAGCGGAGGTGACCTTCGTAATGCGCTTTAGGGCTACACGAGTGATGTGACACTCACCTAAATCCACAAATGGGAAGCGGGGTCGGGAGGATGGCGGTATAAGCTCCCGGACACCCATGCAGGCCCGCTGGCGACAGAGGAGAGGGAGAACAGGTCAGCTCTGCAATGGAAGGGGAAATTGCTCTTTTGTTGAAAATGTGGGTGCTGGCTAAAAAGCCAGCAGAACTAAAATAAAAGGCAACACAGGATTCACCAGTGGTGCGATCACCATCTCCCAAAAAAGAAGTCCCTGCCATCTTAAGGTCATCCATCTCAGGACTGCTTACATTTTGTTTTTCCTCCAGGTTGGGTAGCAGACTGGATGAGTGGGGTGGCCTGCTTTTGACCAGTTCCTTGCAACAACACTTTAGCGTGTAATGCAGAGGTCGCCTCTTCGCAAACCAGGTATGCACTGCCCATCAGAGCGGACACATTTTTGCTTATCCCTCCAGGAGGCAGCAGTTGCTGGACACAGTTGCATCGCAACTGACCGCTCCCCTGTGGGGATAGCAGTGTAGCCCTTAGTGACCAGGGCATCGAGAGAGGTGAGGGTGAAGGCATACAATCCGCCATCCTTGAGATAGTCTCCTCAGATCTGCGAGGGTCAATTTCCCGCAATGGGACCATGACTCCTCCACGACATTGCCTCAGCGTGGTGAATGCCCAGGCACGTAAGACAGCGATCATGACCATCCAAGGATCCCATATATTTGCCACATCCAGAAACACACTGGCAGCTTCTTTTAAAGAAACGACATCTTAAAAAAAATCAACATTAAACAAACACTTTTGTCCAAAGTGGCAAATGAGGTAACAATAGAAGCGATTAGAGCAACACAATAACAGCAATACATAAGTGCACTAGAACTAGTCTCATCAAGTCTAACACAATATATATAGGCAAGAAATTAACCACAGGTGCCTCTTTGTTGCCACCAAAGCTGTCATGAATCCCACTTTGTTTAGTTATTTTAATAGGTCCGCCTGGTATGCCTGCAGTACTGCCATATAGTACTGACAGAAAGGCAGGAAAAGAAATCTTACCTACCTTAACATCCACCTGACTGCCAAGATTGTTAACCACTGCTTACAGCACAAGTTCAATACCAAACTCAAATGATACTGCAAAGCAGGCTTCTGAACCTTATGTGAGCTCCCCCAAATCTAAGGAGAGGGCAAAAGATAGAGCAGATCCTGGCCGTTGTTTCTCATTCGACAGATCTAGCTGCGAACGCCCCAAATGAAGCTGAGATGCCACCTTGGTGGAAACAGGAACTGCGGAAGGCAGCTGCCGTCCCGCCTCTCATCAAGGAGGCAGGAGTGGAGCATCTCCCGGATGATGATATGATTTATTACAGTCAAGAAAACATCTTGGTTATGTATGCAACATCTGTTCCCTGATGGAGGAAAGACATTATGTCAATGTATGAAAATGTTCCAGCCATGTCAGTAATCATTTTAGCTCTGAGTCCCCGAAGTGCATATGAGCAGAGTGCATAACTTGTGAACTTTAGGAAAAAAGACTGCAGTCATGAGTCCAGAAACCAACCATCCAGCCATGAGCGCTCTGTACCATCACCATGTTCTATGTAAACACAATACATTGATTGTTGATTTTATATAAAATAAAAATCAATTTAGTAAAAAAGCACTCATTGTCTTAAAAGATTAAGCTAATATGGTAATGCATGACATACTACAGCTATATCACTCTCATAGTCATGTGATATAAGTCTTTATCAGTATGGCTGTGATTGCCTCTATAGCATAATCACTGCCATGCTGATACAGAGCAATATCACACTCCTACTCAAGCGGTATAGCTTTAGTCTATTATGCAGTACCCAATAATCTTCATCTATTCAGACTTGGTTGATTTTTATTTTATTTGACCAAATAAATGACCAAAAGATTACTTTGCTGGGTTTTACAGGCAGGGTCTCATTTAATAATTTACTGTATTTTGTATTACTTGATTCGTTTGTGTTGAATTATTGTACAAGACTTTAAAAAATGTTTCATTAATGGCATTGATGATGAAATATTTGAATGTTTCACTTTTAACTTTATGATGTTTAGAAAAATCGTTATTTGCATTTATTTAATCTGTTTTGTTATTTTCTAAGTAATCCATATATCAGGTTACATTATACTCCATATAAAACAACGTGTTTTCCAACATTGTGTTGGAAAGTTGCATAAATAAGTAATCCTAAACTTCTGGTAGTTTATATATTTAAATGTGTAAAATCAATGTGTCGTTCACCCTTTGAGAATAGGCTACACAACACGATATGTGGGCTGTGCGCTGTTTTTTAGGGTCCTAGAATTCTCTGGCTAAGGCCATGGGAAAAGGACCACCCTCTTTCGTCCAAACCAGTCCAAAACATTTTCAGGCGGATACCCGGAAATGCGGGAGACCTAAAGACATAAAAGTCTCAAATATTTATTTGAGTGTCCAGTATTTTAAAGTGTCTTAATCGAGGTAAAGCAGAAGTATAAGTGTACCGGATTCAAGACGCGACCATGACACTTCTTCATGAGATCGAAGGATGGCTCACATCTCTTATGTTTTACGTGCTTTGTGTTGCTTTAATCGCATTTGTAGCATATTGTCTGTATGTTAGACATGTTCATCAGAAATATGATCATATACCTGGACCTCCAAGGGATAAGTAAGAAATGTTATGAACGCTAGTGCATTGTGTTTTATGTCAAATATATGGTTATGTCAAAGTTAAGATAAACTAACTTGACGGCTGTATTCTTTATAGTTTTTTACTGGGACATACAACTTTTATTAAAGCACCTACGTCGGACAACATCATGCACAATATTTTACTGAACTGGTAAGTTGAAAGCTTTTTACTTTTGCTTTATCACTTGTGTTCTTGTGTTATATGGGCTATTTCAACTGCAACAAGTTGCACAATGCTTTGGTTATTCTTCCGGTCGATTTGAATAGGGACAGCCGGGGAGAAAGTAGGGCGACTTGAAACCTCAATTTGCACACTACATAATCAGAACATTGAGTCCAAATAAAATACGTCAAACTAGTACACGCACGCGCACACACACCTGTTTGCTTTTATTTTGGCATATACGGCAAAAAAATTATCTGGCCAAAAATATGTTTTAAATATGTACAACCCATATGGCAAAAAACTTTGTAAAGTATAAAATATAAAATTATATTATAAAGTATATTTTTGCAGTTGAAAATTTATATTTAATTTTAACCTTTTCAAACCTGTTATATAGCCTACAGGCTTGTAACATACAAACCTTTATCTTCCAATGGGACTTCAAAATATATTTATTTAAAAAAATATTTCAAAATATAAAAAATGGCCAAAAAATATATTATTTAAAAAACATTTCTAAATATATTTAATCAAATATATTTTTGGCCATTTTTTATATATATTTATGTTAAAAATTATTTTTAAAAATATTTAAATATTTTTCTGCTGTATAAGGGTGACTTTTCATACACACATATTCTGAACAATCTAATTCTAACCCTTAAACCTAACCTGTACAGAAACCTTTATGCATTTTTACATGTTCAAATAAACAATTTTGTATGGCTACTTGGCCGGTTGTCAACATGAAGGTGTTTAGGACTTCTGCTATTATTGTAACGAAATTTGAATAACACAATGTATAAAAACCTGTACACACGCACACAGTCACACAACAGTCACTTGGAGCAGGAATGCACTGTCACAGGCAACACTTCTGGCTTTCATTTAAACTATTATTTGTCTTAAAATAGTTTAAAGTCTTAAACTAAGCCTTAAAACACAATAGAATATGTAAGGTATTGCTACAAAAGAAAACAGTTTATCAATCAAAAATACATTGGATATTTAATGTCATTGCACACTGTCAGAAAAAAATGGTCAAGCTGTCACTGGGGCAGTACCTGGCCCGACTCCACATCTACAGGGGGTGGGCCTTACCCTCCCAGACAGGACCTTTGCCCACCCTGGCCTGGCCCCACAAAACAATCATGAAATATTCATATCAACAATATATTATTTTCTTCTTTTGGCAAGATTTTTATGACTTATTTTATTGACTTGCTGTTTTTTTTAATCATTCAAATCTTTGTTGGCCGGTTAATAACACATTTTGTCTGTGGTGTGACAAACTCAGGACACCTATCTAAAGTTGCTTCACGTGTAATTTAAAAATTACTTTATAACCTGGATTATTTTCAAGCCTCCACCGCATGGACAGAATTTTGCCACCAAACAAGTTTCAGGGAAGACGATGCATGGTTTTCGGTGCCAAGCAGATAGAAATATCACACACGGACACAAACAAAAGTTAAAAGTGGTGAAAATTTTAGTGTGATGATGAGATCCATAGCGACAAGGTTTTTCTGGGTCAAAACTCAACAAAAAAAAAAAGAAATATAAAATGCATCATAATGTTACTCGTTATATCAGTAGAAATGTGAGATTCATTTTAAATAACAGTTGGAATGTAAAAAAGAGTGTAGGCCTTACTTTATAAAAATTTTAGGTGTAATTATTTTGATCCTTATCTTAACCACCATACAAATTGGCCGACCAGGTACATTGCTTTGGCCCACCTTTGATCTCATAGCTGGAGCCAAAATGTAAAAAAAGTAAACATTTGATTTTAAATGCATTCTTTTGGAATCAGTCTTTAATCACAATGTTGTTTTGATGTACACAGTGATGTTAATGATACCAGGCTTTGTTGTGTCAAGTAGCAGACCTGTTTTTTATTTGAGTGAAATGTAAATTTCAGACATACTGAAATATTTTCTATCTGGTCAAATGATGCTTAGTGCCTGTGTTTCTGTTTTAAAGGGCAGAAAAATACGGTCCTGTGTACAGACTGAACACCTTCCATTATGCTGTGATCGTGATTTATTGCCCTGAAGCTACAAAGGTAAAAGGTTAACCCTTATTCATGTTTGTAATCGAACCCCCCCCCCCCAAAAAAAACTAATCAAAATATCTGTCCCTTTATTGCAGACAATCATGATGTCACCCAAGTATCCTAAAGATCCCCTTGTCTACAAAACCCTCTTTAGCTTGTTTGGGAAAAGGTGAGCTTTATCTTTGCTTGGTTGTAAACAGGAAGGGTAAGAAACAGGAACTTAACTAAAGGGGGAAAATAGAGGAGAGAAATGAATGTTTACCTTAAATTAAAGTGTGATGAATTGCTAAAAACAAATTTCCAGGATTTGCTCACCTTTGGACTTATTTTAATGCTTTAAGTCCTTATTTTTAGACATTACAAAAAAGTGGGAAAATAGGTCAAAATACTGTTTGTTTTATTTCTGTATCTTTTATTTATTAATGACTTTAAATATTTAATTAACAGCCCTTTATCTATGTTTCAAATATGAGTGAAATAGGTTTTGCTGAGACTGATTAAGTCACATCATTTAAATCTCCTCAGGTTCCTGGGAAACGGTCTGGTGACGTCTGTGGATCATGATGCCTGGTACAGGCAGCGGCGCATCATGGATCCGGCCTTCAGCAGCTCGTAAGTCAAATACACAACATCTGTAAGACATTGAAATGCTCGCTTGTGCAGTATAGCTGATGATATGTTCTTCATCAGATACCTGCGAGGTCTGATGGGCACGTTTAATGAGATGTCAGAACGCCTCATGGACAAACTGGAGGAAAACGCTGATGGGAAAACTCCTGTTGTCATGCATGACCTGGTCAACTGTGTCACACTTGATATCATTACCAAGGTTTCCTCTGATCCACAGTCTCTCTGTAGTTGTATTTATTTGTACTGTGTTGGAAACATTTTTTAGTGAAGACCAGGAGACTTGGATTTCCTCGAGCAGTAATCTTCAAATCAGAGCCTAGGCGCTGCAGTCACCAAGTCTGATTTACAGTAGCCCTACATTGCATTTATATACATTTTAGGGGGAAGTCCCCTTAATGGAAAACAAACACTTTATTGTGTCTTTATTCACAGGTGGCTTTTGGTGTTGATTTGAATATGTTGAACGACACTGACTCCCCCTTCCAGACTGCAATAGAGCTGTGTTTGAAAGGCATGGTGTATAATCACAGGGATCCTTTATTTAGGGTAAGAGATTTTAATATTATTAAAGATCCTTCTGTTTGATTAGAAACTTTTGCATTTGTGAAACTTCAGCTCAACCCTAAGAACTGGAAGATGGTGCAACAGATTAAAGATGCAGCTGAACTCTTACGTAGAACCGGAGAGAAATGGATACAAGACAGGAAGACAGCAGTGGAAAATGGTGAAGATGTCCCTAAAGACATTCTCTCTCAAATCCTCAAAACAGCTGGTATGAGAGTCATCACTGACTGAAACATTAAATGCTTTTTTACATAGACATCTTCTGTAACACTTTGTTTTTGCTGTAGAGGAGGAAAAAGCTAACAATTCAGAAGATCATGAGCTAATGCTGGACAATTTTGTCACTTTCTTTATCGCAGGTGAGTTATTATTGTTTGTTTGGTGTCTGGAAACTTAAAGCTATATTAACTGACACTTAATTTCTCTGCAGGGCAAGAGACAACAGCCAATCAGATTTCATTTGCAATCATGGAATTAGGGCGACACCCTGAGATATACAAACGGTAAAACATATTAAGACAATTTATATTTTCTGTAATAATGTTCCAGTGTGAATTATTTATGACAATGTTCATCAAGTTGTGGTAACACAATGGTTTAACAGTTAAATATTATTTAATTCCAAGAGCTAAAGCAGAGGTGGATGAAGTCCTTGGAATGAAAAAGGAAATTTTATATGAAGACCTGGGAAAACTCTCTTACCTGTCTCAGGTTGGTCCATTGACAGGCACATATTTATATTACTTTAGGAAGCACCTGGTCAGTCATGAAGTGTGTTGAATGGTCATGGTGTTTTTTGCTCAATAATGTCATAGGTGTTGAAGGAAACCCTGCGACTGTACCCCACTGCCCCAGCAACGTCTCGCTTGCTGCCTGAGGACATGATTATAAATGGACTGAAAATCCCAGGAGGATGCTCTGCTGTTGTGAGTATTCTTCACATATGATTAGGGCTGTCACAATTACGAAATTTGGAAATAATTTTAACACATTGTTGTGATTATTTAAATGAAATTTAAATTGAATTATTTAATGAATATATCTTTTTAAAAACTGAAAATTCTTCATAAGAAATAATCACAATAAAGTTTTTGAAAATAACTGAAAATAGAAATGCAGTCAAATTAAACAAACTACCGTATTTTCCGGACTATGAGTTACATTTTTTTTCATATTTTGGCTGGTGCTGCGTCTTATTCTCAGGAGCACCTTATTGTAAGTCTGTATTAATAAATTTTGACATTTATGAAGCAAGAGAGACCATTACCGTCTACAGCCGCGAGAGTCCACTATATTCTGCTCCAGTATTTTATGTAATTCAGTGGATTCAGTGATGTGGAATGACGAGTCCGCAAACTTGATGCTCGGTGGCTTGTTCAATTAATTTTTACTCTTCAGCCTTCCAGGTAAGTTCTGTATGATATTGTTTTATCGTGTAAGAACTGATAATGTTACGATTACGTACGAACATCTATTCAACCTGCTGTTCTGTGTGCTATTGCTTAGTTGAATAACTTGCCTCTCCAGATTAAATGTCTGTTCTTTGGCGCAGATTTTGTGAAATAATTTTATAAATAAATGCCACATATAGTCTGCGACTTATATATGTTTTTGATCGGTGCGACTTATAGTCCGGAAAATACGGTATACCATAACAGGCCTTAAAGGTACACACCCATTTTCATTAAGCTTAGTATAGTTAGAACCCCAGTCATGTTTTTGAATGGTCGTGCATCATTTCCTCAGTTGCCGCTGAGACCGGAGAAATACAGATTTCAGTGTTGCACTTCCTTCTTTCAATGATGTATAAATCATCATTTTGCATCATTGAAAGCAGGAAGTCCAATATCTTTGTTAATTTCCCTAAATTTGAAATTGCTGTTTTGGAAATGTATGTTTTACTTGGCAGTTCATACTGCTAATCAAAATTTTGCAGCATTTCTTTTACTGCTCTTTTTCCCACTGTATTGAATGGCTTTGGGATGTATTGTGTTACACTGTCAGTTAAAGAGCGCCATCTGATACTGTCTCATTTAGGCGCTGCTGCTCCCCCTTGTGTATTTTTAAGAGATGTGCAATCATTACGGTGATCTGAAATCATCACGATGAGGTCAAACAATCGCGATGAGATGATTATTTAATCATTGTGACAGCCCTACATATGATCTCTTTTATTTCAGGCAGTATTTTGAGTTTTATATACTTTATGACCTATACTCTGAAGTTCTAAGTGACAAAAGCACTTAATAGCACTACAAATGTAACAAAATATTATAGTCCTCCAATTACAGTCCTCTCTAGACCAGTTTTCAAACTATGGGTCGGGACCCATTAGTGGGTCACACAGTGGGATCAGGTGGGTCGTACAAAGTCACTTGGTTGTTGCAGTGAATGACTAGTAATGACAAATGATTTTGATAAAATACTGTAGGGTATTTTGATAGTGTAAAAGCATACATTTTATAAAAAAAAGACATAAGGAAAATTAAACCTAAATAATAAAAGACAAAAAGTGTGTTTCCTCATATTTACCTTTAAAAATATGTTGGTGGGTCCCAGGATAGAATATACCTATTTAAGTGGGTCATAAAATAAAAAGTTTGTTTTAAAATGAATACATTCATACACATACACATGGCTACTATATTCAAAACTGTTTTTTACTACTACTATTTTTGTTAACAGTTCAGTTCCTATGTCTCATCAAGAATGGAAAAGTTTTTTAAAGATCCTCTGAAGTTTGATCCTGAGAGATTTGATGTAAATGCCCCAAAGTAAGTAATCAGTCAAATTTCCACACTGTTTCTGCTATTATGAATAATTTGTTTATTAATCAATTATTCATTTGTTTTCCACTTTTAACATCCATGATATTTTTTTTTTATCTGTTAACCACCATTTTTGTTTTCTTTTTAAGGCCTTATTACTGCTACTACCCATTTGCACTTGGACCCCGATCCTGTTTAGGGCAGGCCTTCTCACAGGTGATGAAACACACACATGCGCACACATACACACACTTGAACTTTATCTTATCCTTTTACCACGGGGCTGTTAAATGCTTTATTCGGATTGGTTGACAAATGTTCCCTGGGTCTGTATTGTTTTTCGATAAACGCACACCTGACTTTTCAAATGTCTTAAATTATCAGCAGTGCAATGTCTGTGGTAACCGTGGTATAAGCAGAATAATGAATAATGTTTCTAATGCTCAGCTTTGCATCATGCCCCATTACCACCTTTGGTGTGCATTATTTTTTAATAATTCAGTGGGCTGTTGTCAATTATTCCTTAGATAACAGGGTTTGCAGATTTGTGTAATGACCATCCGTTCTCTTACAGATGGAGGCAAAAGTTGTGCTTGCCAAACTGCTTCAGAGATTTGAATTCAGTCTGGTTCCTGGACAGTCTTTTGGCATTAAAGACACAGGATTTCTGCGCCCCCTTAGTGGAGTTATTTGCAACCTTAAACATTGTACAGAGGACATGTTCTAGACCTCCTGTACTTGACAGTCTACTAACATGCACTTTTCAGACATTAATCTGAATGGATTTTTAACAGCCTAATAATGATGGGGTGAGAACCAGAGGGGCGTAAGTGACATTTCACCAACTTTACAGGAGGGCCAGAACAAATAAACTACTATGGTTTGATCTGACTTTCGGTACTAATTTTTATCTTTTATAACTCTAAATTGATTAGAAATTCGCATGTGTCGTTTTGGCAGTAGAAGATATATATGTATTAATATCTCCATTTCACCCCAAATGTCATCTTCTGGTTTTTACCTCTTGATATACACTTTTTCTGTTTGCAATATGCTATTTTGTTTTTTGTTTAACCCACCAATACACAGCGATTTTCCACCTTTAATGCTTATATGATTTAAAAACACTAGATAACTGCATGCTTATTCTTTATATTTACATTGTTTTGTCAATGTCTGTAAATGTAGATATTTAGACAGACAGATGGATACAAAGACATTTCTATTGTAGCCACAAATGGAGGCTAGAGGTAGATCTGTTATGTAAAGATCAATTTAAATAGGAAATTAATTACTGTAGTTTAACATCATAATAAAACACTTCTTAACTGGAAATCTCTGAAATGTTTGTTGAAAAGGCCTCAATATGAAATACATAACTGAAAATAAGATAGTCGCATTACACATGAGTATTCATTTTGAATTAATGCATCATTTTATAAATTTAATGCATTTATTGTGTATTTAATCAGAGAGTATTTTATCTTAATCAGAGATATAAAAACATGATATGAAATACTAATGTTAGTCTTTAGATTAAAACATTCATTCTGACTTTCGTGGTTATCCTAGAACAACAATGTTTAGTTTTAAAGGAACATTATTATCTTTTATAAGAAATGACGTTAAGATGAAAATAAATAATTGAAATAATTCACATTTCATTCACAGGCCCCAGCGAGGATCGAACTCGCGACCCCTGGTTTACAAGACCAGTGCTCTAACCACTGAGCTATGGAGCCAGATGTAGACGCCGTTAAAAAAAATAGGAAGTTGTACTGTACTATTGGTATAATTTCAACCTCGGAACATTCATCGTTTTGGTTATGTGTTCAATATAGTGAGGTATTTTATTTGCTTATAAAGTTACGTGCTAAATGGCTTAAAGAAATGCTTTTAAATTATTGTTCTAAAATCTTATAGGCACCTATTGACCATTACAAAAGCAACAGTTTATCTTTCTCTCAATAATAAGCCCCCAAAAAAGTTTGAAAATAAATGTTTACGAGTAATTTGTCGACGTTTTCGGCACGGCAAAGTAGAGGAGTAGAGAAAACAGACTGTAATGCCCCGGATGTAAATATATTTTTGTCCACGAGATGGCAATGTGCGATAGCAACAAAAATAACTGTTAGAACACTCTGCATCATCCAGAAATTGTGGGGGTTAACAATTTTAAAATTTATAATTATAATTATTTTAATTATATTTAATAATGCATTGTAATGGACAAAGATAAAACTGAAAACAAACCAAATATATGGTCCAACATAACAGTTAGCTATTTCTCAAGTGTCTCAAGCTATTTCTCAGGTTTTTGCTGAATTATTTTTAGGCCTAAATTCATCAACGACGACATAAACTGTCTGTGGTGCATACATATATATATTTTTTTGTTAAATCTTACTTTACCTTGCTTATGTTTTTGTTTTAGTTAAAGCTGAAAGTTATAAATACTTTTAAGTTATTTTAATAGTTCAGAGACTATGCACCTGGCTTACACAACACCTAAGCCACTTCACAGAGGAATAACGTGGTTACGTTTACTATCTATATTCATTTACTAGTAAACACTTTAGCTTGCAGTAAATGGACTTTAAAAATGTTTAAATAATAATTGATTGTTTTTGGTTGATACTGATTAAAAACTCTCAGATCGTGCTGTAAAATGTAAAAACTGCAATTTCTTTAAACAGACCTTGTCAAAGATGTGTACTTTTTATTTCAACCAAATATAAACTTTGCAATGTAGTTAGATAGGTAGATATACAGACAGACCAAACGGACAGGCAGGCAGGCAGACCGACAGACAGGTAGATGAAATGAGATAAAATGTTTCGTTCATTGAAGAATTCAGGAATGCGGACTCTGTCTCTTTAAGAGGGCAGCTCCTGCTGTTCTGCCTCTCATCTCTGTACCTGCTCAAGTCCGCTCGCGCTCGGATCGTTTCACGCCATAGCTGTCCATGAGACTCTGCATTTACATATGTGAGAATTCCCATCAATCGCTTAAATGTCGTTTCTGGTTAAAATAAATGCGTTTATTTTATTAATCATATGCGTTGTATAGTTATCTTTTAATATCGCTTTTGAAACCTGTACGATCACGCGCGTCTTGAGGATACTCCTGGATTTACATATCGCGTCTATTTTCGGATTTATAAATACAAGCATGATTTCGAAGTTCTTGGTAAGTGAGGCGTTTTTAAGATGTTGATTTGAAAATAAATTTGTCCGGAATACAATTCGGCTCGTGCTCTACCTTCCATTTTCCTAAAAGGAATTCCTCAGCGTAGTGTAATACATAAATGATTTTAAACGAGACTTTACGTTGCGTTTCGCTGCTGATATTGAAACACTGCACCATGTTAGATCAGTATTGAATATTTCCCTCTGAAACTGCCTCTCTCTGAGAACCATGATGGCAAAACATTGCCCTAAAGATGACCTGAGCAAGATCTCTGACGATGAACTGCTAAGATGGAGCAAAGAGGACTTGATCAAAAGACTGAGAAGGGTCGACAGTGAGAAGATGAACCTGATGCTGGAACATGGCAACATGATGAAAGACATCAACCGCAGACTGCAGGTGCACCTGCATGAGATTCGTAACCTAAAAGAAATCAACCAGAAACTGCAGGATGACAGCCAGGAGCTCAGGGAACTGTGCTGCTTTCTGGACGATGATAGGCAGAAAGGTAAGAAGCTGTCGAGGGAATGGCAAAGGTTTGGGAGGTATACAGCAAATACCATATGGAAGGAGGTGAGCGCCTATCAGCAAAAACTTAAGGAGCTGGAGACCAGCCAGGAGAGCATTTTACAGGAGAATGTGGAACTTAAGGAGATAATACTGATGTTGGATGAAGATAGGAATGGAGCGGGATCTAGGAGCTCCATCGACAGTCAGTCCAGCCTCAGCAACCTGAATGGAGGTTCTGGCAATGTTCGAGATGTTGGTGATGGGAGCAGTACATCCAGCGGTGGAAGTGCTGGTAGCCCAGACCATCATCATCATCATCATATACACAAGGCTGTAGAGAACAAGATTGGCACCATAAGGCGATCCATGGATGATCTATCCAATCCACATCTTCACAGGAGTATCCCAAATGGACTCAATAGTGAGTACAGCTGACAATCTTAATTTGCATATGTTCTTCAGTCTTTACTTATTATCTAAAACGCTGTGAAATCAAAAGTTGTTTTTGTCGTTTAGAACATGTATGTGCGAGTGTTTAGTACATAAGGGGGCGGTTTCCCGGACAGGGATTAGATTAGTCCTAGACTAAAATAAATGTAAGAGCTGTCCAAGCTGAAAACATCTTGCACTGACATATCTTAAAATACATCAGTGCCCTTAGTTTGGCCTCAAAATGCACACAAGTAATGATTTTAAGGCATGTTTGTTTAAACTAGTTATATTTCATAATTAAACTAAGTCTAGTCCTGGCTTAAGCTAATCTCTGTCCGGGAAACCACCCCAAGGTGTGGGAAATTAATTAATATATTTTAAAATATTGCAAAAATAGTCACGCCAAATATTTAGTTAAGTTTGTGTAATGGAAATTGAACACCCCTTAAGAACACTATTTGAGTTTTGTGAGGTGATGTAAATATAATAAAGAGTCCATGGCCCCTTGTTTAAAAGCACAAATAAATCACAGCATCTCTGCCAATATTGGCTTACAAAAATTCTGAGACTTTAATGTCTCACAAATATTTATTTTATCATATATGCAGCTAATACCAAACGATTTGTATCCATGTTATTATGAAGATTTACTTATCACTATGTCAGCTGCGGTGAAATTTGATAAGAATTATTCAATTAATAATACTATAGAGTGCTGCTGGGATTTTGTAGGTCAACCTGAAAGTTAGTGAAAAACCGGTCCCCTCACAAAAAGTCCATTCATTTTTCCCATAGACTTTTGGATCATTACAAAAAAAGTTTCTGACACGTTTTGTAACCAAACATTTTTCCTGCTCTATTACAAATACAAACATTTTAACACCTGTCAGGCAGCGCATTAGTACCGTCTTGAAAATCTCTCTGGTATCAATATTTTTATTGTTTACAAGAGTGCCAGTACTTTTGACAACACTACTTGTCAATGTACAGTAGGGCTACACGAATATGGGCAAAATCATAATCACGATGATTTTGGTAAAAAAAAAAATGATAATCAATTATTTAACACGATTACATACCAAATGACTTTGAAAACATTTATTTAACCTTTACAAACACATTTGTCCAGCTGCATATGATTTATATTTTTATCGCACAATAATTATCTTGTTTTTATAATTGTTTGAATCAAAAATTGAAACGATTAATTGCAAAGCCCTAATGTACAGTACACCAACCAACCTGCTGTGAAATGTGATGTCGCTGTTTATAACTTCATTTGTATAAACCACTGTAAAGTTTGTAGGTCTCATATTGGCTCTTTTGGGGTGGTTTCCCAGACCGGGATTATCTTAAACCGGGACTAGGTCTTAGTTTAATTAGGAAATATATCTAGTTTTAACAAAAATGCTTTACTAAAACATTACCTGTGTGCAATTTAAGGCAAAACAAAAGGCACTGATGTATTCTAAGATATGTCAGTGCAAGTTGTTTTCAGTTTGGACAGCTCTAACATACATTTTAGTCTAGGACTAGTCTAATCCCTGTCCGGGAAACCGCCCCTTTATGTTCAGAAAGCTGCAAAGATCATGCTTTAAAAATATATTGCATAAAGAAAATTTTTGACAGGATTCATCAGATTCATCAGTTTTGAGCCGTTGTCGTCCGCATTATGCGTTGCACATATGGTGGTCTACTTTGATCATTGATGACTGTCAGTAGTACTGATCAATGATATGTTTTTAATGGAAGTCAGTATGTGTGGTCTGGATTAAGTTTGCGGTGTGCACTTATTGAATAAGACTTCTTAAGGGAACCCATGGTGTAATCTAGATTCCACAGGGATTCCTGAAGCATGCTAAAAGCCACAAAGTGATAAACGAGTGAAGATGGGATGGGAAGTGTGTGTGTGTGTGTGTGTGTGTGTGTGTGTGTGTGTGTGTGTGTGGCCACTGTCTGTCCTCTTAAAGGGGTCTCATCGGTCACTTGTGCCACTGGATGTCCCAATACACAGATGGTGCTGCAGTAATAACAGGAGACAGGTTCATATTTCATCATAAAGTTCAGTTACAAGCTGTGCTGCATTACTGGCACTTTCCATTAAACAGTTTTTTTAACAAATGGAAAGGCTTCAGAAAATGTTGACCATTTAAATAACATAATGGGCTACTAATAGCTAAAACAAATTTTATAATGGTTTTGTCTGTTCATTTTATAGATGCGGGTTGGCAAAATTGTGACATATAAAACAGAGTTTTTTTATTTGTGTGATTTTATTTTCTAGCTGTAAATCGCAATTAAAAATCAAAAAAACCGCTAGTCAACATTTGAAGTAGATCAGAAACGTTCACCAAAGTTATCAAAAGACAAGAATGGGTATTGGATATTGGTATTAAGACTTAACTTTTATGAAAGGTTTTGATCCACTTGAAATGTTGACTAGTATATTTATTTGATCATTATCATTAAGAATAACACTGGTTTACACTAACATAATAGAGATTTCTAAAGGTTTCCAGATGCATCATGTTTCAAAGGTGAAGACACAGACAGGATGTAGTGCTACATTCCTTTCATATCATACAATGGTTTCTGTGACACAACATTTTTTTACATTGTTTAGATTTTGATTGTAAATTAGATTTTGAAAGTATTTCAAAAACAAGACAATATCTGTGGTTTAAGTGAACAGAAAGCAGAGTTATTTCGCAGCACAAAACAAAATAAACCGTTCTTCAAACCTTGAAAAAGTATACACAAAAAAGCTGAAATGCAATGTTAATAGGCTTTTTTATAATCACTGTCAATCTGAATATGAATGGATCAGTATCAATGTTCAAAACAACTGTGTTGTATCAGTTGTTGTTCTCCTAAGTATATGATTAATAGCAACAATTATAGTAACTTTTGGCAGTAACATGTTTCTGTTCTTTCATACCTGCTTTAACTATGGGCCAATAGATAGACTAAAGGTAGACTAAATGGCACTCAGGAGATGTTATCTGAGCTTACATACCAATAGGGGTCCATGAAGACACCAGGAAGGACAGTCAGTATTGCATTGTGTGTTGTTCTGGAATGGATTTGAAAATCAGGATTTGAAGACTCTTAGCTTATGGGGCTTATGTGAAATGGCCCTGCAGCAACTGAACTGAAGGTGGTCTTGTTAAGCAAAGTATGCTGAAATGTATCCCTGCAGTTATTATATGTGTGAATACAAATGAAGAGTTTGGTTCCAAAATGCAATAAATGCCATTTTTGAAAAAAATGAGTTACTGCCAAAATCAGTATTATATCAGGTCAGTATTTAAAAGTAAATTCTTAATTTTACGCAAAATCCAATATCCGCCGTGTTATTCTGTCATCTTTTCTCCCTTTTTTCCCAAAACGCAATAAACGCCACTCCTCCTTTTCTCCAGAATGCAATAAATCCGCTCCACAAATCACAGCGCACCATTCACGCAATGTAAACAAACAATGGCATCGCGTTAAGTACACAGAGTCCTAGTTTTCCTCATCTACTTTGTACTTCGTGATCAATAAGAAACAAAAACAAAATAATACTTTAATAGCATTGATAAACCTGTGATGGTTTTCTGTGACGGGAAAGAAACGTAAGCCATCAACATCTAATAATTTACGCAAGAGGCACTCGGGAGACGATCACTTGTTCTCCCAACAGCATCTAGCTTCTCTCGTGCTAACACATTGACCCCAGGGGATCTTATGAAAAACTTTCCATTATTTTACTCAAAGTCAACGAGAATCACAGCTGATCTCTGTGAAAAATGTTAAGCGACGACGTCAAGTATAACCGTGCAGCAATGACAGTGTTCCTAATATGACAAAGTAAGTTTTTTGATTAATGCCATTAGTTTTTAGTTTTTTAATCAGTGTGTACAACTGTTCAACTTAATGAATATAAAATGGCAAAAATGAATGCAATACATTGATTGAATAGATTTATAGAATTTTGAAAAAAAAAAAACTTGCATTTTGTGGAAAAAATATTTTTTTTTATAATAAAACTTTGAAAATCAAGTTATGGATTTGAATTTTTTATGTTTTTATAACCTAAAGATGCTATGTGAAAGTTTGTAACAGAAAATAGTGGTTTTCATCTTGTCACTTTCCTGGTATAGAAAACACGTTTTTACCGAAATTTGTAAAAATGGATTTATTGCGTTATTCAAATATAAGCCAATAATTCTCAATCGTATTCAAATTAATTCTTGTTTTAACTAGTAAACTTTACATACTTTACTTTAAAAAAAGAGTGCATTGTTTTCGCATGGATTGATCAGGCCAGAATCGTCTCGAGGTTGGTCTTTTTCGGAGCCGCTCCCAATGTAAAAAAAAAAATGCAGTGTGCGTCGCTACACGAAAATGGGTATTGCGCACGACGGCCCACTCTGCCATTATGTCAGTTTTGGCGGTCAAGTATAAACAAAGCTTTAAAAGAAGACTTATCTGGGGCCATTTCACATCTAAAACCGCGTCACTTTCCTTCTTCTTTCCGATGTGTGCTTTCACTCTTGCGGTACTATAATTTCATACGGCAATCAGTCTGCACATACCCACATGAAGTCAAACACACCCCAGGTTTTACTATGGACCAAATTAATTTATAATGCTAACCAGTCAAGACCTCAAATTGCCAGCAATACCAACCACAAAAAATGATAAACCCACACAATCATTGTTTTTATGATCAATCATTATTGTCATGTTCAAGAACTTGGAGATTACTCGGGTTCTTGTGCCCATTACTAACTTGAACCACCAAATTTAATTCAAAATTTTCACTATTCATACATTTTTACTAAAGTTCACTGAGGTTTCACAGAAGTTCACTAAATTTATAATAAAGCTGCATCAGCCAATGCAGAGAAAATGTTAGTAGAATTTAATTTGGGCGGTCGATTAAAAAACGAATTAGCTTGATTTAGATTCGACACATGTTCTGAGTTAGGCTATATAAATAATATCCAGACTTTCCAACTTGTTAAGGCTACAAATGTTTTCTGAAGTGTGACATTGCATCTGCTTTAACAAATAATAAAAGTGTTAACAGCAGTATGAACTGACTTGGAAATCTAGGTTGAAATCTATTGCTGTTGCAATGTAGTAAAGACTTTTCTTTTGTGTCAGTTGGTAGTAAAACTATCAGCCCAGTTTAACAATGAGCATGGTGACCCAAATAGGGGTCAAAGTAAAACCTTTAAACTAGCTCTGCCAGTTCTTTATGTGTGTGTGTCAATAAGTTAAAACACTGCAGATTGTAAAGCAACGCTGTGTCAGTGTAAGGCGAACCTTTGCAGGAATTAAATCAGGTTAAATAGTTATTACACAAACAAATAAATGGTCAATAAATTAAATATGACGGTGTCCCATAACTGCAGGCCTGTTTTTTATCCCAAATTATTCTGCATGTTTTAAGGGTGTGCCGCTTCTGCGTAGGAAGTGTGGCTCCATTGAAACTTGCTTTGCAAGTACGCACAAGACTGATGAATTACATCTTAAGACTTTAACAAACTTCCTGTTTGCTGTCAGACATAGTACAACATTAACTCTATGGCTGATTCAAAAGTAAAAGTCAGACAGGATTTTCCACATTCCTTAACTGTCAATGGGGAGTTCTTTCACAAAGACCTGAATAAATAGAGAGATAGATGTGAGACTCGTCATTCGACAGTGAACATCACATGAGCTCATTGAAATTCAGTGCATAGAGCAGAGAAGAATCAGTGGTGGGACTCCAGACTCCATGGGGTACACGTAATACAGGGATGGATGTACTATGGGAGATTCAGGGGGTGACTTGGAAAGATTTACATTTTTACTTTGTTACGGTCCTTTTTTAGGGTGAAGTTCTTCTTTGGGTGACGTTTTAGAGCCTTTCAGCAGTGAGGGACTGAGAGTAAAGAGAAGAACCAGATATCTGTATGTCAAAGTAGGTGGAGACAAAGACACTCATTAATCATGGACCAATAGCAGTTTGGCTTGTGCAATTAAAAGATCACTGAAACACAACTTTTAAAGCAATTTTCTTGCATTATTATTGTTGCATTTGCAAACCTGTATGATTTATGTTAACCACACTACTAACTCTCCAGCTAATTGACCAGCACATACCACTTGGTTAACTTGATTTAGGTGTGCACACAAAAATGATGTTTTAATTGCGAAACTTTGTCCTGAGGGAATTCCCAAACAAACAAACCAACCCATGCAAGTGTTAATTCAGCCATAAATCACATCCACAGCATCGCCCTCTCTTCTTTGGAATTTAAATGGCTGTTGCACCCACCTAACCCACATTTGTGTGTACTAAATAAATTCGAGAGTTAATCGCTAACTATTTGGAACAAATATGATGTAATTTAATGTTAAACTTTTTGAGGGGCGCTCTGGCGCGACAGGGATTTGACCAGCGTCCTGAGTCTGAGTGTGCCAGTATTCTGTTTTTAGATTCATAAAGCGGCGCTGCACTTCTCGTCCGGTGTGCGACCCTTCTTGACGTTAAAGTCGTGCTGTATGCCCCTAACGTTAAATTACACATTCAATTAATTTAATTAATGAATAAAACAAAGTTATGCGCTATATGCTAGTTAATACTATATGCTAGCGTTTTTAGGCAAGAGCTCTAATATTGACGTTACAGTTACGTTTTGCAGGTGTTGATATCATAATTTTATGGGTATTTGATATGGCTTTAATTTAAAGGGACTGTAAGTAGGATTTTAAGTGTTTTATTAATCAAAATCAATGTCTTTATTCATAAATATGTCCTTGTTGGTGTCAAATGATCACTGCCAATAATCTGACTTTTCTATAAGCTTAGAATTTCTTCTCTTTACTTAAATTGAACGGGTAAGTCCTAGGAGGCTTCCGTCTCATTCGGCCGTATTGATAAACTATAATAGCAGAGAGGGACAAAAAGCACTAGCCTACTAGGGCTATGTATCGCCAACAATTCCCCGATACAATACGTATCCCGATACAAGGGTCCCGATACGATGCGCATCACGATACAAGACTATTTTGAATTTAATTTTGTTCAGAATTTAGTAACATTATTATTATTATTTTGTATTATTATTTGTTTATTGTACATTGAATAAGCAATGTTGTAACAGTTGTGTTTTTGCCATTCATTTATTAGCTATTAGAAATATTTAAAATCCCAGAGTTAGTACTTAACTTGTTTTTTTAAAAGCAGTTTTACAAAGATGGTGCCTTACTCTTGTCTCTCATTATTCTACATCTATGAATATATCTATAAACATGCAGTCAGACTTAATACTATTTAATAGAAATCAGATTATTAATGTGACAGTTATAGTTTGAAGTAGCTCTGTATCTCTTCTCTAGACGTACACTTTTCACATGCAAATCTTTGTCGTGTTTCTTCTCAAATGCGTTAGTACTGTTTTATAAGAGCATGGCTAATAAAGCCCTTTGCAGTAGTATAGGCTAAGATATCTGCGCTTTCATACTGAACTCATTGACTTTAATGCGCGCGAGAGAGAGAGAGAGCGCGAGTACACGGCTCACTATGCAGACACGTGCGCCAGCGAGACAGACACGCAAAGTGAAAGTATACCCTGCCACCTTTAACTCTACGTACTCCGCGGGACACATGCGTCCTTTCCATATGGATCACGCATCAACAGCAATTCGTCATGTTACTTTCAAAAGTACATCCGAATCGATACGGAAGGTGCTGTATCGATGCGCGCATCGTCAGGCGCCCATGACGATGTATCGTCGTATCGATATTTTGAACACAGCACTATAGCCTACCTGTGAGGATCTCACAGACCAAAAAAAAAAAACATTCCAACCCTTAAGATATGTGAACTTTGCAAGTTTCCTAAATATCTATTAATATATTATATTGCTTTTTAATTTAGTACTGTCCAAAACCTAATGTACATACAGCTCCTTTTAGCTTTGACCAAGTGGAAAAGCATTGATTTGAGTTTGTTTATTTATTGCTGACTGAAACACAGTGTAATTACATTGTTGATTATGTGGTCAGGTG
Source organism: Paramisgurnus dabryanus (assembly GCF_030506205.2). Classification (NCBI taxonomy): domain Eukaryota; kingdom Metazoa; phylum Chordata; class Actinopteri; order Cypriniformes; family Cobitidae; genus Paramisgurnus; species Paramisgurnus dabryanus. The sequence goes on from NC_133348.1 coordinate 34,796,172, forward strand.
GCACATTGGCAGGCAACTGTTGGCTTCAGAGCACACACTCAGCAATTCCAATTCTGTTGACTCGAAACATTGCCTTGTGTCAGGTTAATCACAGTGTCCCCAATGTCCTTGGAGACCAATTTTAAGGGACGTTTCATGTGATCGTCAGCTTATTTCTACATTCTGCACAGAGAGTATTTTTTAAACATATTCAAAGTCATTTGTGTCTTTGCCTTTTACTGCTGAATCTGACTTCTGGATGTTTTAAATGTTACACTGATGAAATTGCCATACTGATCTTCATCTGGCTTTGCTTTAGGATCCAGATTTGCTATGCAGATGAATTAAAATTTAGGATGTACACTATGCTGTTCTAGACTGTACCAGTATGTTTGACCTCGTTTGACCCCCAAAGTATGGTTCGTTTGGCTACCGTACCAGGGTGTGGTAAGCATAAACGTACGCTTGCTGAGGTGGTCTCTGGTGTGCCCGAGTGCAAAAATTCAGCTGTCACTGTAAAAACATTCTGATACGCAGAGCACAATTACAGTACAAGCACAGTACGTCACCATATACCAAACGACCCCAGATAACAGAGATGTGTTTGACATCATGCATGCTTGGGCTGACCATTCGGTTTATAATAACCAAAAAGAGAATTAAAAGCATTTTAGGAGCATTCTGCTCTCCAATCTCTGTCATGTTACTTTTTATTTTAGAGATGCTCTTATAACATTTCATCCTACGATACCAATTATTCATACTGATCTCGGACGATACCAATAGTTTAGTGCTTATATTAACTCATTCCCTGCCAGCCTTTTTTTTTAAGTTGCCCACTAGCATTTTTTTGTGATTTTTTTTTTACAAAGTTTCACAAAAAAATTCTAGGAACATTTTCTTCACGAAATATATAAACATACAAATATATTAAATAAAATAACAGACCCTCTACTTTCAAACAAACAAAACAGGAATTTTTTTTTAATCCTATCTTCTTTTGTTCTCTTTTTATATCCTCTTAAATATGGAAAGGTTTCTTCAAAAATACAAAATATTGAGCAAAATTTCGAGCAGTGTAATAATTGCGTTTTTGTAAAGGAATTTTGATATCAGATTCAGCATCATTGGCAGGGAAATGTTTTCTTTAAATTGAAGAGATAACTCGTCAATGGCGGGGAAAGAGTTAACTTGCATTAACTAAATTCTTAAGATTATATTTTCAGATTTTTTTATTTTTATTCATATAATGACCATTAATATTGACCATTAAACTAGTAATGTTTCTTTACATTTTCTATACACAGATCTCAAATTCATTGCATTTTCCTGTTCTCTTTTGATCGGCCATGAATATCGGCTGTTTTTAAACTAGCACTGTTTTTAAAACAAACTGTTTTTAACACTCAGCCGATAATCGATAGTGTTAAAAATTGCTTTTATCAACCGATACCGGTTAAATTGCCAATATATCTGTGCATCTCCACTATGTCACATGCCAGGGGTGCCCAAACTAGGTTCTGGAGGGCCGGTGCCTGCATAGTTTAGCTCCAACTTTCCTCAGCACACCTACCTGGAAGTTTTTTAGTACGACTTTAATTAGCTGCTTCAGGTGTGTTTGATTAGAGTTGGAGCTAAACTCTGCAGGACACCAGCCCTGCAGGACCAAGCTTGGGCACCCCGTTATATGCCAAATGATCTGCACAGCACGCATGATGTCAAACGCCATAAATAGTTACGATGAACTCCATTGTGCATATCTTCGTTTTCTTCAAAGCAATTGCATCTTTTAATGACCTAAGCGTACTCTCAGGTCACTGTAAAAAAATTCCGTAGAAATTACAATGTTATTGCAGCTGGGTTGCCGGTAATTTACCGTAGATTTACATTTATGTAATTTACTGGCAAGAATTTGCTCAAAGTTCAATCAATTTTAAATATTAACAAGTCTTTATCTTTACAGAATAAAACTATACAATAACAACCTCATGCAAAGCATTCTGGGAACCAGCAGTCATCATCAACCTTTTTCTGTTTTTTGCTTCAGATTTTGTTTCCCAGAATGTTTTGCTTGATGCTGTTTTTTAAGTTTTACTCTATAAAGACAAAGACTTGTAAATGTTTAATGTTCATTTAACTTTGAACAAAATGTTGCTAGTTAAAAACATAAATTTTATTCTACGGTAAATTACCGGCAACCCAGCTGCAATTTCTACGGAATTTTTTTACAGTACGGACCATAAAGTGTAGTGTAAGTGCAGACCAGCGGGGAGTAGGGAGTTCTTTTGGGGCTTTGTTTAAAAGTGTTGTTTAACTCACTGCTTAAAACTTTTTTCCCTAAAGTCCCCAAAAATTGTTTTTTATAGCTCCTCCTGCTTTTGGAAGCAGAATGCAGCTTCCTCTCTGTGTTCACAACTAATGTTGTGTTGTATATAACAGTGGACCATCTGCCTATTGCTTTTGTCACCCACACAAAGCTGAGGCCTTCAAAAAAAAAACTTTGAATGGACTTCTGGAAGTTTAAATGCATTACACATCTCTGCAGTGCTGAGCTGAGAAAATGCCTGTCCTGGCAATTAATTCTGGTAGTGGTAATGCTGTGAGTTTCAGGGCTCCAGACTGCCACCAAATGGTGGCATTTTGCTACCAAAATTTGAGAGTGTGCCACTGAATTTTACATCCAGTCGCCCATGTGCGACCAGTAAATTTGACTTTTTTTGTGATGTGACACTGAATTTGAAACAGCACATTGTATTTTCCGCATCTAGCATTAAAGTATTTATTAGTAATACAGTGGAAATTAGTAGAAATGTGAATATTGGGTTTGAATGTTGATTTACAGCGTGTGCCCCTACATTTTCTGGTTGCGCCCCTAAAATTTTCAGTTGGGGGCCACTGTGCTCCTAGTGAAAAAAGTAAGTCTGGAGCCCTGAGTTTGTTTGTTTCATGCAGATTTTAAAATTTTAAGTCTGCTCAATTCTATCAAATTCTTTGATGTAATAGTTTTTATGTATTTGTACCGTACATATAGCAAAGTATAGACTCGAAGCAGAATATTTTAAAAAGACAAAGACACACAACTACTATTATTATTGATGATATTCATTTTAATACATGATTGATTTACTTTTACGAGTCGTAAATAAATACATTTTTAAAGCATTGCTTTTTATAGGGTCCGATATTAAAAAAATCTGCAAGGGAATCTGACCTCTTTATTATAACCAGCTTTACACCACTATCCTGTACACTAAAAATTATTTGAATTGCAAAAATTAACAAGGACACACCTCTCATTCAAGTCATGATGAGATAAGATGTGATATTACTTTATTAATCCCCAGATGGAGAAATTTGGACTACCCTTTGAAAATGGTACTGTACCCAAAATACACATAAGAGTAAATATAACGTATTATTATAGGCAGAGGGATTCGCAAGGGCGTGAAAGATGAAAGTTGCTCTTTGAGGGGGTTAGAAGTGCTTTTCATGGCAGCTCAAGGTTAAGTCTCAAAATCCGTCGATTTTGCAGCGCAAGCAAGAGACTGTCAAGTCTCTTGTTGCTAGGATACCATTTTTGTGTGTTTTCAGAGTGTGTGCTGTCCTTTCCCATACTATTGCCACTTTTTTACTTTTAACTTTACGAAGCAGGTCAAGACTTCAAGTTCCCCATCACACTCGAGCAATGAAGAACATTTCTATAGAGAAAGGTCTGAAATGTATACAGTATATAGCATGCATGATAGACCTATAGAAATTGTACTTGCATCACAGTGCTTGCGGTGCTGAATGAAAAGAATGTGGGTCTTATTTAGCCAACGATAATTGTAGAATTGGTGAAGGCAATGAAAGATACTGCCACTAGCTGAGTTCGCCACAGATGTGTTACTTTGCTCTGTTTTAAACTCTGAACAGCAAAATCCTGTTTCCATCAGATGAAGTCAGAGCCTGTCTGAGGTCTCCGCATTGCGGTCTCAGCTCCGGCTCCACCAGTGTGTCTTATTGCTGCCCAGTGGGACGTATGAACTCTTGGTGCATGGAGATTATACAGGATGGTGGTTCAGCGACAGTGCAGATGATGATATCTTCTTCAAAAGAAGAGCAACTGTGGTGTTTATTAGGCTTTGAATACAGGCATACTGTAGATGTTTAAATACAAATTCAGGTGTTTGTGAAACCACATGGACAAGTCTTTTAATGTCATCATGATTTAAAACACAAGCCTGGGGTAGCAAAAGGGGTGACATAAATATTCACACCTCCGATATACCGACAGAGACCACTGAAGTGAACCAGAAGTAATCTTACTGCACGCACAGACACACACTTAAATGTTCTGATAGATCTTTCCCTGACCTGGTGCATAGGAATGTGCTTAGTCCCACATGGAAACACATGACTTGGATGGGTAGTCGGGCATGACTGTGGTTCATTAGCATGTTAAAGTGATGTTTTGCCCAAGGTCAGTTGCATAATAATCTGTGGTGAGATAATAACAAGGTGCCCTGACCAGAGAAACATAAACATTAAAAATGACCGCGCTAAGGCCAGTAGATTTAAGCTTGTTTCTGAGTTTAGACTTGAATCTGTCATTGTATAAACTTTAAGAACTTCTCGCTCTATAAGAATACAGATTATCTAAACTCACATTGCTGAATTATATAAATTACAAAAAAATACTTATTGTGACGAGTCAGTTAGGTTCCATTTGCAACTCTTTATTGTCGAATTCACACAACAAACAGTAAGTAATCAAAGGGTAAATCCAGATAAGCATAAACGTAAACACAGTCCAAGATCGGGGAAGGCAGATATCAATCATATACGTTACACAGTCCAAGATCAGGGCAGTAATCGATATTCCAGTCCAATGTCGGGGTAGGCGGCAAACAGCAATAATCCAATAAACAGTCCAATATAAACACCAGAAAAGCAAACACGGGTAAACACAAGGAAACGCTCAGAAATGCTGCTGGGGCAAACAAGACCTCGTGAAGATAGAGTGGCAGAGTCCCAGGTTAAATAGACCCGCTGATACGCTACAGCTGGGAAGTAATCAGCGGGTCGCGGTGAATTATGGGAAATATAGTTAGTATGCGGGTGAATGAGAAGTACCGGGAGCGTTAACACTGACATCCGTCACACATATATAAATATACACACATAAAAAGTTCAAGGCTTTAATATATGTGATAAATATGACACATATAGGGCTCTATCTGCAATGCAGCTCTATGCGCGATGCAAGTGTCTGTTGCTAGTTTCAACACGGCACGATGATCATTTTCACGTTTAGCGCCACGTTGTTTAAATAGCAAATGCATTTGCGCCCAATTTTGCGGCCATGGGCGGTCTGGTCTGAAAACAGGTGTGTTCAGGTGCATTGTTGGCGCGTTGCTATTTTGAGGCAACTAAAATAGACTACGGCATTGACAAACTAAAACCTGGTCTAAAGTCAATGACGCAATATGTTTTTTGTTATTTAAAGAGTGCATTAGGAATATGCGCCTATAAACGGGACGACAACGCGGGTTTGCTTATCACACACATGGATGCGCAGCAGCACAAAAAAGCTTTTAAATATGAAAAATTAAAGGATTCAATGTAAAAGATTATTATTGAGTTTCTTGGACAAAAATGAGGACCGATTATTAGACGTTAGAAGGCACAAAGAGCTGCTTCACCTGCAGCCTAAGTAGTTAAATGATTTGCTTTTAAACATTTAAACAATGTTTTTAAATGCTACAGTACCCCACGGATTTATTGTGTATGATGACTCTGTACCTGTGGATATCCATGGCGCTGTCCGAGTGCTGAAACGCTTCGGCTCTCTGCGCGTTCGTAAATTCTTTATATCTTGTTTGTATTTTTAGAGTACAAATCTTTTCTTGCATATTTGCAAATTATTTTATGAGATTACATTGATTATGTAGGATATCAATACATTTACAGCAAATAAAAACCTGCTATTTGTACTTCTATGACTGAAAGAAAACAGCTTTCAAAAGGTTTTAATCCCAAAAATTGAAATAAAAATAAAAAACAACACATTTTTAACAGTAATCTTAAACTGGGGGTTTTCTTCCTCCACTTAGTTTTTCAGTTTACAAAGTCTGTCATCTAAATTAGGGATTAGACATAGCACCAGCGCAACTGGCTTTTAAAGGGGATGAGAGATAAGACTCTCATTGGTTTATTGCACGTTAAACCCAAATCATTACTCATTATAAGAATATGAACAACCCTTTTCGACCGTGCACTCGGCGCACAAACCATTTTTCCCATCGTTAAATTAGCAAAAGTGGCATCGGACACTAGAATTTTGAGTATGATAATGTTGGGCTAGCGCATTAGTAATATACACCTATAAACGAGACGACAACGCATGTTTGCTTATTACACACATGGACAGCACACAAAGGTTTTAAATATAAAACATAAATGATAAAAATTTAAAGGATTATTATCAAGTCTCTTGGACATAAATGAGGACTGACTAGTGCAACTGGCTTTTAAAGGGGATGGGAGTGAGACTCATTGGTTTATTGCATGTTACGCCCCAAACACACCCATTACTCATTACCAGAATAGGAACAACCTTTTAAACTATTTTCCTGTTGTTAAATTAGCAAAAATGGATTTGGACACACCCTTTTAGACTGTGCGCCTTGCACTTTAGACCATTTGCTAAGATCGTTAAAATAAGGTCCCTAAAAGTTTAAGTGCAACAAGGATTTTTTACAGTGTGTTTGATATGGATTTCTTTTAATACTGTAAAACTTCAACGATTCATAGATTGAATAATATTTAATATGTATTATAATGTATGACAGTGTATATCTTAAAAACAGTCTTGTAAGTTTGTTTTCTTAGATTTTGTGGAAATCTGTTCTAGTAGAACGGTTTATTAAAACTAGCTGAAAGGCTTTTGGCTTTACTGTTTAACTTAATTTTGTCCCTTTGCTTTTCACAAGCAATACTTAACACACACAAAACAACACTTTTGTCTGTCTGCCACTTTCATGAATTGCAAAACGTAAAGAATGCAAGCTGTTTGCCAAAGGCTATTTCTGTAAAACAAGCATCAATGAGTTATATTGTTCTGTAATGGGTATCACGTATTATGTTGTTGTAAACTATAATAAATTTATCAAGAAGTTTAGTACCATCACTTGTTTTTAAAAAATTAAACAGGGTAATTCCAAAAAGTAATTTTCCTATCAATTACAAATTGTTGTTCGTGTGAACCATAACCTAGACCACAGTTTGAAGCAGACTTTGGTGTGATTTGCTGTTGCACAATTTACAATGAATTTTCTGATTTACGGAACTACTGTCTGTAATGTCATAGACCGCAAAGTGATGCAAGAACAGAAGGTTTCTTGTAAAACATTTTCTTTGTACTGCAAGCACTAAATAGGATTGTTGTTAATTATGCAAAGATTTGCATAAATGATAAGAGTTGTGACTAACACAAGCATGTAAGGGAAATATTTGTACAAGCTTGTGCGTGTTGTACTGACACTTTCCAGTCAAATTCCTAAGAGCATCTGAGACACACTATACATGGGTTTCAGCTGGCGTCACTCTCTTGTCTTCCGCCATTTTGAGGACCTGAAGTGATCGCAAAAGAACTAGAAGCTATGCCTTCAATATGTTGTGAGCATCAAAATCGCTATTTTTACAACACTAAGAAGGCTCGACAAAACATGATATTTTGCTCGAAGTATCGCCTGTGTCTCTACACGTGAACTCGAGCATTGAGAACATTGTTTGTGAACAAAGAGTTTACTAAAAAGAAGGTTTTGAACAACTGACTTTGGTTGATTTGGCTTCCGCTCGCCGCCATCTTCCCAGTCTAGATGTATCGATCTGCGAATGGAACGTAAGGAGGGAGGAGAGTAAAGATGGATAGCTCCTAAAGCATAGTTCCATATAAATGCACAGATAATTCGTTGTTTTGTCGCAAGTGAAAAACAATATTGACCTTCTAGTTGAAAAAGGAGCCTCATATGAGATTCATTCATTCGCATTCAGAAATCGATTATTTCCGTCTGGCAGGGATGACGAGCAGACACCATAACAGCCAAAATCAGTTGTACAAAACTTTCTTTTTATTAAACTCTGTGTACACAAACAATGTTCTCAATGTTCGCGTTCATGAGTAGAGATCCAGGTGATACTTCGAGCAAAGTTTCATGTTGTGACGCGCCGCCTTAGTGTTGTAAAATAGTGGTAGTTCGGTAGCAGCGAACAGCGGCTGGAAGAACGTATCGGGGATTGAGTAGGCATCACACCCAAACCAAGGTATATTTTTTAAAAGTCGCGTTTCTTTTCATGACAGTCGAGGTGCGACATGTTGTCTTTCGTAGCCATTTCCCGTATCCATAAGAATCATAGACAGTAAAAGATAAGAAATCCGTAAATCGTAGCAAGCCAGCCAATGCTTGTCAGTAGCCTACTGGTACTCGGTAGGTCCTCAAGATGGCGGCATAACGTAAAAAGTCACATGACTGAAACCCATGTATAGGTGTCTGCTTAGATTATGAATGCGATGAAGTGTCACTAGACAAAGAACTTCAGACTTTGTACCTTTTAAGAAAGAGGCTTTTGTGAGGAGCAAAAAGTAATATTACTGTGAAACTAAGCAGTGGTAACTTCAGAAATTCCATTGTGCAGATATTCTGAGGCAATTGGGTTGACTCATGGCTAAAAACCACTTTAGGATACATAACATTTTAGGGATGGGCACAACTGGCCGAGTATTCAGACATGACATCGACAATCAATCACGAAAACAATGATCGTGCAGGTTTTTAAAAAATTTCTGTGGTTAATTTTAGTGGCATTTGGAGGTCTGGCAAGGTTAATACTGTGCTGCGCAGACCGATCGGCATATGACATCACAGTACCATGACAGTGATTTAAAAGCACACAGTAAGCTCCAGGAAAATTTATATTATCCATGTACTCTTAGTCATCTTATCTGGTAGCCTACTAATAATACTGCATGTTTAATGTATCTCTCTTTACTCATGTAGGGTGTTAATTGATAACTAATAAGGTAATAAAATATTATTCTGGGTCCAGTTATTCTGGGTCCTGATCACACTGTTGAGGTTTAATTTGGGTAGGCTTGGTGTACATTATCCCTTAAATAACAGATTGATCTGTCCAACCCAGCATAATATTAATAATAGAATAAAGACTTTCACTAGGGAGTACTTTAAAATATAAAAAACACCCTTTTGTTTTTCCAATCACATATGTTTTTCACCGTGAAACACAAAAGATGAATACCAATCATGGTATCAAACTTAAAAATAAAGTATACCATCAATATAGTCTATACAGACTAATATAGATTCAATTCAATTTTATTTATATGGTGCTTTTCACAATTGGTAATTGTTTAAAAGCAGCTTCACATTAATAGAAGCAGGGGAAAACACAGAAAAATCGACAGACAAAATTAGTAGCAAAATACTTATGAATAAACTTTACAGGCGAGCGTATAAATAATGTATCGTATACAAGAGGGTGCTAAGTTAAGCCAGTGTTGGCTGACTCCCAGGGGTTATATATATATATTTGTATGGGATATAAACGGTATGTAAACAGATAAGGAGATTAAACGAGTTCCGTCGGTGGTCGTTGGTCAGGCATCGGCTGGGCATCACGTTGAAGGACGGCCAGTAGATCAGTTGTGTGCTGACCTCCACGGCAGCCGGAACTGGGTCTATTTTTCTCAATGTCCTCGGGTTCGAGGACGAGACAGAGAGAGAAACAAAATTAGCGTAGGGGCCGTTCGCATGTAATGCACCTGTCATACAGTGTTGTGGTTTAATATCTGCCTGGTTCCAGACAGGCTAGCTATTGCGACATTAGTATATTACCCAGACGAGTTATGTGAATGCTTTGTTCCATATAAGCAAACTATTGCGAGATAAGTATATTTATTAGACTAATTATGTGAATGCTTTGTTTAATAAAAAAGTCTTAAATGTGCTCTAAACGAATTCACGCGTTTTAGGCCATAAAACATTTTTTTGTGTGTCTGTAGACAGCTGTCTGTAGACAGCCCAGGCATGCCAAACTGTGACAAAAACAAAGTGGTCAAACCTACCACCACAAAACATAACAAAGTGTTCCAGCCAATAAATGACAAGAAGGATTTGGGAGTGGGGGTTGGGCACGTTCATGACTCGTTCAGAAAGCACTGAAGGGAGGGGGAGGGGAGGAGTTAGCTACGCTCCGTTTTGTTTGACAACACTTCGAACTTTAACAAGAAGGGACGTCACACAGATTCGCTTAGAGCGCCTTTAAGTTTAGATTTAAAGTGATCGACTGTGTTTGATTCTCGGACATCAGTTGGCAAATAATTCCAGAGCTTAGGGGCTAAGTAGGAGAAGGATCTACCACCTTTAGACACTTTTGATACTCTAGGGATAGTTAAGAGACCAGAATTTTGTGACCACAGTGTACGTGATGAATTGTATTCTGATATTAATTCTCTAAGATATGAGGGTGCTAGACCATTTAAGACTTTGTAGGTGATTAATAGTATTTTAAATTGTATGCGATATTTAACTGGTAGCCAGTGTAAAAAACTAGCTGAAGCCTGTTTACCTGATTTGCATGACATCCCCCAGGTAACGAGTTACAATAGTCTATTATAGAGGTCATAAAGAATTTTCTTTTTTTTTTCAGCACAAATTGGTGTACGGATCATTAATGAAAAAAGCACTTACATATCACTTTAAGTTCTAGGTTCACAGATCACAGCTTGCATTTTTAATTTGGGCTTAGAGCTACATTCTGTCTGCACGGTAAAATATTTAATTATCTGTGCCTCAGCAATGTTAGTGGTCAGTGGTGGAAGAGGAGAAATTAGTATTTGCTCCGAAACAACGCAGATAATTGAAGCTCATGTCTTCCCAGATAAACACATTTGCGTCTTGGGTTACATAACTGTTGCTGTTGCCAACAGTGAGCTCACACCCTTACCCGACTATGTGAACGCATTGAACTTCTGCGGTCTGTGGTGTCAGGGTTGCTTTAAAAGCACTCTGGGGAATCTTGTTGAACGATATTACAGACACTTTACCAGTCAATAAGTGACATAATATGTAGACAAACACGACAGCCTGCTGTGTGTGAGCTTGTCTGATCTGGAAAAAAACCTTGAATGCAGCCAACCGTGATCTACAATTAAATAATGCACACGTAGTGAATGGGCAGGTAATTTCTTGAAAAACAACTTTCATAATTACTGCGTTCAGCAGAAAAGAGTGTCTGGTTGATCACACCCTTATCTTAAGCCACCCTCAATGTATATGATTATCTTTTTTTTACTAACACGGTTGGAGTTAGATTAGAAAATGTCCTGGCTCTAAATGGTGCTTTTGATTTAAAGCCCAAAATAGTCCATTCATCCTTCACAGAAGAAATCCACACGGCTCCAGTGGGTTAATAAAAGCCTTCTGAGGGCAATCGATGTTATTTTGTAAGAAAAATATCAACATTTAAAACTAAAATATCTAGGTTCCGGTATAACCACCAACGTGTGCATACATGAGACAGTATGATGTAGGACGAAGCGTACCATGTCTCATATGCGACTGCTGTATTGTTGAACTACCCCTTTAACTCCATTATGATCATACATGTTAGAAGTACTCCAGTAGACTTTCAGACCTAATTCAGGACTCAATGCTAGGGATTTTTTCTAGTGGCTCAGACAGGCCAGTGGTTCTGATGTTTACTTTCCAAAAACTGATCTGATTATCGATTTTAATGTTTTGACCAATGTTACTTTAATACAATAATTAAAGTCATGACACCAAAGACTACTAGCCTACCTAAAATAAATTTAAAATAATTATTTAATTATTTAATAAGAATATATAATCTAATTATAATCAATTGCATAAATAAATACAACATAACAAACATGCAAATCAGATTTTTTGGTTGGTCTGACAGTACTGCTTACGGATGCATGAATTCAACATACATGTGTTTTATTTTTGAACTATTCACTTAAGACATAATTGACGGGGATAATTTTGTGTAAATATGTCAGTTTAAGCAAACATAAACTCGACATCTTGTGTCTGAACCAATTGCGGTTATTGGGCGTGCAGTGCATCGAAATCTCTTTTGCGTCTTCTTGTACTTGAATATTAGGCCTAAAACTCATGCAAATGGTAAACTTTTGTGACAATGAAGCACTGGCCTCTGTCTCTCAACTCTGCCAAGCATCATTCATGATTAGGGCCTTATTAAATCCATTTGATTTTTTCCCCAAATTTTGTTTTATTTATTCTTAAATTCCGTGTTTTCCGTTTTCATTTTTCTAAATTCTAGATTTAAAGGTTAAGTTAAATTTCAGTTATCAAAAAGCATATCACCTGAAAACATTAAACGTATACATTTTACAAACAATTTATTGAAAGTTTTAAATTAAAATTACATATAGGCTGATGTATTTTGGCTCTTACAGTAACCGCAATGTACTACAACCATGCTATTGACAAGCATAATACTATATCTTGTTTTACTTTTCAAGCATCTGTTTTAAATGTAAATATATTAGTTATGAAATTTTCTGTCAACAATCTGATTTAACATTAGCAATAAATACAAAATAAGACACTGCACACTGTATGAATTAAATGTATAGCTGCAAAAGTTCAATTAAGAGTAATGAAAGTTACTTTTTTGGTAATGAACATTTCTGACACAGAAAGCAGCAGGCTACTGTCATTTTAAGACCCAAGACAAACTGCACTGTTTCAAAATACTGATAAACATCCAGCTGTTTATGTTCACTTAACCAAAAAAGAAAACTTCATTGATCACGCGTGTGTTGACTGGTCCTGTGTGCGCGCTTCAGCTGGGTGCTCTCATGTCTGAGGAGCAGATACGAGCTATACATGCTAGTAAATACTGTAGATGTGAAGAGTGTTGTGTTGTGTGGCCGAGCAAGGCGGACGTGGGAACAAAGTATATTTTGCCTTTAGTTTGCTATGTTCTGGGCTTTGAGGAAAACCTGCTTGTAGAGTTGGGGTACTCGAACTCGGACTCGAGTCCGGACTCGAGTCCAATTTTGAATGAACTCGGACTTGTCACGCACTCGGGTGAATTTGTACTCGGACTTGACACGGACTTGGACATTTTGGACTCGGAAAATATCCCGAGTACAGTCGAGTCCACGTCATGTGCAACATTAAAAACAGCATGAACTTGAGATGAGAAATTAATTAATGTCTCGTCTCGTACACACTGCAAACTTTCAAGAGTGACAACTGCATTTAAATGCGGGGTTGAATCCCCTAAATGTTCGTTTCATGTCTGTATGGAACAAGACTCACTCCCGAAAATGTGATGATTGACACAGAATAATCTAACAGCATTGTGTTTTGCAATGAACCTCCGTCCGGGCGCTTTGTATTGTACGCTTCTTTTGTGAGGCTGCTTCACAGCGCGCGGTCTTGCAGTGTTGCCAGGTCCTCGGCTTTTTTGTACGTAAATACCGTAAATTACTGAAGTGTGTGTGTGTACAGGATTAAGCATTAAAAGGTGAAGTGACAACCGAATAAATATGCAGTGTGTACGGGACCGTCTCCCCTCCTGATATTTTACTGCAACACACTTGCAGGCAGCAGCCAGTCGCATCATACTTGCAAGATAAACACATCACACACATCAATGCGTGGCTAGCACGATGTCCTCAAAGTCAGCAATAATTTGTTTTGCTTACGAAAATCATAGAGAATTTATTTGCAAGACATCTGGTAAAAAGAAGATACCTTTATATCCCTTTCTTTTCTTTGAAATCAGTTTTGATAGGAAACTAGTTGACATAGAATAAAAATGTTCAATGACAAGATGCAATAGAGGTATTTATTACATTTTTATATTGCCATTGGTTAAATGGGTTGAAAGGTTAAAGTATTAATAGAAAGTAACCATTTACAATACAAATTTTGCATCTTTTTTCAATTTAATTACTTTCTGGACTCGACTTGGACTCTGACTTTAAGAACTCGGACTTGAGTCCAACTCGGACCCTTTTGGACTCGGACTTGGACTCGGACTTGGAGTTTAAGGACTTGGTCTTGACTCGTACTCGACAAAGGTGGACTCAGACACAACTCTACCTGCTTGCACTCCGATGAGGCAACGCTTGTCATTGTTTGCACTGCATAACATGAAATGGACGCACCTTTCTTTACGTCCAACCTTATACAAGAGGAAAATGTTTCCGTGTATTTCTGTCATTTGCTGGTTAATAAAACAAAAAACTAGCATTTAAAAACGAGTTATAATGGGTTTTAAAAATGACTAAATGCAAAAATCACTGATTTCCGTGAAATTCTGCATTGTACATTTAATTTAATTTTAATTTCATTTTATACTTGCATTCCATGATTCCGTCGTGTTTTCCGCATCGCGGTTCTTTATTGTCAAGCCCTCTATATTGCAGATACTGTATTACGCTTTGTTTTAGATTTTTGCACTACAATAGCTAATTAACCGAAGCTTTTATTACCTGTTAAAAAATATAAAAAGCTTTTTTTATAGTTTGAAAAGTATCTCATATTAATGAATAACTGTGTGGTATTGTGGCAGACACATTTTGTACAATGCTTGCATGTTAGCTGAGCTGTGAAGATTCTCATTGCCCCTGTTGATCTTGGAATCTGGCAGTGCATTAAATATTTATTGAACATTGTAGTAGCTGTGATGTGCTCCACGTGCTTGAAGATGTAATGTGTCTTTTGTCCCCTAAGGAGATGTTGTTGATCTTCCTGATGTGCTCTCATGTGACCAGCAATTACTTTATGGAGCTGGTAGTCCTGGGGGACTATAGGATGAAATTTAGATGTACATATATCTTGTTTGATGTCTCTAGCTGTTCCACTGTGGTATTAGAGACTTTTTATATTTGGTTCAATTACTTGGACCATCAAACTCTACTACTCAACTTGTTTTTATGAAAGAGTCTAACAACTGTTTGTTTTGTTTTATGGATAATGTTGTGGTATTCTCACTACCATGGTAATATGGTACACGAATAATTATTCATAACCAGGGCCGGAGTGGAAATAATTTTCAGCCCTGGAGTTTTGTGCCTTAGACCGGCCCACTTTAGTTCATGACTGACTATATTAAAATAATAATATCATTAAATCCTCAGTAGTATATAAGTCTGCAATAGTGCCCTGTTCTCTGCAGCCTTGCAATTCATTGTATTTTTCAAATGTATCTTTTCTAATTCAATGCAAATACAGTTGCCTAAACACATTTTTAAATCTAGACACGCTACAAGCTCACTCAAATATATAGACACATCTGAAACAAAACCCGTGTTCACAATTAAAAAGCAGAAGAAAACTGCGCGTCCTGCGTTTTAGATGTTAATGGACCCTAATGCAAGAATTCTTCCAATAAGTGATCGGGGCTCGGGACACAATTAACTTCTGCATAAAGTAATAGGGGCATCTCCAACCTGCAAATTACGTTGAGTGGGGATGGATAATATTGTGAGCGCTGGCAACCTAGGAACAGCAACCTTCGACCTGGTTGCTTGAAAACACCAGCAGTCGTAGCCAACAAAAAAAAAAAAAATGACCGACCAACCGGGGAATTCTCACGGTCCTCCCTATGGCCAATCTGGGCCTGCTCATAGCCATATCGAAACATCATGGTATAGTTTTAGCATCTGTAACATTAGTAAGAGCTCACTAATTCTGCTTTAAAACTGCTGCATCAACCTAAAATGATGCCTCCAGGTTTTGTTTTTTAAGATTCAAAGGCTTTGAGAAAGTATTCATATTGAAACTAGAAAGTTGACTTTTGACTTGCAAAAGTATTCATGTAGATCAGATTCTGCCTTTTCTGACAAAGCAGAGCTTTCAGTGAACGTTTCTGGCTGAAAGTTAACATTTTGTTTTCTTGTCCAGTTCCAGCTTGTTCGAATGATTTGACCTCGTAATGTTTTTCTTGGTTCTGTCACATTTTTCCCATTTTGCTACAATGGGAGCTCATAATATTCCTAGGACAGTTCAAAGCTTCTCCAGTTTTTGTCTTGTTTTAGTTCAAACCTTTTCCAGCTTTTGTCCTTTTAACAGTTGTCATGGTAATTAAAAGTTAATATTACCTTTACACTTAAAAAGTTGGATTTAAAAGAATTGCTGGGTTTACATTAACATTTTTTTTACTTTGTATGCATTTGGCAAATGCTTTTATCCAAAGCTACATAGATTCCATAAAAAGCTATACATTTTTATCAGTACTTGAGTTCCTTTTGCGCTGCTAAAACAATGCTCTACCACTGAGCTATACAGGAACACAGAATTTACTGTATAAAATATAATATCAAATTATAAGTATGCTTTTAATTGAAAACAGTTAATAAAGCACATATTGAAGCTGCAGATTTCTCAAACAATCTTGGGCCAGCCGGCCTGTCGGAGCTAGCGGAGTGGTAAAGGTTAAAGTGAAGTTTATCTGAGTCTCTGACAAGTTGCGCATTTCACCTTTATCCGTATGCAGATTTAAAACTTAAATAAAATCACCAGTTCTGATAGACATTGGTTGAACAAACAGTCCAGCCCTAAACTTGCACCATTGGTTAACCCAGTGTCTGGCCCATTATTAGGATGCTCAAACTACTTAATAGTATACACTGCTTTTGGGAAGCTTCCTGAAGTTCCTTTAGCTCACTTAGCTATCAGTGTGAAGTAATGATAATATTTAATATTATATATAAGAATAATATACCGATTATTTTTATAGATCGCATGCATTGTAAGTTGTTTTGGATGAAAGCTTCTGCCAAATCCATAAATGTAAAAGCAGTTGACTGGATGTTAAACTTGGATAGGGTAATGGATGTAAACATTAAATACTTCACTCCTTAAAAACATAAACACTAGAACCCTTACCACTGTTATGACAGAGTAGATAAATAACCAGCACTTATCTCCCTGAAGAGATGATTGAGCACTGAGTTAATGCTTTCATTTGTGGCTATGTGTACTTGTGTGCTCACATGAGGATCAAGGTCACTGTAAATGTCAATGATTAGCTGAGGTTATAATTGAGGGTGCACTCAAAAAAATGATACTTTAAACGAACACAATTTTATTGTGGACAGTGGTTCCACACAACCCAGTTAGTTTTTATTAACATTTAAGGGTTGTTTTCAGTCAATGCCAAATTCTTTTGTTGCAGCAACACAATTGAATAATAAATAACTAATGTGAAGTGGTAATGTTTAACAAAATTATCTTAGTTACTTATCCATAACTTAAGATTGTTACGTTTTCTGAACATGTGTTTAACTTGTACAAACTAATCAAATATTTTTTGCTTGTCCAAATCAAGAGTAGTTTATTCATACAACTCATTTACATTGTGGACAGTGGTTCCATCCAATTACTTTTATTTACTTTAACACAACAATTTCTATTTCAAGTTAAATCACACACAAAAATATACTTTTTGTAATAAACTCTATATAACATTCATTTTATTCATAAAAGATTCTCAGACACCAGTTCTTCAAGCCATGTTTATTGCACTTAAACTACAGATACCGTAAAGGATATACCGACAAATGAGATGCACTCATCAACTTGAAAAACTTGCAAAGTTTTTCAAGGACTTTGGATATTACAATGTAACCTTATAACATTACAATTTTTTACACTTACTGACAAATGAAATGCACGAAGCACCATTCAGGCAGTTTTTTCAAGCCCCGGGATACGTATAATTAAACAACATTATTACACAACTGTAATGCTAACTGACAAAATAGGTTGCTCTCCATTCAGAGAGCTGGCACATGCGACTTCCAAAGATTTTTCAACAACTTTGGTATAATTTTAAGTTAAATGGTACTGTAAAAACATTATAAACGTTAACATTCCATGACAAATTAGATGCAGGACCATTTACGTACAGCCAAAGCTTTAAACAACTCTACATTAATCTAATTAAATAGAAACACACTGCAAAACTATCAAAATAAATTGACGACACTGCTTACTTCCTGAATGTTATTGTACTGCCATTTCAAAAACATGGCATTTACATATGAAATATTAAAACATTCCTTTCTCAAAACATCTGCAAAAGGCTTGGTCTTCAGCGTCTGAACTTTATGAGATAGTTACTTCCCATCTAGCTCCAGAAACAACAACTGCAATACTTCAAAAGTGTACCTGAATTTGGGAAAGTAGCTCAAGTTCAGTTCATATTTCAGTCCCATCAGCATGGTTGTTGCATACACAATGTTGTTGAGGTCCGAGAACTCTTAATCCCTTTAATAACACTCCAACATCTGCTGGGCTGTCTTCGATGTCTGAACCATACATTTTTACAACAAGCACTCCCATCACCATCTTCTGGATCGCCTCCTGGGTACTGGGTGCATCTGTATCCTGCAGGTGAGAATGACAATGATAAAATTATTTTATGTTTATTAATAAGTTCAGAAAAATCTCATTTACCATTTAATGTTATTCAAAACCAACACATCACTTGATTCTGTAAAACTGAAGTATTTTAAGAACGGTCTCATATTCCATAATGTACAACAGCCAAAAAGTAAAATAGGGCAAGTATTGTTTGCTTACCAACATTATTTAAAATATCTTGTTTTCTGCATTAGAAAGAAACTACTAGGTTTGAAATACCATGAGTGGAGATGAGATAAAATAAAAAGTTATCCCAGGTGAAAAAGTACACGTCTATAATGTACTTAAAGTGCTCTATTTTCATGCACTAATTCTGTACGTAGTATACTAAAAATTCTTCTTTTGTACTACTTAAGATAATCTTAAACATCTTGTACATTGTTCACAATGTCAGTCTAAATCAGATTTTAGGGCATATCCGATTTGACAAACTCATTGTCCATATTGTGGATCACAACTGTTCGTCCTGTAGCGTTCTGCCGTTTTCTGGATTATCTGCAATGTTTCTATGGCAATGACGTTGCGTTGGCACGACAATCTGCCTCAACATCTGACGTGTTTACGTTTTATGTGACGCAACAGCATGACATAACTGAAAAGCTACACAAATGCGATCAGAGCGGTCAGACTGACTTGGATTTCCAGAAATGCGATTTGAAAAGGATTTTAAACCTCCCATGGATGTAGCCCGAAAAAGATTTGAAAAAACACTGATTTCATGTGGTTTTTGGCCGTTCACACGTTCTAAATGTGATTGAATTGGAATTGATGGATTCGAATATGCACCAAAATCATATTTAGACTGACAGTGTGAACAAGGTATAATTGTACTTCCCTGTTCTATTATTGAGACACCATGAATATGAACTAAAATGTTCTAAAAATCTATTTTAAAAATGTATTTAAGTACCACTCGTAGTAAACTTGAACCCATCTTTGTATGAAAGTTGGGTTCAAGTTTACAAGTTTTAACTAAATACATTTTTAATACAGAGATAGTATATTCAAAGCACATTTTAGTTCATAATCATGTTGTCTCAAAACAGCACAAATAAGTACACTTAGATAATCTTAAGAACATCTTAAAAAGTACTAAAGAATAAATTTTAGTATACCAAGTATAAATTAGTTTAAAATAGAGCACTGTAAGTACAATATGGAAGTGTACTACTTTTTCACCTGGGATACCACAACATTTCCATTCCTTGATAATACAGCAATAGGCCTGGGGCGGTAACCTGATTACCGCCATACCGCGGTCACGTGACCCATGCCGCGGTCTGAGCTCCTCACCGTCATAACCGCAAAAAAAAAAACAACTTGAAACATTGGCCTGCACTTGTGTGTACATGTGGGGATGTTATACACGCAGCTTGCTAACAACTGGTTAACAAGCTGGTTAACTGAACATTAACTGATATGATTTTAATATTGTCATTGAGTAGAAATACAGGTGACGTTGTCTGTGACTCGGTAAAAGCAATACAAACATTTTATTTAATTTAGAACGTGCAAACAGCCGCAACAGATCAACAACAGGATCAGGTTTCATACATTATTAAATTGTCACGCAACATAAAGAGCACGCGATCAGTCCGAGGATTCATATCCAAAGAGCTTAGATTGTCTCTTTTTCATCTAGCCTACCACAGTGACCATTTCTAAAGCAGGACACTTTTCAAAAAGTTTTGCTTTTGTGTCTTTTTTCTCCGTTTGTGGAAAAAGACAGATGTTTATGGTAAGTGTCCAGGACAGAAGCGTTCCCGAGCACGCGAGACAGACGCGGACTGCCCGGGCGCGCGCGAGACAGACGCGGACTGCCCGGGCGCGCGCGAGACAGACGCGGACTGCCCGGGCGCGCGCGAGACAGACGCGGACTGCCCGGACGCGCGCGAGACAGACGGACCGTGTCATTTTGCGCACACACATGCGTCTCCGTGCAGCTTCCAAGCTATACTCAAGCACGGACACATATGCAGTACAAGTGATTTCTCATACAAATGGTTACTTTGCCAGACCGTCAGGGCAGCAATAATTTGCCTCATTTACAGGCCATTCATATATAGATAGAAAAGTGGCTAAATGTCTGTAGGCACATGTGGACACGCACAATGCGTTAACATTTTTTTTAAACTGATAATATGAATTGTTCAAGTTGTTGAATGTTTAAAATTAAAGAAATGTGGAAGGAAATAATATTCACTTTACATGTTCCTTGAGTAATGTGCACGTTTTGTATTGAAGATAAATAAATCATGCATGTTATTTAACTCGTTGTCTTGGCAATAAACCGCAAAACCGCGGGAATATGTTGATTACCGACCGCGGTAAGAAAAAATCCTAACCGGCCCAGCCCTATACAGCAAAGTATATATATGCACATATACTTACCAAATACTCTTTAATTAGACTGGTCGGGTCTTCATTCAGGTAGACAAAGAAAGATCCGAGTCTGATCAATGTTGTCAGTCTAAATATGAAAATATCAAAATTTTATTAATTGTAGCATTCACAATATCAGGTAAACATTTACCTTTATTTTTAGATTATTATGCAAAATACAGCATGCAAGTGGAAAACAACAACAAAAAGGGACACTTTAAACTGTACCTATGTTTCTTTTTTTACAAGTTCCAGAAACTTTCTAATTCCAATTTCACCAGTGCAAAAAGAAGTTTTATTATAAGGTTTTAATGAGTGCAGTTCATCATACCCGTGTTGTGGAGACCAGCAGGTTTTTAATTCTCTGTCCATTGACGACTCCTCGTTTTGCATAGATCCTTATAAGCTTTGCAGAATATGGATTCATCTTCGCCAAGTATGTAGACACCAATGTGGCTGTTGTGATTCTTTTAAACTGTGCACAAATCTACAAAATAAAATAAATTATTGTTACCACAAAACCAATAAAGTTAAACATAAATGACTCAAAAACGTTTCACTCACCTCTTCCCTTCTGAAAAGAGCAGGCCATCTAGTTTTGAAATCTGCTATTGAAGGCGATTCCTTGACAACCTCATGTCTCCTGATAGAAAAGGTCTTGTCCATCCGCATTCATAATGTTTTCTTATTGTTCTTTTTAATTTCAGACAGAAGTATTAAACTGACTACTTCCAGTGTTTTGGATGTCTCCGTTTGTGGATGGTAAGGGCAGTAGTTCACCTCAGCATTGCATGTTTTTTTTTATATATATATGGTAAACAGCACTGGAAATTCCAGCTGGTTTGGGCTTGAGTAAATCTAATTTCACTTCATTACAGCCAATTTTTCTCAGTTTTGTTATATATTTGGCAAGACACACTTTTGCAACACAGTCAGAGCTTAATGATGTAGATTGGGTTGACAAAATGACTGTGTCACAGGATGAAAGTGAAAGAGCTGGTGATGAGCAGGTACTCCTTTTGAGAACTGTTCAGTTGTGGTGGGGGCAAGTTGTCACAATCACTTGGTGTTGTCAGGAATACCACCTTTAGTGTACTTTTGTCTTGAATTTCAGATGTGTACATGAGATTTAAAAACTAATTGCCCAAGTCAGAATCCATGAACTGCAGCCTTAAATGTCCTTGTAGATTACATTGTTTTTCTATTTCCTTTGACAGGTCACTCACTGAAGTAGGAATGGCATACTGAAGGATCACCTTTTGTAACTTTTAGCCAGACTGGAGAAGTCATTGTGGTATGACTGTGGAAACAAGTAAAATTTAGTTAATTATTTTTTTTTAAATCAATTGTAAGTATGGTTTAAAAAAACATTAACTTATGAATTGTCCATTTAACAAAATAAAAGCATATTTTACAATACAGTATGCGTGGACTTGTCTTTTCAAAGTCACCAAACAAAGCACCAACCATATAACTCAAGCAATGGATAATCAATCATCAGCTAGCTAACTAAAATAGGCACTGACAGACTTTAACATACAATGCAGTTTACCTAAAAAATGTGTGATATGCTCTAGTTTAAATAATCTGTTTTAATAAAACACATCTGGCTTCAGTCATGAACAAAAGCATCACTTGCCTCATCACCATAAAAACGTTTGACCTCCTGTAATACTTCAGCAATGGAAACTACACCAGGCTTAAAATCACTCACTGGTTGTGTTTTCTGTTTTTGTGTGATATAGAAGTCCCATTGACATTTGATTGGAAAACACAACCTGATAACATGCAAAATACCGTTTTACTCTTCTTTAAGTGACTGTTTATGTCAGCAAAGTATTCTTTTTCTGATGACTGCATGCCATGCACACAAATTACAAGTGAAAGTGGGCCTTTGTCGTCATGCAATATTACATCTGTAGCATAATTCCTACTTAAATGAACAAGTAGAGCATATCATGTCTTGAATATATCAATTAGAATATGTACTATGATATCTATGATAACCACCACAACGCACGTGCAGCAGTCTTTCATGTTTTAGTACTTTAGATCACAAATTTTACATTTCAACATAACTTACTTTAAGTATTCATTCAGAGTAACAAATAAAAATAAACTTTAAGAACCCCTTGAGAAAATGCTCTGACTAAACACAGGAAAATACGTTTCAAAAGCACTATTATCACCAGTAAAACAAGTTCAATGGCTAACGTTACCACCGGAACACGACGGAAAATCGAAGTTCAACTCACCACGAACACGTGAAGCAATCCGTTCATTTTGAAACGCACAAATCACGCAGTTTACAACACTGCTGCTATCATAAAACACTAATAATGGCCGAAATTGAACAACACGTTTAATATTGTTTAAACACGAGTACATCACGTTTAATACGGTTTAAACACGTCACACAACAGATCGCGTGAAGCACTCCATTACATTTGAAACGCACAATCACACACTTTACCTCACTGCTGCACAAATGACGTGAAATCATCACCATCAAAAACAAACACCATCGCCTTAAACATAAAATAAAGTTGCCTCAACAATGTTTTAAGATGGATTGAAGAATAAACGTATTTAGTTTACTTACCACACCATCACCTGCGCGCCGTCTTCGTGGAAGTCGTTAAAATGACGTCACATCCTTTAGTTTGAAAAAAATTCTTCTTCTTCTTCTTCTTTCTTTTTTACCAGCGGTTGGTAACCAGCTTAATGGAGCATTACCGCCCCCACTGTTCCGGAATATGAACCTGATAATAGGTCTACTCTCTATCGCAAAGTAAACCAATTACTTTAGTTTAAAGATAGGTATTTAGGTAAACCAGAGTGAATAACAAATTGATTTAGCATAACACATTACACTTGTATTTTGTCTTAAAAATAAATGTGTATGTGTTAATGTAACTAAATATATTTGTGTATAATGAACAGTGCTACAAAACCCATTTTTTGAGTGTGTATAGTAACACTGTCATTTTCTCCTTATTCATTTCACTTTGGGTGATAGCATTTTGTTTGTACTGTGAGGAAGCTAAACGTTCATATTAATAGATGATACAATGAGTGAGAAAATCCAATAGACTTTACATTTTTGAGAAGAAACTCAAGCTAGTCTGGGGACCAGAAGGTAATCTAGTGACGAAATGTCTGTTTGAAATGTTTGTTTAACTGAAAATGTTACTTCAATTGGTAACGCCTAAAAAATTAAGTTTATTTAACAGTGTATAGTGTTCCTTTCATGTCACCTGTCAATGATGTCATGTCCACATTATCCTCGGTTTCTGCTTTCATTGCTGTAGAAACTATAGGTGTGTTTGATATGTCGCTGTGCAGACTAATCAGCGCAAGTCATTCAAATATTGCGAGAGTTATTGGAAAGCAGTAGTGTTGAGTTGCTTGTGATACTCTGTTGGCTTATGTTATAAAACTTTATTTCAATACATGTACACATGATTTGTGAGTCCCAGCAGATTTCCATCCACAGTGGAGGTGAAGACAAGTCCCATTATTACACTTTATTCATTATATCATTTACAAATTATATATTAAGAAAATCTTAATTAACTTTTAAAGTTGTCCAAATGAAGTCCTTAGCAGCACATATTACTAATGATAAATAATATATACACTCACCTAAAGGATTATTAGGAACACCTGTTCAATTTCTCATTAATGCAGCCAATCACATGGCAGTTGCTTCAATGCATTTAGGGGTGTGGTCCTGGTCAAGACAATCTCCTGAACTCCAAACTGAATGTCAGAATGGGAAAGAAAGGGGATTTAAGCAATTTTGAGCGTGGCATGGTTGTTGGTGCCAGACGGGCCGGTCTGAGTATTTCACAATCTGCTCAGTTACTGGGATTTTCACGCACAACCATTTCTAGGGTTTACAAAGAATGGTGTGAAAAGGGAAAAACATCCAGTATGCGGCAGTCCTGTGGGCGAAAATGCCTTGTTGATGCTAGAGGTCAGAGGAGAATGGGTCGACTGATTCAAGCTGATGGAAGAGCAACTTTGACTGAAATAACCACTCGTTACAACTGAGGTATGAAGCAAAGCATTTGTGAAGCCACAACACGCACAACCTTGAGAAAAATGGGTTACGACAGCAGAAGACCCCACCGGGTATCACTCATCTCCACTACAAATAGGAAAAAGAGGCTACAATTTGAACGAGCT
This sequence comes from Paramisgurnus dabryanus, assembly GCF_030506205.2. Taxonomy (NCBI): domain Eukaryota; kingdom Metazoa; phylum Chordata; class Actinopteri; order Cypriniformes; family Cobitidae; genus Paramisgurnus; species Paramisgurnus dabryanus. The sequence continues at coordinate 34,821,218 of NC_133348.1, forward strand.
CACTAAAATTGGACAGTTGAAGACTAGAAAAATGTTGCCTGGTCTGATGAGTCTCGATTTCTGTTGAGACATTCAGATTGTAGAGTCAGAGTTTGGCGTAAACAGAATGAGAACATGGATCCATCATGCCTTGTTACCACTGTGCAGGCTGGTGGTAGTGGTGTAATGGTGTGGGGGATGTTTTCTTGGCACACTTTAGGCCCCTTTGTGCCCACTGGGCCTCGTTTAAATGCCACAGCCTACCTGAGAGCATTGTTTCTGACCATGTCCATCCCTTTATGACCACCATGTACCCATCCTCTGATGGCTACTTCCAGCAGGATAATGCCCCATGTCATAAAGCTTGAATCATTTCAAATTGGTTTCTTGAACATGACAATGAGTTCACTGTACTAAAATGGCCCCCACAGTCACCAGATCTCAACCCAATAGAGCATCTTTGGGATGTGGTGGAACGGGAGCTTCGTGCCCTGGATGTGCATCCCACAAATCTCCATCAACTGCAAGATGCTATCCTATCAACATTTCTAAAGAATGCTTTCAGCAACTTGTTGAATCAATGCCACATAGAATTAAGGCAGTTCTGAAAGGTCAAACACAGTATTAGTATAGTGTTCCTAATAATCCTTTAGGGTAGTGTGTATATATATACTATATATAAAATACTGTATCAGTGTCTATTCTCTTTGTTTGTCAGTTAATTTCTGCCTTTCTCAATTTCTTTTTTTTTTTTGTCTCTCAGAGACATATTGAAGGACTCTTCTGGCTTTCCGACAACTTTTGTCTTTCAAGCAAGATGTTTCAGCTGTAAAATATTCTAAGTTACAGACTTAGTCGATGAATTCAGAGACGTTTTTTCCTCAGGTCTGTAGCGTTTCCCTCTCTTTAAATTAAGGTTCATTGTCTGCTGCGCTGTAGTTTTCTAACAGAATGAGGTCAGGCAACATGGAATGAATTATTGTAAAGACTGTTGTTTCTGCCTGGGCTGCAACATCTTGCATCAATTGATCCAGCAACTTTTTGCACACACCCAGGCTGGGAGTTTTCCTTGACCTACGCAGTCGTTCACAACGTAGACGCACTGCTTTTGATTCGGATTTAAAACACATGCACGCATGCAGCGAGGAACGCCCAGTGTTGCAACAGATGTTCAAAGGAAGTTGAACGACAGCATTCCTGCAGTCTAAACAGTGAGTTTCCAAAAGTCTTGAGTTTGCGTTCATCTCGAGTGTTACTCTAAACAAAGCCAGCTGCTTTTGGGCTTCGGGTGTGACTTGTAAGAAGCTGCTTACAATGTTAGAATGACAACGCAGTTGGTCCATCATGAAAATTCCCTTATGATTCTTGTGCCGCAGCGACGGCCATGTAACTGGGTCATGGCATTGCTGATGCGATTGGAAGCGACAAAGCGTGAGGGACTCAACCCCACCCCTATGTACCAACCCAGCATCACGATCCAACACAAACACAATCCTGTCAATTCACTTAGCTAACATGCACTGCAGATTTATTTGATGATTATGATCTCTAGTGCTTGAAATCCTACAGTCTCTTTGATAATATAGTGCTGACCTCTACTGTATACAGTAGCCAGACATTTTCTATGGGAGTGTAACAGCCTCTAGCCATGTGACCCTGTCTGTGAAATCTAGTCTTATAATCTAATGATGAGCATCACATTTTTATTTCACTCATTTATTTTACATTTAAGATTTCAATCTTTTACTCAGTCAATATTAGAGATATGTGTAGTTTTGTTTTTGAGAATGTCACGCAAGCTATTCAGGGTGACATCTGCCTGGTTTTGTTTGCTCCTGCAAAGTGACACATACATTTGCACCAAGATAACCTTTGACGTCACTCCCTTTACACATTAATCATTTTGCAGATGCTTATATTCAAAGGCACTTAAAAATTAACCAGCAAAGAGTATACAAATCTTTTGCATGTTGAAATATACGTGAAGCTAGAAGTGAACATAGATTTTTAATATAAAGTGGATGACCCTTTTTAGTTGACTTACTATACTACACTAATTTACCTGAGCTGTCATTGGGGCTGTACCCTTTTAAATGGGTCCTAATATGTACCATTGGATAGTGATATGTATATATTTGGTACCATATATGAACTCTTTAGGTCCAAAGCTGTACATTTTAAAAGGGTACAGCCCCAGTGACCATTTTGATTTTACTGATAGTTTACCAAGATACGATTAAGTTGTCATTGGCATTTAGCATTATTCTCTTCTATTTGTGATCCTATCAGACAAATGGGTTGCAAAAATTTGAGGACCATTTTTTCTATACAATATAACCTAACAGTTCTGTTGTCCCTGCGTGCCCGGCTCACAAAACTACTTCTGAGTCTGGGTCTCTTGTGGTCAGTTATGCTGACAAGAGCGTTTAGCTCCCTGGAATGATGGAAAGTTAATTTTTCAAATTGCTCTGAGGGTAGTGGAGTCATATTTCCAGTAGTGGCTTTTGGTTGGAATGATTTTTGGTAGTGCTTGTTCCAGTATTCTGGACCATGGGTTTTGTGGATTGGAGTTGCCTTTTGATAGGCTCGGCTTTTGGGTCAATGACAAAACAAGCTTTAACAACAACAACAAAAATATATATATATATATATATTATTTATTAATGTAATGCATGTTTTTGAGTCAGAAATAATGTGTTTTGAAAAGTTGTATTTATTAAACAACATTTAAATGCATTTTCACAGTATTTTTGATTGGCCCACACAAAAATTGTCAGATGGTACAACCAATCATTGTCGATAAGTTTTAATGTTCTCCCTCTATTATTAGCTTATTAAAATTATTGCAACTAATTTACAATCTTTTGCTGGATGGTGGTGTAAACTTTTGCCTCTGATACCAAGTTCATAAATATATTTTTTAATGACAGCTAAAAGATATTTAAATAAAATTTAATTTTCTAGTTTTATATTGGTTGTACCACCTGACACAAAAAGTGTACCAGTCTACCCATTACATTAAAGTAGCTATTTTTCAGTATATCAAGAATCATGTGAGGTCCTCTGGATGATGTTATATCATGTTTACTGTTTTACTTGTTAACTTTTAAATAAAATGCCACAACCACATGATTGTGATTGTACCACCCTGACATTTGAAAACATCCAAGTTGTTGGACAGATGTTTTTCAATTATCCCAACAGCTACTTATATTTGTGAAATTTATAGGAAAGATTTTGAACAATAAAAAAATGCCAAAGTATTTTAATTATTTTATAATTATAAGTATAAAGTTCTTTATAATTAAACAATATTTTAAATAGTTGTCTTAAACTGTTAACTTGTATGGACAAAAAAGTTTGAGATACCAAAACATAAATTAATATTTATTATTAAAAAAATACTGACAATGTTTTTAAACCATATAGATTTAATAAAGTGACACATTACATAAATGTATCAAGTAATTTTAAAAGTAAATAATGCCTGCAAATTTAATTTCTCTCTCTGCTTTTACAGAGATATGTGTATCTCTATGAGGACGCACTCGCGCTCCAGTCCCATTACTGCCAGTAATAAAGCAAAGACAACTTCCGTGGTATTACTTTATCTAGAAAAAATGTTAGGGATGCACCGATAGGATATTTTTAGGCCGATACCGATTTAAACAGACAACTTCTGGCCGATACCGATGCCATACCGATATTAAACACTTGTATAAAATACTATACAGTTGGTCTATAAGCTAATTTATTTCTGAATCAAATAATTTTTACTGAACATGGATTTGATCCAATTAACATTCAACTTACCAACATAATAAGAGAGGCACAAATTAAGCTAAAAAAAATATAATAAGACAGCATGACAACCTTCAAAGGTGGTTTTTGCTATTCAGCATTTATTTTATTAACAACATTAACTTATATTTTTACATATAATGGATTTCTTTATGCAGTTAATTAATAAACAATCGGTATCGGCCTTTCTCGTGCTACTGCCGATATGCCGATGGTTTCAAATTCATCAAAAATCGGCCGATAAATATCGGCGGCCGATACATCGGTGCATCACTAAAAAAATTTAACAGTTACAGTCATCAAAGAGCTTAAATATCAGCTTGAAGAATGAGTATTGGGCATTGGTATCACTGATCATAAAGGCAACAAAACGATATTGGGTATCGGCTGCTGATCGGAGCATTCCTAGTATGTTCATGTTGTGTTATTGACCCTTTTGCCTTTGTTTCAGTGAACCAGATAAAGTTTGATAAAATGTTACAGTGGATTTACAGCCATCCAGTGCCTCACTGTACACTACTGAGGGTTTTACTCTGATAGATGTGGGTTTGACTTTTAGTAAATAACTGCATTTGAAAGTATTAGATGAATGTATAATACATGCCGAGAGCATTTGGTTACTATCATTATCTTATTACAGGTGGTGTTTAGCATCTTTTGCATTTGGGCTTCTAATATAAAAACAACAACTTGTTTTGTGTTCCCTGTTACAAAGTCTATCATAATGTGTATAATTTTAACCATGATGACATCCCTAACTAAAAGAGTGTTATTACTCTTCATTTGCATGCTTCTTATGCTACAGGCTTGATCATTTTTCAGAAAACCAGGCCACCACATTCTCATGCTAATGTATATTTTATGCTAATAGTGATTAAATAACAGACTCAGCTGTGGTTTATCAGACACCAGCTAATTTTAGGCTAAGGATTAGCTTAAAATACATGCAAGATAAATTAAGTAGGCTAAATCAATTTACTGAAGCACCAGGAAAATAATTTCATGACTTTGTTAATGATGGCACCACAGGATCACACCCAATCTTTAAAAGTTTATGTATACTGTTTTTAATACTACATACACATTTCCTGTATTTTCTGATTGTATTCTAAGAAAGAGACTGAGAAATAATTATATATGATCACTTGACATTCCAATAACATTGTCCCTGACAAGTGGACAAGCGTTAATGTCAAGCACTGATTGTGCAATAGGTCTGGACAGTATTGAAGTAAAATCCGATATGCGGTCGTGCTAAAATGTGCAATAATGCTTTTTAAAGTTTGTAAAATCTATTAGAACTTATTAAAATATATTATAAAACTAAAAGTTCTATAACAAACATAAATCTGTCACATTAATGCATATTGCCGTAAGCATGTTTGCTATTTTCGGTAATTTCAATATATTTTGCTGCTCTATTGTGTTTTGCCAAATGCGAATGCTAATGGAAAAGTCTTTATTTTATCATCTTAATTTAAATTGCTCTCTGTGTCTTTTTCAGATCCATCCGCAAACTACATTCGGCAGTTGGAAACTAAGGTTCGGCTACTAGAGGAAAATAATAACAAATTGCTGTCACAGGTATGGATTGAGGTTACGACATGTTTTCTTTATGCTTTGTACATAAAATAATATGGGCCTATATTTGACAACCTTATTGGATGAAATTTGGGTTACATTTTTTATTTCATGGTAGGTTGAGATGTGCTTTGCTTTCCACTACACCATGGTTGTGTGGGAATCCCTCAGCTTCTCTGACCTCAATTTTACCTTCGCTTAATAAGAGCGAGTGGGTTTTAGCAGCTAAGACTGTATTTTGAGATCACCTGTTTAACCTGAAGGCATAACCACCAACCATCCAACACAAAACGTCACAAACTCATTCACCTGCTACAGTACACACTGGCCCTCGACAACAAATGACTTGACACAAACACATCCAGCAGAACAGGAAAGATAAAGGCTTGCAGCCCACTTATTTTACTGCACTTGTGTGTGATTTTTTTTGGCCCATAGTTCAAGATGCATGAAAACAGAAACAGTAATGTAAACATATATGTAATGAGAATGGCTTTCCTCAGCACTTAGCTACATGCAATACAGTATATGATAGACAGTTTAGAGACTAGTAGCAAAAGTGCCAAAGCTAGTCTGACCTTGAGTGCAAATGCGATGTAATGAAGTCACAAATATACAGATTAGTATGTCAAGAATCATTTCTAAATCGAATGGGACCCTATATATTAATCAATTCTGAATCGATTCATGAGAGTCAAACAATTCCCACCCCTAGTCTTTTTGCATTTCCAATTCTTCTTTTATGCATTTAGAGGACTTTGCTGAAAAATTGTGCAAAACTGTAGCGTTTACAATTTAAACTGGTATTTCTGAATGCCCTGAGGCTGTGATTTAGCTGATTTGAAGCAAAAGCATTTGATTTACGTATAATACATGCCCAAAGCATTCGGTTAATATCATTATATTTTTGACGGAGGTGGCTCTTAGCTGCTTTTGCACAATTAAATAAAAGCATTGCAAACATGTTTTAACCTTTCATCTGACCTTCCCTCAACAAAAGATGAAAATAACTTTTTATATGAACACCCCAAGACATAAATTGGCCATGTATGGATAGGTAGGAACAAGATAAGGCAGTTCAGTCTTAGATCACAGAGATGCTTTAATATCAACCCATCATGCATGCTGTACTTACATTATGAATCTCCATTGAGAATAAAAACACTGTGTGGGCACTGGAGTGGCTTCTTATAAAAGCCCTTCTAGGTAGCATTTACTGTATCACAGTATGCACAAAAACAAAGCCTACATGTGCTTAGATTGGTGCACCACTTCTCTCGTTTAATAACAAATCCTCATTACATTTTCAGTGTCAGCTTCCCTCTCCCACCGTGGTTGCGGGTGTACAATACTGCGGTACGGGTCTTTTTGTTATAAGTCCCTTTTTGAACATGTGAAACATGGAGCTTTGAATGTCTAAATGCAGTTTATCCCCAGGATGCAATGAACTTTGTAAGACTGTATTCAAAATGCAAGAGAGTTACTTTCTCCCTCTGGTCAAATAAGAGAAAATGGTTTGCGTCTCATTGCACCAGTCCTCTGAAAGCAAGTGAATTCATTTGAAGCATGAATAATTCAGAGGAGACCTCCATCTTTTGGAACGCAGTCCTGACCATACATGAACTCAACTGAACTCTTGGATAACTTACAGGATACTGAGCTTTTCCTAAATAACATTTTAACTATTGTTGTAATATACTTTATGTGACCCCTGATTTTAACAATGTGTTCATATTTTAAGATTTAGCTGAGGAATGTCTATAACCATTTCATTTTGATCAGTAGTCATTCAAATTTAACAATTTCAGGTTAGCTGGAAAACATCACAGAAATTAAAATGGATTTGATACAAATACTAATTTCTTCCATTACAGGATCCATCAGCTATTTACCATTAAAACCATTACCAAATTCCTTTATGTAGTGTGTTTTGGCTTTTTCCCATTAGGATTTAATGGTGTTCTGTTGGTTCGCATTCACCAGATAACATCCCACTATTAAAACACAAGACATTACCAATAGGAACCATCAGAGACCATTATAGTTTCCATTTAAAAATTCCCATTATAACCATTAAATCCATTAGATGTTTCTGTGATGTTTTTATGTGATGGTTTCTATTGTGTTTTAAGCAGGGTTATATTGTTGTTATATTGTTGACAGTGTTTCTGTGCTGGTGAATGTGAATGGTTGAATGCATGTCACTTTGGATGAAAGCTTGTGCAAAGTGCAAGTTCAGCTCAAATAGAAAGTCAATGGATTTGCCTGCCAGTGCTAAAATTGGCAGTCACAGTCATTTCCAGACCCAGTGGAATGAATTTTCAGTCCATTTAGATGCTGGTGTACAAAAAACAACTACTTTACCAGCTAAACGCCAGCTTGGCGAGGTTAAGACACAAACCATACACCTTAGACTGACTGAAGCAAGTCATCTGATGATTATACTACATACATATGTACAAATATTTACATGCATATGTTTGCTATAGGTGTATAAAAATGTCTCTTGTTTTTCACAGCCATGTGGTCGTTATAGCTTATCACAGATACCTACGAAGGTAATTCAACCACATTTTTGTTTGGGGTGATGGCTTTTTCCTTCCAGCTTTCTTCTCACCTTCCTCACATTTCCTCACTACTTTGACGATCAAACGTTAATGTGTACATGACATGCTAGGCTATAAGCGCTCAAACGTGTGTTGACATGCGGAGATGTGCTTCAGGGCTTCTGGCGCATGAGCTGAAATGTTTGTTCTTCCATATCGAGAGCTCTTTGTGTTCTCTTCTCATTATTATTATATGTGACGCTGATAGTACAGTGGACATTTTAATCCCCAGCAACAGACTCCATTCTTAAGTGCTGTCCTTAATTTTGTATAAAAAAATTCAAAGTTTGAAATAGTGCGTTAGGTATAAAGTAGAAAGACAGTACATATGCAGTACATATTTTAAAACTGACCATTCTTTGTAAAGTTCAAAAAGTTGAATTTATAGCCCATGCAGGAATGCATTGGGTAACTGATAAATATAAAACAAATTTGTATACACTATATCGTGTATCTATAACTTTTAATAGGTTAGTCTTAACAAAATGCTTTAAAGCATTATATAATGATATATTCTATTTACGTAAAGTGACAAGTGGAATTTTCTTAGCTATATGCCAGGGGTCTTCAACTACTTTTCTTCGGGGGCCAGATTTTAAAATTGTAAATATGACGCGGGCCAAACTTTTACCCCATTTTTACTTTTGATATATTTTTACTTTAACCATATATGTGTGTGTTTGTGTGTTGTTGTCGTTTTTGTTACTTTTGTTGTAGTATATTTGAAAAAAAAAACATATTAAAAACATGCATTTTCAAAAAAAATAGCAGTTTAATTACTGAAAACTCATATTTTCTTTATTAATATTTACAAACAATTGCAGTTTAACATGTAAGAGCCAAATGTTAATAGTAAAAGTGTAAAAGATCGACACTCCTTAACATATTTTGTTTATAACTGTTTAACTTTCATTAATTGTTACATGTCAAGAATTCACAACATATAGCCAGTCTTCTCCTAATGACTAAAATTGCACTATATGTTTTCTTTTTTAATATTTTATAGATATATAGGCTAAACAGCCTTTCCATTGTACATTACATACAGATATAACTGTCGGGAGTTCGCCCCCTAGTGGCAGTCGTAATGAAAATGTAGTTTAATCGTAAATCTGTCATGGGAGAGAACCTTTAATCTACGAATATATGTATAGTTAATATAATTTACTTACCAGTAATTAAAGTATTCAAGTGTTACTGATAATGTAAAACAAAAAAAATAATTAATAATTTTAACTTTGCACACAGTTTTGATTGGAATACTAAAATACATCACTTCCGGTCGCCGCGTCACATGCAGTGTAGTCGCATAAGTTTATTTTCTTTAATGCATCCAAAGCTCAAATTGGATCAGATATGCCCCCGCAGATGGTTGGTACCCCACACAGCCCCTTTCTGTGTTGTCTTGTACAGTGGAAAGGTAAAAGTAATCACGCTGAATTTAAATCAGACTATAGTCGTTTCTCAATAAGGCTGCAGCCTCCGGAGGTCGCTTTTCCAGGCTGCATACGTCATTAAGTCTTATTTCAGAATTTTAACAATTATAAAGTTGAATATTATTCTTAGTTAATCGTAAATTGTTGTAATATGCTTATGATTTGTGAATGTAATGCTCAGTTAACTTAAACTTGATGACGTATGCAGTCTACATATGCGACCTCCGGAGGCTGCAGCCTTCCGATTGAGAAACGGCCAAAGGTGACCGGCGGGCCGGACAAAGATGATTGGCGGGCCGCACTTGGCCCGCGGGCCGCCAGTTGACTAGCCCTGCTATATGCTATGTACAGTAAGTGAAAATAGCGATCGTTTACTGTTGTACTTATGCACTTGTTTGTGTCATGAATACACACACAATGTACTTAAAAGAGAGTCTGAACTGCGGAAACTGACAAGTGGCAGTTTCGCCTCCATGTTATTGTTTAAACGATCGTCGCAGCTGGCCGTTGTCATCTATCGGTAGTGTAATGTCATATGATAGGGGCTTGACGCATCAGGAAAGGCTAAGCAATGATCCAGATAACCCAATCAGGGAGTAAATGTGGGCAGCCATGCTTTCGTTTAGAACAGTCTTCATTATGGTCGGTCTACACAAAAGAGCAAACAGGGTCTGCAGCATTTACAAAAGTTTCAAGGGTTGAAAACTCTAGACACCAGACGTAACCATAGCTTTTCAATAGTTTTTAAATTGGCCTAATTTAAATTGTAATTTAACATTTAAATATTATCGTAAATGTTAATGGTCAGTCATCTATTAATGAGTGTGGGTTGTCGGATAGGAAAATAATTTATATTGGGCATGGATGGCTATAACAGTGGGCTAAAAGGGAGTACATTTTGGCAATCTCAGATAAGTTTATTGTTCTGCTCCATGGTAAATGCTGCATGTATCGCTAAAGTCAGCAAAGCTGTGTTAGTAACATACAGTATTTGAAACTAGTTGAGTTTAATAATTGAGTTTAAAAACTACTCATCATTAACATTGTACCCATTCATATTATAAAATATTATCAAAGATGCCCATCAAATCTCAAATCAAAACAAACAATGAAAAATGTAAAGTCTGTTGTGTTTAGTTACTTGAACGCTTGCATTAAAGGGCGCCTATTATGCAAAATCCACTTTCACAAGGTTTGGACATAAATGTACATTTGAAATGTGTGCACAACCAACCTAAAATTAAAACAAATTCACCCACTCCTTATTTTTTAATTCCTAATTAACCAAAGCAGTCTTATTAGACATATCATTTTGATTTTCTTGTTAATGTGACGTCACACTGATAAAGCCCCGCCCACGGCCCCGCCCACGGCCACTAAATGACAGTCCTGCATTACCATAGTTTCCGCCCTCAGCGAGTAGTACTCTGTCCACCTTATCTAAATAGTGAGATACTATTATCTCAGACTGTATTCACAGCAATCAGATCTATTTTAACTGTCCCTTTTGGTAAGGGCGTGAGGAGCTGTAGCTCATTTACATTTAAAGCTACACACTCATGAAAACAGCACTTTTTTGCTTTCACCCATGGGCGTCGGAAGCAAATGAAAAGTGGGTGGGTCCCCACATAACCCCCCCCCCCCCCGAAAAATACATTTACTGCAATAGATGACATTTTCATGTTTCCTTTTAATTAGCCTGAACATTTGCGTTTATTAAATTAAAGACAATAGCCTATTACGGTCGAAATTCTGGTAATAGCCCTTTAAATATTTTGCAAATAATGACAGATGTCATGTTTCATTTATCTTTCTCTGTGTCATTTTTTTTCTCTACTCTGCTGACAGTAGGCTACAATGTTTATTTTTTATTTTGAGGAAATAAAAGGTAAGAAAAACGAATGAAGGTAAACTGATACAACTTTTGTATACCTTTTTTATTTGTTATACCCAATTTCTCTTTCTCTCTCTTAGAGAAATATAAATTTGAGATTCTGGAAATGAGATCACTTTATTTTATGGTATCCGTCGGGAAACAATGCTGTCATAAGAGTTTGAGCATGTGTACTTCTAAAACACAATCGATTAAACAGAGGTATGACTTTATGAATTCTGCAAATGTACCTCGCAAATAATAACAATACGTGAGGACGTTCATGTCGCAAATGAAAAGTAATTGCAGGCTTCTGTAAAAAAAAACTTGAAAATTATCCAGCGATCGTGGGACCATAATCAAAATAAACTATTTTACAGCAGTAATAATATTTTAACAAGTAGCCTACACTTTTAACGTTTGAAAGGAACCACATTTAGTGCTGTGTTAATTATCATTAAAAGCAAAACGGGATCTCTGTGCCTCCGCGACAGACGCAATTCTTCTGGCATAGGGGTGTCCTCGACTAAGGATTTACGTATTTGAATCAGAATTGTCGAATCTTTCCATAGTCGACCGATAGTCGAATCATAGCTATGTTTGTCTGCATGGGTTGGGAGGGGGCCAGACCAGGTACAAATTGTTAACTTTTATTTTCTTTCACAAGCAGCACACATAAACAACTTTCTGTTAAAGTGACCAAAACTGTCTTTCAAGTGATGAACGAAGACAAAACTGACGATGCATTTATATATTTATTTTTTTAAGGTAAAATATATAAGGCAACATTTGTTTATTTATTCCTCATAACATTTTAAAGCCAAGATCTACAGAACATCACACAAAAATACATTTTGATAACTAAACCTAAAAAAAATAACAAAGGGGATTCTGCCTTGGAAACCTCGGCTAATTCAGTGTTTTTATTTAATTTGGAGATATAGCGCGTCAAAGCAGTCATGACCAAAAAAAACCCCGACAAATGAGTAATGACAAATAATTTGTGATTGTGACTGTAAATGATAAAAACTAATCTTTATTTACAATTCATTAAATGTTAATTTATAACATGAAAAACACTGAAATTAATGATTTTATAGACACTCTGCGTTATTATTTAGCACAGAAATACCTGTTTGCTTGCTCTGACTTTGATCCTCTCTGTATTCACTTTAGATACAGAAAGACCTGATGATATTATTTATTTCAGGAATCTCTTTGCTATCATTTAAAAGTGAACACCAACCATAATATTAAATCACAAGAAAAGTCAGGCAGAAATAGGTTCGGTGCAGATAGTTTCCGTTTCATCACCGAAATTTTAAATAACGGCTTACCTGTTTTGTAGTTTAACTTTTGACAAGATAACCAAAATGTATGATAAATACATTTTAAAAACTTATACCCGTCGAAAAACATCCGTTTTTTAATGTTTAGTTTGATGAACTCCTAAATATGAGAGGCAGAGCACCTAGCCTGTTCGGCTAAATTACATGCGCAAGCATGGCCACCACGCAGTAGCGCAACATTGATACAACGAAAAGCTATCCAAAATTAACAGACTTAAATTAGATCAGAATTTACGTTTATAATAGATACATTTTTTAAATAAAATAAGGTCATCAGAAGTAACAAGGTGCAGAACAAATATGCAAAATGCCTCAAGTGCACAGAAACAAAACACAAGCCAAATAGTTAAATCAAATCAGATAACCCAGAGTGATTTATAAATAAAAATAAATTAAATTATTGAAAGAATAGAAATCTATAGCCATAATATAATTGCCAGCTTTGTCTTTTAAATGTAGAAACAAAGAGGCAATGTTTTATTAACTAAGAAACCTCCGTGTAGCCCGGTCACATGGGATGTTGGATTTATTAACGCATTTTAAAAATATTTATTGAAAGCTGTTACTTCACATATTATTTGCAGCATTATAATAATATGCTGTATATTAATATATTGTGAGAAAGCTGTTATATGTGAAATCAGATAATGTGTGAACCCATATACGGCTAAAATTGAATGATCCTCATTTCATAACACATCTGCGAGTGATTGTACTGTGAGATTGGTAGTCGAATCAGGCTTCTCCTATCGATGCATCGAATCTTCGACTATTCGGGGTCACCCCTATTCAGGCATCTCTCCTCATCATCTCCTCTTTTTTTCTTCTGTGTCTTGAACTTGGGGCTCGAGTCCGACCTAAGGTTTGAGCTGCCTTTAAGAACACCAAGCTAAGTTCGTTTACCGTTAATTATTAAGACTAAATGGGCAGGCAAACTCGTGAAACAATGAAAGTAAAATAATCCGCTATAATATGGTTTTACACGTCTATAGAAAATATACTATAAATAAAGCAGTTATTAATTTTCCTAATGCATGGTTGTTTGACATTTACTTCTGTTTAAAACATTTGGCAAAGGAGGTTTTTCAGCACTATGTTCGAACAGCAACTCAGCGTCCACTCACCCCTGCGAATTATGTTTAAAAGCTGAAACGGGTCCGCGGTGTAAAAAAAGCAAAGGTTAGGGATCCCTGCTCTAGTGGAATGGATTTGGACTATCAGCGCTTTGATAAGTGAACAGACAAATGCGCTAAATTAGAGAAAAAGTGGGTGGGTCCATTATCATTGGTCTTAAAAAGTGGGTGGGTCCTGTCCCACCCACGTATAATGGTTCCGACGCCCATGCTTTCACCCAACATTTCGGACATGCTATAATAAATGATATGTGTGGTAATATGAGCTGAAACGTCACAGACACATTCTGGCCACACCTGAGACTTATAGTACATCTTTTAAAAATGGGCGTAATAGGTGCCCTTTAATATTCAGAAATACTTCATTGTGCTGATGTTGTTAGAGAAACAATGCAGTCATTTGAGGCCCAGACAGACTGCATTCCAACAGCTGAGGTGAAATTCATTCTGACAGGAAAATAAACATTGTTCCATTAATTTTGACACTCCCATAGTTCATGCCAGTTTATCCTAAATATAACCAGATGAATAGTTGAAAGATGAGTGTAAATGCAAATATCTGACTGATGTGTTAATAAAGACGTGTTGAAATTCATCTTCAAAGTAAATGGACTCTCATTAGAAAATTAAAAAAGCGTATACATGGTCCAAGACTAAAACCAGATTTTATGTTACAGTATCATGTTTAATGTTACAGTTTGAATCCAGTGTATTTGTAAATAAAGACAGAATTTTCATTTTTGGGTGAACTATCCCTTTAAGGTCAACATGATAAGCAACCCATACTTTAATACTGTTGTCATAATCAATAAGAGAAAATGGTGCGTGGCATGATTGTAAAATGTTTCTGCAAATGAGTAATTAAACATACAAATCCTTAGGGCTGTATGATGTTCACAGTATTTATTGCTCACACTAACCAAAAGCTTGTGCAACATATGTGTAGGATAACCTGAAAATGTTCTGATGGTTTAATCGAGTAGGATTTCAGTGTAACACCCACAGGAAACACAATGCGGTCAAGACTGTACAGGTGTAAAAGTGTTCAACATAACACTTAAACATTCAAATGTTTACTGTCCACAAGCACGGTTTATGGTCCCACATTGATTTACAATCTCAGTGGGTCATGTCCTTGCTTCACAAAATTCATCTTTGTCAGCATTGTTGGAAGAGAAATGCAATGCAGACTGTATTGTGGTGACTTCTCAGCGGACAGTAATAACTCTGGAGTGACGAGAGGATGAATATCCTGCAGTGCTGGGCTGATAGATGATTTATGGAAAACCCACTGAGGATCCTGCTTCTCAATCTATCACAGTGTGGAGATTTGTTTTCGTTTCAAAACTGATCAAATGAAGACACATGTGGTAAGGGTAGTGATCTCCCTGAGGCAAAATCCTTTGTAAAGCATGTTGGTTCACGTTGATTTCTTGTTAAAACATAATGTTCTCACTTTATGGTCGTCAAACATTATCGGAACAAGAAAAATATTAGTGGAACGTATCCATAGCTAATGTAAAGAACCACACCTGTGCAACCGGTGAGAGCACCTGTGTGAAGTTATGAAATCAGACATTGTTACAATTCTGTCTGATACGTTCCAGTTTTTCCGTGTGGTGGAATTTTGGACCCTCCTGTATTTGGCAAATGGGTGCAATCATTTCTTGTTTGTACCATGTACTCAATACAGCTCCCTAGCTGTCACTGGGGCAGTACCCTTTCAAAAAGTACACCTTTCAACCTAAAGATTTACCTCAGAGATGCATACAGTATTGGTACCAAATGTATATCTGCACCTAAATGGTAGATTGACCTTTTTATAGGGTACTGCCCCAGTTAGGTAAAAATTTTGACAATTTTTTCTGACCATGTACCATGGATAGCTGTTGGATAATACAGTATTGTTTACGTTGCAGGCTTAAAGTGAAGTTCACATCTTCCTTGCAGCTTCCCAAAACACAAACCTCTCCTAAGAAAGAGTGACAGAGTTATTTATAGGTCCTTTCTTCAGCAGATCATGTGTTTTAGAGGACATTAGAGCAAGATATTGAAAATGCCGTATAAGCATCAGTGGTGATTAGAGATGATGCCAGCTGGAGCCTGTGGGTGTCTCAATTATAGCAGCATGAAGAAATGTAAGCTTACCCTTGTTAGACAAAAATACATACAGGATAAAGCTGTATTAGAGTTTGTGCTAGCATGACGTAAGAATGCTGCATTTGGGCAATTGAACGGTCAGAAGTCTGAGATATCAAGAGCAGGTTGGAAGACCAGATACTAACGTTAGTTAGCTTTAAAGGATTACTCCACTTTCATAAAAAATCCCGATAATTTACTCACTGCCATGTAATCCAAGATGTTTATGTTTTTCTTTCTTCGGTCGAAAACGAAATGAAGTTTTTTGAGGAAAACATTGCAGGATTTTGTGAAAGCCGCATTATTCTAGTTCTCCCTAAACCAATAAGAGTCTGTCACTGGGGAGACATTGTATCTTCAATACCTAAAATAACTTTTTCTTTTCTCTCAAACAGGTTTTTTTGTATTATCGCCTCCCTATGACACATCGTTTTATTGTTTCCTAATCTTTGTAAGTGGCTTTGGACAAAAGCGTCTGCTAAATGCCTAAATGTAAATATACTTTTCAAGGTCCCGTTCTTCCTGTTTTTTTAAAGCTATGATTGTGTTTACAGTGCGCAATATCACTATTCTAAAAACGGGCTGATGTCTTCCTTGTTCTATGAAGTCCCTCCTTCAGAAAACGAATGGAGTTCTGTATAGTTTGTTTAGTTTGTTGTGATTCCACAGCAGCTTAGCAGAGCCGTTTAAACCAAAGTTGCGAGTGACGTATTCCTGTGGGCGGAGTTTAGTCAAAAACTCTTATAGACCCTTTTACTGTTTGTACACAATGATGACGTGGCAACGTATGCGTCAAAACTTCATGTCATGCACTAGCCATGTGACGCACCACTTGAAACACACACTTGTGGACCATTTAAAACAATAAACTGATATTAATTAGTATCATTCCACATACAACAACGTCTGAACGCTCCTCTTTCTCCACACTTGTAAAAACTGGAGCGAAAGTTTTGAATCCGTCATGCATGAGCTTTCAACGTGATTACGTAATAGGTTAGATTAGACCCTTATGTCTTGGTTGGGATTGTTTAGTAAATTATCAGAAAAATAAAAGTGGAATATTCATTTAATCTGTTTTATCAGCAAAGTGGTCCACTCCTTGTAATGTCTCTATCTTCAGTGGCTTATAAACTACACATCAATCTTCTTTCTGCTGCTTTCCCTGTGACTTCTCTTTTCCATTGAGAAAATATGCTAATATGTGTTATTACTGTATGTCTCACGTTTGTTTCTGTGTGTCATCTGACAGTGTGCTCCAGGTGACCTGAGAGCTTTAAGGAAGAACATGACCCTCTTCCACTCAGAATCACAGCTGTCATCTCTCCCCCAGCGTCAGGAAGCCTTGCTTAATGTGAGTGATCTTCTGTGAGAAAAAATTAAACATTATTCAAAAAAATCAGTTTTATCCTAATGTTTTAATGACTTTTGGTTCCATTCATTGTCCTTGAATGTACACTGAACACCGCTCGTCCCACTACTGTGTGTCTACGTCATACAAATATTTGTAAATGTTACTTTATGTTAACAAATACTACAGTAGTATCTTTATTGTTAATTTATTTTTTCTAATGTTAAGAAATGGATCCTTACTGTAAAGTGTTGCTTTTATGTAATTTTTATGTAATACCCTGTACATTTATTATGTTTATTATGTAGAGCCAAATGTTACAAAAATGTAACATAATGAGGCATTGAGAAAACTAAGACATTTATTCAAAAAAGTTCAGTTTCAGCAGTTTTGTCACTATTTAGCAACCATGAGGAAAACTGTGATTCTTCCTAGATTTGATCTTTCATCTTTTGTATACTGCCATAGGGCTTTCCTTTTTGTACTGAAAGGATTTTACATATCTTTGAAAACGTTGTGGCTTCCTAAAAAATTGGCAGATCTATATGCTAAAAGAAATGCAAAAATTGAAAGGTAAAGCAAATCGGGTCTTTGATTGTGTAGCCTTCAGGCAGCACACATGAAGTCATGCTGTATTGTACTGTATATTCATGTATTTCTGCCTGTAAACCTTCTGAAAACGTTAAAGCGATAGTTCGTCCAAAAATGAAATTACCCCATGATTTACTCACCCTTAATACATATGTCTATCATTTTTCAGACAAAAACAATTTCAGTTATTTTAGAAAATGTCCTAGCTCTTTAAAGCTTTATAACAGTTAGAAGAGGGTCCACTTACTTCAAGCCCAAATAATGTGCATCCATCCTTCACAAAAGTAATCCAGGTGCAATAAATACAGGCCTTCTCTTGGTTATCGATGTGGTTTTGTAAGAAGTCTGACAAATGATGGATATATATATCTCAGACGGCTTCGGGGTGAGTAAATTTGGGTGATTTCAGTTCAGAAATCAAGTTTTAATGTTATTAATTTGATTTGACTCATCACCTCCTGTGAGCAAACACTATGGTGTGTGGTTTGATCGAGATTTCCAGACATCACAGTCCTCCTTTATTGAATTATAGTACTATTTTCTGGGCAGTTAAATTAGGGAATGGTTTATCTGGGACATTGGAATACCATAGTCTCTAATGTATTTAATATACTAATGATTTTATTATTTTGCATCAAAGAGGCACCTATTGGGCTAACACAAGATATAAGTAAGGATTGATTTACCTCATTCAAAGGCCAAAGCCTACTTTGTCCAATAATAAAACAGATTAGGATTACAGCATCCCAAATCATAATACATAAAAAATGGTGTAAATATGGTTGATGTATTGAATTTATGCATTTACACACTCTAAAAAATGCTGGGTTATTTTCAAGCCAGCGTTGGGTCATAAAGGGATGAACCCACCTCATTAGGTTGTAGCTTAACCTATGCTGGGTAGTTTCAACCTATTGTTGGGTCAAATATAAACATTTTCTGGGTTAATTTAACCCTGGGTTTGTCTTATTTTGTCCCAACGCTGGGTTATAAATAACCTAGCATTTTATAGAGTATGTGCTCTTTTCTATCTGCAAGCAATACACTCTGAGAGAAAAATGTAAATATGTCCCATTTTGGTACAGATGTGTACCTTTGAGGTTCCAGTATGCACCTCTAAGGTACCAATGTGCACCTTTTAAGTACAAAAGTGTACGTTTTGAAAAGGTAGGCCTATACTGCCCCAGTGACACTTTTTTACGTGTACATTTTATCTAAGAGTGGATCACAACTTGAATGTAGCCATCTTTGCAAATACACACAGTTTTGAGCATTAGTTTTTGAGCCAATCATTTAAGCTGTAGATACTTAATTTACCATTGCAGTGCATACTTTTTTACAATGCAATAAACCTTCGGCCTGACTTGTTCTTTTAGGGATGATTTTGTCTTGAATCCTGAACTCATTGTAGTCTTTATTCAGTCATTAAAAATAGTTTTCCATGGTAACCGCCTCACAGTGTGTCGGATTCCTTTCCAGAGGTTTTAGTTGATAAGCTCTTATGTGAAGCACAGACACTACAGTCTTGCGATTTCATCCTTAACTCCGCACACAACATGACACAGCCGTCTGTCTTTGTTTTCTAATGGGATATTTCGAGGCCTCATTGGAGTTAATGTATGCGGATCATATCCGGCTCTTTTCTGGAAGCATGAATGATTAAATGATCCTAGACACTTTTTGTCCTTCGCAGCTGTCTGTGCTGTTGTATTTAATGTAAGATGAATGTTTTAAATGGAATGTAGTTTTCATTATGAATGAACCTCATATCTCTTGAGCTCAACCCTGCTGACTTAAAACAGATTATTAAAGTTATGATGCATTTGTGTGTAATTTATAACCAGTGTAGAGTGGTAGCTTGGCTGGTCAACCACCTCAACCAAGCTGGACCCACTAAAGACCAGCTATATCCCAACTACCTTAATTTTACACAGAAACTGTCACATTAATGATTCAGTATAGTAATCAGTGTTGGGTAAGTTACTCAAAAAAAGTAATTAATTACTAGTTACTAATTACATCTTCAATCATGTAATTAGATTACTTTACAAATTACTTTCTCCAAAAAGTATTTAATTACTTATTAATTACTTTCTAAATCATATTTAGTACATGATACAAGGATAGGCTTGAAATGGCTCGAAGAAATAATATACAAAAGGACATCAATTATTCTGGTCCCACTTTAGGGTCCAGTTCTCTCTATTAACTAACTATTAACTACTTTTGCCTCAATATACTCCAACTACAGCTTATTAATACTAAAGAAGTTGTTAGTTTTAAGTATTGGTAGAAATGGGAGGGTTAAGAATGTAGAATAAGGTTTTGCAGAATCAGGCATTAATATGTGCTATTAAGTATTAATAAACAGCCAACATCTCATTAAAGGAGTAGTCCACTTTATAGATGGGGTCCATTGACTTTTCATAGTAGGTCAAAAAAATACTATGGTAAGTCAATGGGCCCCATCTTTAAAGTGGACTACTCCTTTAATATTAATGCTAATAATAATCAACCAGTTAATAATGAGAATTGTAAACTAAAACCATGTTGAATCCACTATTGTATTAGTACTATACATAATTGTTTTAGAGTCCATACACAGTATTTAGTTACATCAGAAGTAACTGTAATTAGATTACAAGAAAAATAAGAGTAATCCCTTACTTTACTTTTTCAAAGGAAAAGTAATTAAATTACAGTAACTAATTACTTAGTAACTAGTTACACCCAACACTGATAGTAATACAGTGATGCTTTGAATCATAAGTAGCAGCACCTGACTATGTATTAAGGTGTGGCAGATTTATAATTATCTGCTAGTAGATTTTAATCACTAAACACATGCAGATGCACTTTTGCAGAGAGCATGTGTCCTTTCATAATTTAGCTTAAGGGTGGAACTGTAATGATGATTGATAGGGGGCTGTTAAGTTTTGGAGGGCAGTGGTACCAAAGATATTGGATATAAGAAGATGTAGTACTGCTATAGCTATGAATAGTGGAAAATCCAGATCTCAATATGGCCGCTCTGCCAATATAAGTCTCACCTTGCAGTTAAAGAACCACACAACAATTGTTACATTTCGTGAGGGGCTCTGTACAGAGTGCTTGCCAACCTGTGCGCATGCATGCGCAGTAGCTCAAACAACCTTGAAAACTTGTTTTAAGTGCAATTTACCAGTGCACATTGTGTAACATTTAGAATGATATCTTGACCGAAGTGCAATATAATATACATAACTATTGATTTTATTACCTTAGAATGAGCCATTTTTATCTACATACACCGCGGGTCTCCTGATAAGGAAGTCCCTATTTTGCGCCGCCATGTTTTCTACAGTAGCCCTAACTGGACACACTGTTCTATAGAGCGCATTTTGTCACTTAATTGTCTTAGACAATGACGTGTTTGTCCTGTAGTGGCTACCGTAGCTACTCTATGCATTTTGAAATGAACGGGTGAGCTGTATACTGAACCATTTATTGCAAATTATATTGCTAAATGCCGCTACAAATCTACACAGTGGACCTTTATGCCTAATGCTGCATTTACACCAACCGCGTTTACTGCCTAGTTTGCCGCTTGAACAGTTTGAAGGCATTCGGAAAAAGCAAGCATTTGACGCGCGTCAGAGGCAAAATCCGCTGCTTGTGGGAGACGGCAAGTGCGAATATTGTCTGTTTGCAAGATGACTGATGTTGATTGTGCATTTATCGAGAGAGTTACCGGTTTGTATTTGGTAACCTTACTATAGGGTGAAAATAAACGGCGCAGGTCGTTAAACGTCACATGACTCAAAAGTGAAATGTGTATTACAACTTACCAGGTTGCCCAATGTCCTCACTAGGGCTGTCACTTTTGAGAAAAATCAAATTCGAATGGATTTCGAATATCATGCAATGTATCCGAATATATTCGAATATCTGGGCACAACCCATCTCCCCCCCCCCCCGGCGCGCAGCAAAAACCCACCGTAATGTGGATTCAATCACAAATTTATTAACAGTGACAGTCATAAACTGGGCTGTCTGGATTACCTTTTTACTTAATGTTTGAAACAGCAGGTTATCAACTTATGAATACAAAACTTATATATGAAAAAACGATTCAGAACAGTTACAGACAATAACGTGACAACTTGAACAGCAGCAGGAGTATAGGAGCCAAAACGGAATTCGCGCCCGCAGATTTCGGCAGAAAACTCCGCAGAATTCTGCGGATTTAATGCCCGTCATTGACAAGCACACATATCCCGCACTTGAGCGTGTTTGTGAGAAGTAATCTCATTGACAACAAGGACACATAAAGCCTATAACCCGCGCGTTTGTATTACGAGGTGTTACTGTAAAAAATGCGTTACATATGGCATTTAAAAAACCAGATGGTTTATTTAAAGTTCGAATACGGATATTTCACGTCATGTTCGAATGCATATTCGAATATCGAATAAAAAGTGACAGCCCTAGTCCTCACTGACACTCTTCCAAGCGAGGTCCTTTTTATTCCTGTCTCCTCTATAGAAATAAGAACTGATGTCGTATAGCTCCGGGTGACTGCTCACGGATAACATCAAGCGTTCCTTCAGGTTGAATGAGTGACTTCCGGGCGGGGTTGCTGCCACAGCAGCAAGCAGGCTCCTGATTGGTTAATGCGGCACGAAATTCCACCAAAGTTCTAATTTTTCAACTCGGGCGTCAGTCGGCAATTCGCGTCAATCGCAAAATGCACAAAAAGCACACACTTCGCGCATATTCCGTGCCAAACGCCTCATCAACGCCGTGAGACCTCCAGACGCGCGTCAACGAGTCTTCACATTGACTTAACATTGAAATCACTAGCGCTTCACGCCTCTACCACGGCTGGTGTAAACGCAGCATAAGAAAGAAAGGTTATGGTACAGTTAATGTCAGATTTAATTGTTGGTCGGAAATATTGCATGTTGTTTCATTTTTTCTGCATTCAGGTAAATGGGATCTTTAGTCTTGCATGACTTTAATAACTGCCTAGAGGCATTGCAAACATAGGCGCCTAGTGGCGCAACTTCTCTTAAAGGACTTTGGCGATTCTGGTTCTTCACATAATGATCATTACATAGCTTACTGTCTGTGGAGGACATACACAAAATTTTAAAGTGTTCAACTCACTTTACGACTTAAGCTACAAACTTAGAAATATTTTTTTGCAGAATGCTGAACAGATTTGGAGATAATAATTTTGCACTAAATCAGTTTAAATGAGTGGGACACCGTCCACACCGACAAGCCATGACAGGAATTACACAAAGGGTTGTTTTATGTGTCCTGGTGTAAACTGTCCTAAATTATGATAATTTCTGTGAACCATGCTGTTTTAGGAAAGATTTAACTATACAGTGAAGGTAGATCTTAACCATAGGGTTGAACTGTTTTCTAAAGTCACGTTTTGATCCATAAATGACAGATGTGGGTGGAGTGCCAAGATGTTATGTCTTCACAGTAATTTTATACCAGTGATTATGAGCCAAACTGTTTTTTTTTGTGTGCGTGCGTGCGTGCGTGCGTGTGTGTGTTAAAGTACCTTTTACCATTATGCTTTTATGTTAGTTGTTTGATAAAATGTTTCATTTGTGGCACATCACCCTATATGTGTGACATTATCTATGAAATCCAGGCCAGAGTCTCATCATCAAACTTTGATTTTACTCATTGATCTTTTCAATCATTGACATGACCTTGCTCAGTTAATATTAAAGATATTTTGACAGAATGTTCTTTACATTATGTAGGATGATTTAATGTAGAGTTTAAAGGTTTTTTTAAAGACAGAATTTCATAAAATGACACACAATTTTATCTGTACTTAATTACTAACCATCTCATACATTCTGTTCTCCAGGGCACAGGTAGACTACCAACCAGCGAATCTTCACCATCCACAGGGTTTCTCTCATCTGCACAGAAACCTGAAGCTGTGGTTCATGCAATGAAGGTACATAAATCACACACGGACCACTATCATTAGATTAGGGTCTTCATTTATTGTGATGTGATTGCTTGGAAATCTTTTAAATGCTGGAGGAAAATAGGATCAGCAATTTTTATTTTATTGGTACAACAAGATTAGTTTTTGTGCTTCATGAAGGTCATTGCAGTTACTCCTGAAATATAACTGACCCCAAAAAGCATTTACACATAAAATGTATGAATGTCACTGCATTAAATAACAGGATACGTATTGATTTCATTTGAAAGAAAAATAGCACAAAGTCATTTCAAGGAGCCCTTCAACCGTTACTTATTCACGATACAGCACAGCCTCTCGTACCTTATTGCTAACATATTTAACAATAAAATAATTTTTATACACTATAATGACAAAGTATGGGTAATGCTGAGTATCCAATACTGGACTTAAACATTAAACATTAAACATTAAATAATTAAACATTACTCAACAATACTGGGTTAAAACTGACCCAACAATCCTGGTTTAAAAATGACCCAATGTTGGGTTGTTGTTAAGCAACCATAGCTTAATTACCCAGCATTGGGTCAATTTTATACCCAGCATGTGTAAAAAATAACCCAGCCATTTTTAGAGTGAAGTATGTTTGTGAATATGTAAGGGTGATTATGGAGCACAGCTAAATATTTTGTTAACAGAAATGGTTTGAACATCTGACCCCTAAACGCCACTTCTGTCAAAAATGAGATACTGATATTGATTGAATGCTCTCGACATGTATTATACATTCATCAAATACTTTCACTTTAAATCTGCTTTATTCAGGCCATTCAGAAATACTGGTTTGTTGGCAGAATCTGTCAAGAGTCTGATAAAAATGCTAATTTACAAGAAAAAATGTCAGACGCACTTAGTGAGTTTTGCATCTGAACTAGGGCTGTGCAATTCTCATGCGTGTTTCATCAGTAAAGCCGGTTCTGTCATTAAAAGTACATCGCCATCACCTGCATCATCTGAAAATGGAGTGGCATTTATTACACAGATCCGTAAACGGGACGAGGCTGAATCGAGCTCCCGATTCGCCAGCTCCTTATTCGCCTAACTACGGCTCTGTATAGTAAATGCCGCTCCATCTGAAAGCAGGTGATGGGGATATAATACTAATCACCAAACCCCGGCTTTACTAATAAAATACGCATGAAAATCACAGCTGATTTTTTTGCACAGCCCTAATCTGAACTTTTAAACGCTCTTAACAATGTAATAACAGGTTCTGGAGGTCCATGATAAGATGGACAAGAAGCTTCCAGAAGAAAGTGAGGAAGACCTGAGTGACAAAGAGAAGGCCATTGTACGAGAGATGTGCAATGTGAGTGATGTACCTTCCTCTCTCTCTCACTCTGCTCTTTTATTTTCATTATTATTTCAACAGTGCTGTTGGTTTACTAATAATAATAGCTGTATGCATTTGTATCAAAATGTTCCCATACAGCAAAAAAATAATTTCTCTGGCCAAAAATGTTTTTTAAATATATGCTAAAATACATTTTGTAGAATGTTATGCTCAATTGAATTTTTTTTTATTTGGAAATATATGTTGATATGAAGGTTAAAACTAAATTTCAAAATGTATTTCAATGGGTATTTCAAATTTTATATCCCATATGGCAGAAAAGTATTTTTGCCTAAATATATTTTAAATATATACTAAATCCAAGTTAATTTTATAAAGTATATTTTTGAAGTTGAAAATATATTTAATTTGAACCTTTTTAAAAGGTTCGTAACATAAACAAAGTTTTTCTTCCAATACAACGTGAATATGATATGAAATATGAAACAAGATTGGATTGGATTGAAATAAATGGAGAGCTAAATATATATTTTTTAAGCTTCAAAATGTATATACTTTTCTATTTTTTAAAAAATATATTTAAAAAAATCGATGAAAAAAATATTTTTGTAAACATATTCCAATATTTTCAGCAAAAATATTTTTTTTATATTTTGAAAAATATTTAAAAAACTATTTTTGCCATGATAGGTTAAAATGTTTTGCCATGATAGGTTCTTTGTTTCATATGATGTTATGTAAGGTTGTATTGGCAACCAATTGTAACCAAAGGGGCGAGACCCTAGAGAATGTGGACAATACGTGGAAAGTATAAAAAGAGACAGGTTGATACACAGAGCTCTGAGGTCATGATAGCGTGAGCTGATATTTCTCAGTGGAATGTAGAAATCCAGCTGAGAGCACAATAACACCTCTGTCCCTTCACCTGGAGCTTCATCCCAGCTACTTCAACACCAATGTGAACAATCAATGTGTTGATAGAGCTCAGCTTATCTTTTTGGAAGGAATTCAATGAGCAGTTACACCCATATACAGCGATTTTAGATCCCTATGGGGCGTGCACACCAAAGCGTTTAAATGCGGCTGAAAACACCGGGTGGACGCCGACTGTAGGCACTTGCCAGCTTTTTTTCAGCTGAGCGCTTTGTCCCGCCCCTCCTCCACTGTAATTGGACGGACAGGTGAGAAGTGACATTGACGAGCTGACCCTTTTCAACTCTCAGCGTGGATAAAATTTGAAAGCGCTGCGCTTCCATTGAATACAATTGAAAACATACTTCAGCCGCCGGCATAAATGCCTTGGTGTGCATGCAACCTAAAGAAAGTACCTGAACGTGTAACAACAGAAGTAAAAATATAATCATAATCTAATTATCAAACCAAGTTTTTCCGTGGACAGCAATAATCTAATTGTTGACATTATTTTGAAAAATACTTAGAAATATTAAAAATATTTAGAAAACGACTGCGGGCCTGATCCACACCAAATCCAAGCCGGAGCTGCTGACTTTGGCGCAGATCTGGTGTGGATCCGGACCAGAGTCGTTTGCTTTCTTGATGTGTAGTCTTTTCATACGAGTAGTCCTTTCATGTTCCCATTTTAGGTTTTGGGTGTACTGAAATACTGTTTGTTTATTTTACATCTTTGT
Organism: Paramisgurnus dabryanus; assembly: GCF_030506205.2. Classification (NCBI taxonomy): domain Eukaryota; kingdom Metazoa; phylum Chordata; class Actinopteri; order Cypriniformes; family Cobitidae; genus Paramisgurnus; species Paramisgurnus dabryanus. The sequence goes on from NC_133348.1 coordinate 34,848,007, forward strand.
GTGTGATCAGGTGGTGTGGCGCAAGCTCGGCGACGCGGCAGGATCAAAGCCATCCGTCCGACAGCAACTCTCTGGGAACCAGTTCAAAGGTCCTCTATAGTTGCTTTAACAGGCGATGAGCGACCTTCATCCACTATCAAACCTCAGCAGGGCCAATCTGAGAAGCTGTCCAGCCAACAACATGCAACACATACACTCCTGTCCTCTAAATCATTTGCGGTCGGTGTGCTTTGACTTGCCAGTGACACTACATTTTTCAGATTTCTGTAGCTTGGCATCTGTGTATCAGGCATGTGTTATATTTGATCTTTTTTATATATTATCGTGAATCTCATTTGAATCTATAGCCCCGTCCCAATTTTTGCCCTTGAATGTCGCATCCGTCAGATGTGACGCGCATACGACCGCTATTCACTCTTAATTCACCCATTCGCTGAGGCTGCACTGCAAACATCCCATATGGCAAAGTATGAACCTGGAGGAGGGCGGCGAGGGCTGAAGGTGCCATTTGGGAGAGAGCCTATGAAGTGCTTACTACGGGCAGCTAGTCACATGTAGTCGACTCAAATCTTGTTTCTAATTTACAAAACAGTGATGTCAGATAACTCGCTATTGTGTGACCTTCTAGACAAAGTTGGGTCCACTGAACTTTGGTTTACTTCTTTCAGAGCAAAGTGGGCATTAGCAGACCCGCTCACTCCACTGTGCCATTCCCTCACCATGACTTAAATGACTCTCATCATAACAATGTAAGATATGTATAAAAGCTTCAAATCAATTTAATATTAAGTCTTTTTAGATGTTTTTACTTTTTGTAGTGGCTGTTTTTTTAAGTACACCACTATGAAACGTTTGGGGTTTTCTTAACAGTGCAACAAATTTTGGAACGACAGCAGCACAATTTCGCAATGATTTCTTTTTGTTCCTGTATGTAGAAAGAAAAACAAGAAGCAATCTCTACCAAATTCTAATGTTTTGTACAATTAAGATGTCCGATTTTAAAGCGGTGTGCTATGCACGCTCGACAATCACACCTCTCAGGTCAGGTCTGGAGAAATGACATATTTACATCGCGTGTTTAATACATAGATCTGTCTGTTTCAGCCCTTTTTGTATATCGTGTCCTGGATAATAATTGGTCAAGAACAGTGGTAAATAATTGCTTAATCCATTTGTATTAACCTGTTTCCAGTCACGACAAAAAATTGACAGACATGAATTTAATTGTGTTTCACTATACATAAAAAGGTTGCAGAAAGCAACATTAGTAAATAGGCTGAAAGATGAAATTGTCTAAGAGACACATTAATTGAACGCCCATCATTCACAAATACAAAAATTATAAACTTTATATTGAATTATTTGGCTGGAAAATAGACTTAGCTTCTTCATTCTGCAGAGTTTACTCAGATTTACGACCAAAATCAATGAAAAAAGTATGAGAGTTTTATCTTAATGTGCTGTGTGCCAAAAACAAAATATTGTTAAGCATAAATCATAACCGCACTCAAGGTTTGGATATAACAAGTTATAAAGCAGCTAAATAAATGCATGCCTGTAACAGTATGTGAGAGCATAGTAAGATTCTTTCCCTAGTTTTATTTCAAACAGTGTCAAACAAATATGAGTTTTCTTATATTAAAGCTACTGTATGTACTGAATGCAATACAGTATGAACATAGCCATCGACTAAGGGAGGAGTTCAACACATCAGAGGTGGTTTGGCTTTATAAGAGAGTGTGTTTGATTTGATTGGTTGGCATGGGTTCTGTTTGACCCCACTTTAAACAAAGATGAGATGCTATTGTTTTTAATAAAATAAAAGAGTTGCAAAGAAATCCTAAGTTTCTCTTGAGAAACGGCCTAAAACAAAGCCATGATTTTTAAAATGATTTTATTTGGCTTTTGCTGCCTCCTTTGTGCATGGGGTTTTATTTGGAGCCCGTATGGCCTGTACCCTGTATTTTATTGTGTGTAAAATCCTCAGGTTTATCCTGTCTTCAGTGTTAATAGAGTTAAGCATGACTGCAGATTCCTTTCACAAACCAGGAGAGATCGGGCTGATATTTTATCAAACATGTAAAAAAAAATGTACAAAGTGAATCCAGCCCAATTTTATCAATAAACATTCTATTGTTTAAGCACATTGTTTTCCATTTGTTTATTGCAAGTGTACATCCTTTCAAAGATCTAAGGGCTTTAACTTCCCCAAAAGACTTCCCATTTATCTGGGTTATTATTGGTTGCCTTTTCTTTATTATTCAGTCCAAGTCATCAATTTCAAATAATTTGTGTAAAGAAAGTAGGCTATTTGTATTTTGGCACAATTATATTGTTTTTATAGTATATGTTAATAGGAAGAAAATGCTTCACAATTTATTTATTTATTTTTTGCAGTATTTTACGCAGTGTTTGTACTGCTGTTTAATGCATTTATACTGTAGAAATGTCATTTGTGCCATTCAGCCTATGCCATAATAATAATGTGAGCCTATACAGTTAACAGCAATATGCATAAATAACATATTTTGGGGGAGCATTTTAACCTTTATTTGAAAGAAAACTCTAGGAATGTGTCCTCTTGATATTCATAAGGAGTGAGGACGACGTTCACGTGCCAATGCAAAATATAAACCTTTGTCAAGTTTGCCCCCTAATGGTTGTTGGAGTAAATTAATATTTCTCAGACGACACAAATAAAAGAAAAATATTTTCTAATGAAAGCTTTTATATGTGCATCCTGTTTTACACACACACAGAGTTTACATATAGACCAGATGTAAAGTTTAAACAACACTGGTCCAGAAGCACTTCCTGTTTCAGTTTTTTAACACAAGATAAACGCTGGGATAAAATACAACCAACAGAACATATAGAACTGAATAAAAAAGTTGAACATCTTTAAGATAATAATATATCAAACTGAAACAGGAAGTGTTTCTGGACCAGTGTTGTTTACATTTTTTGAAATGGTCTATGGGTAAACTCTAAAACAAAACACTTTATTTAATTCAGATGACTAAGTTAAATACTAGATTACAGTGAACTGTATATGACAATGGTGCCGCCATATGACATCTCTCAATACACCGGCTTCCAAAGTATTATGCCATTTTGGTTTATTTTTCCAATTCAGTCAGTAAGTTTACACATTTTATTTTACACTTATATGACAGTGTGGATGTTATTCTATTTAAATGAAATAAAAATGTTAAAGATACTTTAATACTTTGCAAAATATGCTGTTCCAAATTATTTGGCAGAATGCACTTTAACCAAATTTATAATGATCCAAAAACAGATATCTGTCATATGTGCTGCGTGGACAATTCTTTTTTTTTTTTATAAATAAAAACACAATGTTAAATAAATAATGTATTTACACAAGTTACATAAAATAATATATGAGCATATCTTTGACATGACTTTAACTCTCCTATTCATTAAACTTTTTAGGTTTTGTCTTTATTTCACTTGAAGACGCCAGTATTGCATCCATAAGTTGATGTTTTGAAATATAGTTCTGTCCACCTCACACATCTTTCATATAATGATCCTCCACAGGTTCTCAATAGGACTAAGGTCAGAGGATCAGGGGCGGATCTAGAAAATTATTTATGGGGTGGCAAGGGGGTGGCATGAGAACTACAAGGGGTGGCAATGAAGTAAGCGTCCTTGCATGGTTGTCGTGGATTCAAGAAATTATATACTGTATATACTATATTCGGTGAACACTGGACCTCAAATTTTTATAACATTAATAAACGCAACAACAAATGTTCCTATAAGTAAGTACCCAAGCAGCTACATTTAGCATCTCTGTAGCACCCTTTGTCTTAATACTAAGTTAATACATACAGCTTATCAATATCTAAAAACACTGACTGGTTCGACATAATGGTATAAAGACTGTTATATAAATAAAATAGGATTGCCTAGTTTATATTAATGTAAAACATATTTGAAAGGCAATCTCTTTCTCTCATAACCCTCTTCTTTAATCCTTTCACTCACTTCATGATGGATTTCTGTCTTTTCACTTCTTTTTAGCTCTTTGCCATCCATATGTTTCTTTCCTTCATTACTTCATCTATTCCTTTCCCTTACACAACATATTTTTCTGTTTTATTTGTACCTTCCACTCCCATAGTATTTGATGTTTCTATTATTTTTGGTAAAAAGAATGGTTATCAGCCTTTCTTTTCATAATATCCTGGAAAATGCCGCATTAAGTTGTCTTTCAAGCTTTCTAAACATACACAACACTGAATAGTTTTGTCTCCTTAACGAAGACAAATAAAAACATCAGACTATATCATAACGAGCGATTTCATATGCACATATGGAATATTTTGATTGCTGCAGTAGATAACAAGACATGACGGGCTAAATCTAGAAAGAACTGTTTAAAATAAATTTACTACTTACACAAACCTGCAGTTCAGTTGTTTTAACTACCAAGCAACTACCTCGTGCAATATTTAACATCAGTTTAATTTTTGTATTTTTATCCTGATGCAACATTTATCTATAAATATGACCGTATTTAGTACTCTGATTTGCTGATGTGATGCTCAACTTATCACTTTAAGACACTAAAGATAATTTGTTTTGGCAGCATGTGATGATGTGAGGTGCTTTATTAGATCAGAATTACTTTCTAAAGACGTCACGTGAAGAGACTCTTTCTTCATGGGCATAAGTTGCACGTCCATAATCATTCTTGCCTTTCACCTCAACAATGGAAAAGTAACGTTTGTGCTCTTTATACTTTGTGCTTGCATCCGCTACCTTTGTTTTGAGCTCGTTGTATTCGCCATCGCTCTGTTGTTGCGGGTTTGTGCGACTCGGATCACGGATGGACTGCAGCGCGAGAACCGGGCTGCATGTGAGTGCCTTGGATGGGGCGATGCATCCTTTCACCGCAGTTTCCAAACGTCTCCAACCACGCCAGAAAAGATCGCTAGATTTGTCCTAGTCGCTTTTTTAATAAAGTCGCTAAAGGGGTCTAAAAGTTTCTTAATCTAGCAACCAAATTGGCAAATCTGCGCGGACTTTTTTTACACTGTAAAAGACTTTCTGCTCGGACTGACTGCATGCTTGTGTATGAACTCTGCTGCCTTTGGTTGGCTAACGATGGAAATTAAGCCAATCACCATCAGCTATGTGGTTGTCCCACCCCGTCTAAGACACACACACCAATCATCGTCAGATATGTGTCTCCCACCCCCAAACACACGCAGAGAAAAACGACATTGCCTTTCTGGTTAAAAGAGCCTACTCGGGTATAAATTATATATATTAGGATACCCGCGCTGGGGTGGCATATGGGGCATATGGCAACTGCCACCCCGTGCCACCCCGGTAGATCCGCCCCTGCAGAGGATGATGTTGGTAATACCTTGATTTTTTTCTTATTTTATGCCCATATGAATGAAATAGTCAGTGATGCTTTTTGCAGCATGGGATGGTGTATTATCCTCCATAAAAGTACATTTATTTCACAAGACATGATTCCTTTTATATCCCATTGTGAAAAAACATATTTAAGGAACTCTGCATATCTTCTAGATGTCCTTTTGACCCCCCTCAGGGACCCTTAACAGACCTACCATGTTACTTATCAATATTCCAGCCTAAATAATACTCTGCCACCTCTCCATAATGTTACAGTCTTGTTTGAATATAATGGCTATTCACCAATATGAATGACATTCATCTACATTATTCAGTGTATTTTGGCATGTCATTGAATAAAAACTGTATGAAAATAGTCTTCTTGTATTCTAAGCTCACAGCAAATGTTTCATTTTCGCAACTTTTGGTTTGGGGAGGGGTAGAAATATAGCTTTATGCACTGAAGGATCCTGTATTAAAGGGGTTCTTGCGATTCCAGAGCCAACAGCAGGATTAAATACATGTTTGCTTCTTAAAGGCGCTCTAAGCGAATAATGTGCGATGTCACTTCCTGTTGATGTTTGAACTGTTTTCAAACAGACAGAGCGTAGCTAACTCCTCCCCCTCCCTTCCGTGCTTTCATGAACGCGCCCAACCCCCACCCCCAAATCCTTCTTGTCGTTTATTGGCTGGAATACTTTGTTTTGTTTTGTGCTGGCTAGGTTTGGCCATTTGTTGATATTGCCGTTTGTGAAGCCTGGGCTGTCTACAGAGATCGCGTTTTTTTACAGTTTGATCAGCGGACAGGCAGCAAGCAGATAGTGAGGAGATGTTTCCGGTATGTTACAAAAAATGTTTTATGGTCTAAAACGCTTCAATTCGCTTAGAGCACCTTTAACTGTGGATTTTTATTGATGCCTGATCATCATGTTTTTAGTGTGTTAACATACAATTTATATTTCAGAGCTGGTGGATCAATAGTAACTATTAATAGTAAAAGTAAATATGTTGCATAAATTGGAAATACTCAATAAAGTAGGATAAAGCTACCTCAAATGTTGAACTAAGGGTTGGATTCTGAAAACATAAAACATTTAAGACAATCCAACATTGTAGGTGTCATAAAATTCAAATCAAATTCTGATTCATAAATGGTAGATTTCTCTCTAAGACAGGTAAGAATGAAGTGATATATGTTCTAATGTTATAATATTAGATCGTTTCCCAGATCATTACATACAAAGATAAGTTATTAATCAAATAAATAAAGCAAATAAATGTAATAAGCTTATTAACTTAGTGTCATATAGGCCTACATATAATCATTATTGTTTCTATGGCAAGGGCTTGTGTGATAAAGTGGGAAAATACAGTTTTTGTAAAGACAGTTTCTGCTTGATATCTGAATTAAAATTAAAATAACTAAAATGTTGATATTGATTAAATGTTTACAAAATGACTAAAATGTATGTTGATATTGGTCAAATGTTGATACTTGTTAAATGTTATAAAATTAACTAAAATGATAATTAACTTGTTTTAGCGTAACGATATGATATGTATGCATGTGATTGGTTATGCGTGTGTGTTTGCGTGGTCACGTACCTGCGTGCATGTCGTCATGCGCAGATAGAGTGAACGTCCCGAGACGCGCTTTATTCAGGATAAAAGTACTGAAGAAGCAACACGTCTGTGATTTTCTCTCTGTATATTTCTATCTCTCCTTTCAGGTATGACCTAATAACACAAAAGACACTTATGTGTTAAAGTGTAAATAGTGTTAAACAGTATATATTTGAGTTAAATGTGTTGGAAAAGGTTTTTTTATACTTTATCAATCGTTTTGAGTCGCACATGTATGAGCACATGGTTAGTATGAGTGCATCCCGATTAGCGTGTTGTTCGCTGTATATAATAGTCTCTAAGTTTATATTGTAAATTTGATGTGTAAGAGCTGGTAATGTTTATGTATTATGCAAATCCAGTGTTAAAAGCCATCGCTAACTCGTGTGTGCGCGGGTTATTTAACCCCTTCATGTCCATATGAGATTTGTTATGAGCTACGTGGTTTTATTGAAAATATACGTGTCTTTACTGAATGTAAGCGTGTTATTTTGCAAGTTTGTGTTATTGTAGCAAGTTAATCTTTGTTTAATACGTGCTGTAAAGAGAAGGCATTGAAAACTATGCATAGTGTGAAGTTATTTAAACTCAAATTGTCTTTGAAAGAAGGGTAAATGCATATTGCCATCCTTTGTACGATGCTGAAGTGTTGTGAAAATGTGCTATCGTGAAAATGTGCTATTGTGAAAATGTGTTGTTACCAAAATGTGTTTGAAATATATATATTGATTCAGGATAAAAGTACTGAAGAAGCAACACGTCTGTGATTTTCTCTCTGTATATTTCTATCTCTCCTTTCAGGAGTACTACACTTGCATTTCCTAAAATGAATTAAATTTACTATTACACTAAAAAAATAAAAAGAGCAGAAAACAATGAAAGGCAAGATTTGCAATGTCACACTGCTCTTTGTTTTTAAGTGCATTGCCGAACATTGCGTTATTCCACTTTGACTTCTCTTTTGTTGTCATTGTGTATTAGTGCTGTTGTCTGGTTGACATTTCGCGCTATCAAAGTGCCACTTAGCGACTGTTTCCAGAAATGTTTCGCCTCTTCCCAGCCAACACACCCATGTGGGACCCAAAGGGGTTGCACCTGTGCTGATATTTGGGGCGCACATGGGTTTCCCAACTGGGAACCAGCTAATTTTGTCCTCAGTTGCCATGGTGGCCCCTCATGTGTAAGTAACTTTCAATTTGACTGACACTAAGTTTGTGTAGCTGCAGAGTTGCCATAGGTGTCATTTACACTGGGGACGCTGGGGACATGTCCCCACCACTTTTTGAAATGGCTGATTTTGTCCCCACCACTTTTTGAAAGCATTTGGTTAAAATGTTCTGGGCTGCGTTCTCCGAAACTACCTTAACGCTACGTCGTTCTTAAGTTGTACCTTAAGCTGTACCTTATCGCTAATACGTGTTTTCCGAAACGTTCTTAGTTACGTATCACTTCTGTAAGTCATACGTTCGTAAGGTTGGTCTGGAGCACTCTTAGCTATACCTTATCCTGTCAGGAATTTGAGAGGACACAAGACACGAACCCAAATGCGGACGTAAACAACAAAGGGATTTATTTTAACAGGGGAAAAAACAGGAAAACAAAACCCACGAGGGGGCAAAACAAGACAAGGGGGAAAACAACACTAAACTAACACTAAACTTTAACCAAACTAACAATAAACTTTCAACACAATGAACAGATCAAGACTAAGATATATACAAAACTTACTGGAACCGACAGGGCATGAGACAAGCATGGAACAAGACGAACGTGCACTGGACAACAAACACAAGGACTCTTAAATAGGGAGAAAGTAAATTACATACACCTGAAAATAATCACGAGTAAGGGATCGGGGAAAAAGTGACGAGACCCGGGAAATGCGTGGTCGGAATAAACCAATACTACAACCACACATTTCCCACATAGAACATATGTACTGTCAGAACCCTGCCATGCTAAACTAGATCTAAATACCAACAGGATCCGGCAGGATTCTGACAGTACGCCCCCTCCAAAAGGCGGCTACTAGACGCCTTCGAAGGGGGAACACTAAACATGGGACAAGACCGACTGACAGACAGAGAACATCCAAGAAAACATAACAAATAACATTAAGGGCAAACAAGACAGAATTACAAACGGGTTAGGGTGGGATAACAAAAATAATAAACAAGGGAGGGGGGGTGGGGGAACAACAGAGTTCATAGGGGGTGGTCCAGGGTGGGAGGGTGGGGAAAGAGTCTGGGTGGACTTCGGGAGCAGTGCCGGTCCTAGATGCCGGGGGGCCCTAAGCAAAGCTTTGTGAGGGGCCCTCTGTCAGTGCATTCAGACCCTTATAGCATAGCACACATACATCTCGGAGACGTCTATTTGATGTCTGCGTTTACATCTGCAAGATGTCTTATTTAAATTGTTTTCTCATCTGCAATACGTCTGTGAGACGTCTCCTAAAATATGTCATATAGACATATTGAAGATGTCTGCAAGACGTTTTTGATTTAGAATGTATGTAAAGCAGCTCTTTTCCTTTATAAGATGTTTTTACACACCAGATGTATTCCAGATCTCCAGATCTTTACCAGACATCTCACAGACGTACCTGTGCTATCTGGGTAAAACCCAGTCAATGTTGCTGTTAGTTAGTTGTTAACTAACCACATAGTGTATTATCTTATAGCTGTATAATATTCCCATATGCACATTACTTTGAAACCCTGACTGATAAACTTGCTGATTATAACATGAAACATGTATTTGCTGATAAGTTGTTTTGATTTAAAATGTGTTGTGAGAAGCACTAAAAAATTAACCTGATCTAAATGAATGTAATGAATCAAATTAAATTACATATAAATACATACTGTTAATACACAGGGGTTAAATTGGGATTAGTTATGTGGGGGGGGGCTCTGTGGGGAGGGGTACTTCGAGGGGTAACATGTTTAATACTGATGACAGCAAAGCCACTGGTGTGTTTCAATGACATTCTGGACCTCTGATAGGATTTGATAAGTTTCAGCTTTAAAAGAGCATTTCACCCGTAGAAACATTAATCTTTATTGAAAGTGTTATATTTGTAGTCGAAATGTAACATACATTTAGAATTTGGTGCCTATTTTACAGAGAAAAGGGGTGTTTGTAGTCTCATTCCCTCAACAAAGACATTGCACTTCCTTCTTTCAATGATGCAAAATGATGATTTTTACATCATTGAAAGAAGGATGTGCAACACTGAAATCTGTATTTCTCCAGTCTCAGCGGCAACTGAGGAAATGATGCATGACCATTCAAAAACATGACTGGAGTTCTAACTATACAAAGCTTAATGCAAATGGGTGAAGTGTCCCTTTAAAGCTGTCACAGAGGTTGACCCCAAATATTTTAAAAATAGTGTCTGATTTTAGTTACAGAAACATCTTCTGATGCACAACCTTGGACACATCATCAGTGTTGTTTCCTGGACTCACAGGGTGTTTCGGGTCTTGCAACAGACACCCTCCTCCAGGCGACCCGACCGAGGCTGATCAAACCCCGGTCTGTGTCCAAGGGGCATGCTACCGCCCCCACCGTTCTCCCCTCTTCAACCAGAGCCATCTGGATGCTTTCTCTGCTGCCTCGACATTATTACTTATGGCTCTTCTTCGGTTGGCGCCTGTTATGCCCAGTGTACCATATGCCTTATTCAGGGTGTGGCTGGCAAATCCCCTACTGCCTACTTCCACTGGCATACACCTGGTCCTCCACCCATTCGTCCGACACTGCTCCATCAGCTCCTGATATTTTTCCCTCTTTCTCTCCTGAGCCTCCTCCATCCTCTCCTCCCAGGGGACTGTTAGCTCTAGCAAGATTAGTTGTCTGGTGGCCTCAGAGACCAAGATGATGTCAGGTCTCAGTGTGGACTGAGTGATGTGTGCTGGGATCCTCAGTTGCCTCTCTAGGTCAACTGTCATTGCCCAGTCTCGGGCTGTTGAGAGCAACCCAGCAGAGCAGCTCTTAGATGTTCCCTTTGGCCTTTCTCCTTCCTTGATGAAGTGGATAGCCTTGGCTGTGGCTTGACGGTATCGGCTGTCTTTGATCCCTTTGCTGATTGCCTCAGCAATGGTTTTAAGGACCTGATCGTGTCTCCATCGATACCGGCCTTCGCCTAGTGCCTTGGAGCAGCTGCTCAAGATGTGTTCTAGTGTCCCTGGCTTGGAACACAGCGTGCATGCAGGTGTCTCTACTCTGCCCCATGTGTACAAGTTAGATGGGCTGGGAAGAACGTCGTAAACCCCTTGGATCAAGAACCTGATTCTCTGGGGATTCCACGTCCAGATGTCCTTCCAAGTGACATTCCGCTCCATCGCCTGCTCCCACTTCATCCAGGCACCTTGCTGCCGCATGGCCACTGCTTTGCTGGTTCTCTCCTCCTCCACTGAAGCACGCACCTCCTCCTGCACCAGCCTCTGCCTCTCCCTCCCGCTGGCCAAGTCGTACCGGGTTGCTGTTAGGCTTCCAAGTCCGGCTCTGCCTTGCACTACTGTCCCAAGGATGGCCTTGTGCTTCAGCCGAGTTTCAGCTTGTTGGACTGCCTCTGCTGCCCTCCACTTTCTCCCTGTCCTGACGACAATCCCTGCTCCGGACACTTTCGCATCTCTGGATCCAGAGTACTGCAGATGTTCCCGTGCCCGTGTCACAATGAACTCCTCCCTCACTGAGCTTAAAGGCAGTCTGAGCTTGTTGGTGTTCCCATACAGAGCGATGTTGCTTAGGCTGCGTGGCAGTCCCAGCCATCTGCGTAGATAGCTGCTCACCTTTCGCTCTAAACCTTCAACCACAGTCATGGGGACCTCATAGATGAGCAGGGGCCAGAGGAGTCTTGGGAGGATTCCATGCTGATAAACCCAAGCCTTGAATCTTCCAGGGAGCCCTGATCTGTCCACGGCTTTCAACCAGTCCTCCATGGAAGTGCTGGTTTCCCTGATGGAGTCTCTATCGTTGAGGCTGCAGTTAAAGGCCTTCCCGAGGCTCTTCACTGGTTTCTCAGTGACTGACGGGATTTGATGTTCTCCCAACCTGAAGCGGAACTTATCAGTGACTCTCCCCTTCTTTAGCACCAAGGACCTGGATTTTGCTGGTTTGAAGCTCATGCGTGCCCATACCATGAGCCTCTCCAACCCTCTGAGAATCCATCTTGCTCCTGGCACCGCTGTTGTTGTCACTGTGAGGTCGTCCATGAAGGCTCTAATGGGAGGTTGCCTTACTCCGGACTTGCTGAGGGGACCTCTGCACTCTGTCTCGGCTGCCTTGACCATCATGTTCATTGCCAGCGCAAAGAGAGTCACTGAGATGGTACAACCAGTGATTATCCCTACCTCAAGCTGGTGCCAATTTGATGTTAACTGGCCAGAGGAGACCCTCAAGCTGAACTTGCTGTAATAGTCCAGGATGAGGCCTTTAACCTTCTGAGGGACGTGGTGTTTCTCCAGTGCGACCTCCACCAGCTTGTGGGGTATTGAGCCATATGCATTGGTGAGATCTAGCCACAGCACAGCCAGGTCCCCCTTGCCTTCTCTTGCTTCCCTGATGAGCTGGGTTACCACCCCTGTGTGTTCCAGGCAACCTGGGACTCCCGGAATACCTCCTTTCTGCACAGACGTGTCGATGTATTTATTGCTCAACAGGAAGTTGGAGAGTCTCTTGGCCACAATGCTGAAGAATATTTTACTCTCCACGCTGAGCAAGGAGATGACACGATACTGGTCGATATTCTCAGACTTCTCCTCTTTTGGAACCTTCAGGGCCTTCCAGAGTCTGTGTAGAAGCTTTGGGCAGTTCTTGTATACCTTGTAAGGCACTCCGCTTGGGCCTGGTGCTGAGCTTGACCTTGCTCTCCTCACCACTTCCTCCACTTCACTCTGGCAGGGCTCCTTCAGGTTGAACTCTACTGTGGGCTCTGGTGGTGTCAGCAGTGCATCGCATGGCCCTAATGGTCGTTCTCTGTTCGGGTCCGAGTAGGTGGCCTTGAGGTGGTTGTTGATCGCGTCCTTGGAGCAGGTGAGTTGGCCAGTCCTCTTTTGGCCAAGAAGCTGCTTGGTCAACTTGAAAGGGTTGGCCAAAAATGCTGCCCTCTTCTTTGCTCTCTCTTTCCGCCTCCTCCTGTGGTACTCTGCCCTACAAAGGGTCAAAAGTTGTTTCCTCAGGATTCCTCTCAGATCTGCTAGGCCAGCTCTCTCTACTTCCCCTGCTGCCTTGTACTGCCTCTTTAGTAGCTTAAGTTCTTCCCTGAGACATTTGATTTTCCTCACTCTGTGGCTTGGAGTGTATGCCGATGGAGTGGGTTTGGGTATCACAGATCCAAATCGCTCAGCTGCAATGTTCACTATGAGAGTGGTCATCGTTAGCAATCGATGGTCCACATCCCCCTTAGCTGTCACTTCCAGGATCTGGTTCACGTCTTCATCGAACTGGTGCCACTCAGCTCTCTTTGAGGATTGGGGCCACTGGATCCTTGGTTGAGCCAAAGGGGCACAGCCAGTTCTTGTTGCTGCCACTTGCCGGCTTTGGGGGCTCTGTGGGCTGTCAGGAGGTGCTGTCACTTGAGGGCAGCTTTGGGTGACAGGCGAACGGCTGGCAGCAGGTCTTGGCGATACTAGGAGGCTCCGGGCACTGTGGGTTGCCTCCGGGCCTGGCTCCTCCTGCGTCTTACCAGAAGTTGTGACTTCTGTGCGATGTGTCGTCGTCGCTGCTGCTTTCAGACATCCCATCCTGCCTTGATGGATTCGTAAGCCCCTCTCGTTCTTGCAGCTCTTGCCGCAGATGCACTGTACTGTCGTTGTCGTTATTTCGTTGTCCTGTGTCGTCGTTCTTAGGTCCGTCCTATTGGGGTGCTCATCCTCCCCCCCTCTCGGGCACCCCTGGGGGTATCTTTTCTTTGAAGGTTTTGTAGCTTGCTTTGGGTTCTTCCTCTCGGAAGAAGTGGTTTGGGCTGCCAACCCTCTCCACCCCGGGTTGCCGTCTTTCCGGCTGTCATCTGTCTCTCCAGCTGTCACCACACTCTTCATGGTTGTCACCCAGTCTGTTCCTGGTTGTCACTGGTGCTCCCAGAAATTCTCAGTTACAGAAACATCTTCTGATGCACAACCTTGGACACATCATCAGTGTTGTTTCCTGGACTCACAGGGTGTTTCGGGTCTTGCAACAGACACCCTCCTCCAGGCGACCCGACCGAGGCTGATCAAACCCCGGTCTGTGTCCAAGGGGCATGCTACCGCCCCCACCGTTCTCCCCTCTTCAACCAGAGCCATCTGGATGCTTTCTCTGCTGCCTCGACATTATTACTTATGGCTCTTCTTCGGTTGGCGCCTGTTATGCCCAGTGTACCATATGCCTTATTCAGGGTGTGGCTGGCAAATCCCCTACTGCCTACTTCCACTGGCATACACCTGGTCCTCCACCCATTCGTCCGACACTGCTCCATCAGCTCCTGATATTTTTCCCTTTTTCTCTCCTGAGCCTCCTCCATCCTCTCCTCCCAGGGGACTGTTAGCTCTAGCAAGATTAGTTGTCTGGTGGCCTCAGAGACCAAGATGATGTCAGGTCTCAGTGTGGACTGAGTGATGTGTGCTGGGATCCTCAGTTGCCTCTCTAGGTCAACTGTCATTGCCCAGTCTCGGGCTGTTGAGAGCAACCCAGCAGAGCAGCTCTTAGATGTTCCCTTTGGCCTTTCTCCTTCCTTGATGAAGTGGATAGCCTTGGCTGTGGCTTGACGGTATCGGCTGTCTTTGATCCCTTTGCTGATTGCCTCAGCAATGGTTTTAAGGACCTGATCGTGTCTCCATCGATACCGGCCTTCGCCTAGTGCCTTGGAGCAGCTGCTCAAGATGTGTTCTAGTGTCCCTGGCTTGGAACACAGCGTGCATGCAGGTGTCTCTACTCTGCCCCATGTGTACATTTTAAATATTGCAAATCTATGAGTTTGACACCCTATATCCATTTGTTGCACATGTCATTATGCACAACTGATCAAACTTTAAAGGAAGTTAAAAGAATCAATCTCCTTGAATAATTCTAGGCATAAGATGCCCAAAAAGACTCAAGATAAGGTACAACACACAGTACTGTATCAGCAACATGTCTTAGAAATTAGCCATAGAGATTCCCTATGCTGGTCAGCAGCTACAATCATATAGTTAGGTTTGATTTGTGTAATCAAAATACATTATTTTATTATCTATACAAGGAGTTATATCCAGTGTTATCCAGTTAACATACTGTAATTAAACGAGTGACATATACTTTAATCCTTTACAAATTTCAAGTCTTCTATTAAGTTTTCTCGACGTGGGCACCATTCTTACCTCTCTCTCTCTCTCTCTCTCTCTCTCTCTCTCTCTCGTCAAATTATCCTGCACGAGAGCGCGTTCTTGAAGTTCAAAGGAAAAAGCGCGTGTTTTCGCGGCAATTGCGTCACCCAATTCGCGTCATTTGAATCGCCCCATGCTAGGACGCGTGTCTTTACATTGACTTAATCTGCTCGCGCAAATCCTTTATCTTGTTCCCTTGCTTCACGTTTTTTTCCCTTTATTCTGCTCCAGACGGATAGCTTTGTCTTTGTTTTAAATCAATGGTGGGCATATAATATGCGCATCGTTACCAAATCACTCTTCTGCGTCATGCACGCGGCCGTTTCTAAATTTGAAGGCTGCAACCTCCAGATCATGTCGCATATGCGCGCTGCATACGTCATCAAGCCTGATTTATTTAAGTTAAATAAGCATTTCATTTGCAAGTCATAAGCATAATATAACAATTAACCATTAACTAAGAATAATAGTCAACATTATAATTGTTAATATTCTAAAATACGTTTTTATGACGCATATGCAGCCTACAAATGTGACCTCTGAAGGCTGCAGCCTTCGGATTGAGAAACTGCCTGCATGTTGTCCGAGTACATATCAGTGATTTAAGAAATCATTAAGTATTTTTAAAAACCCGCACAAATTCGGAAGTTTGCAAATTATTTAAATTATAGCGTCTTGTTTTCATTAAACATAATAATAATTTTTCTTTGATATAATGGTTTTAAATAATTCTGAGATCAAGGGGGCCCTCTAGTGGTGCGGGGCCCTATGCAAATTGCGTACTTTGCGTATAGGAAAGACCGGCACTGTTCGGGAGAGTCCAGGGAAAGTTCTGGCCGAGATCGGCAAAACCTGGCTGGGGTGGCGCTGGCTGCGCCCACGGCTGGGGTGGCGCTGGCTGCGCCCACGGCTGGGGTTGCGCTGGCTGCGCCCACGGCTGGGGTTGCGCTGGCTGCGCCCACGGCTGGGGTTGCGCTGGCTGCGCCCACGGCTGGGGTTGCGCTGGCTGCGCCCACGGCTGGGGTTGCGCCGACGTCTGAGTACACGCCTCTGGGCGCTCTGGCGGTTTGGTCGACGGCTCTGGGCGTTCTGGCGGCTGGGTCGACGGCTCTGGGCGCTCTGGCGGTCGCGTCGACTTCTCTGGGCGCTCTGGCGGTCGCGTCGACTTCTCTGGGCGCTCTGGCGGTCGCGTCGACTTCTCTGGGCGCTCTGGCGGTCGCGTCGACTTCTCTGGGCGCTCTGGCGGTCGCGTCGGCGGCTCTGTGCGCTCTGGCGGTCGCGTCGGCGGCTCTGTGCGCTCTGGCGGTCGCGTCGGCGGCTCTGTGCGCTCTGGCGGTCGCGTCGGCAGCTCTGGCGGCTGCGGCGACGGCTCTGGGCGTTCTGGTGGCTGAACAATCTCCCCCTTCCTCCTGTTCTTCCTTCGGGGTCGCGGAGCAGATAGAGGGTGTGGTGGAACTCTTAAGTCGGAGGAGGACCCCCCAGATGAAGACTCCCAGGAGACCCTCCTCTCACGCTTCCCTCGAAGGGACAGAGGCGGGGAGCAGCTCTCTGGAGCCGGAGGAGAGAGTTCAGGGTCGCCGAACCCCCACATCCCAACGGTCCTTCCCTCTCGGATGGACGAGAGTCGATGGGGTTCGGCGGTTCGGGTCGGGTTCCGCCTGGTGTTGACCTTGGGTCCGCATACGAGCGGGTCAAAAAACTCATAACCCGACTCGTATGCGGGGCGGCAACCCTTTCCCCGTCTCGCCAGGCGAGTACCGGTGAACATGTCCGCTGGGTTCTTTTATGGCACGTTCGTTCTGTCAGGAATTTGAGAGGACACAAGACACGAACCCAAATGCGGACGTAAACAACAAAGGGATTTATTTTAACTGGGGAAAAAACAGGAAAACAAAACCCACGAGGGGGCAAAACAAGACAAGGGGGAAAACAACACTAAACTAACACTAAACTTTAACCAAACTAACAATAAACTTTCAACACAATGAACAGATCAAGACTAAGATATATACAAAACTTACTGGAACCGACAGGGCATGAGACAAGCATGGAACAAGACGAACGTGCACTGGACAACAAACACAAGGACTCTTAAATAGGGAGAAAGTAAATTACATACACCTGAAAATAATCACGAGTAAGGGATCGGGGAAAAAGTGACGAGACCCGGGAAATGCGTGGTCGGAATAAACCAATACTACAACCACACATTTCCCACATAGAACATATGTACTGTCAGAACCCTGCCATGCTAAACTAGATCTACATACCAACAGGATCCGGCAGGATTCTGACATATCCCACATGACTCCACTAGGGGCCATCACTTTCATAAAAGCTTACATTGCAGTCTATGTAATACGACTAAATATTTGTAAAAAAAAAAAATTGTTTAATTAGGCAAATATTTTTACATTTAAAGAATTAAACATTTACATAATTAGACATCATTACATTGATGGTTGTTAGATTTTTAATTATGTTTTCCAAAGGGACATCAGCTGCGAACTATTAAATGCTACAGGATTAAGAAACTATTTAAAATATATATTTTGGGTGATGGAGTTGGTGATACTGGCAGCTCTACAGCGAATCCTACTATTTCATTTGTGCATTTCATATCCGTTAAATCTTAGTCTACCGGCTAGTATTTTAGCTGCATAAATAAATCGGGAAAAATTACAAAAAAAACTAATTATGATTATTAATGTTAATTCGACTTTGCATCAAAGTTTTTTAATGTTTTATAACTTTGAGGCAACTGCATGCCATATTCTTTATAAACATTCAAAATAAATTGCGCACTTGATTACTGCTTGTATAGTCTCCTAAGGTCAACAAAATGTCCACATTAAAACTAATCAAAGCTAAAATCTACAGCAATCATACTATATATTTATAAAGGCTATTATATAATATTTTATATGTTATATTTAGACAGACAGGCTCCAGAAATGCGTCCATTAAGCTTTATCCGCATTGTAACCACGCTGCTTGCGCATCCAGTGTCCAAGCACAATAAACGCGTGAACTAATGAACAACAGCAATTTGTACTTTATATTTTAAGTGTAATGCACAGCCAAGTACTTGCATGACCCACCTTATTCCCCTGTGCAACGCACTTATTGGGAACCCCTAAAATAAATGATCCTTTCAGGCATAGCGGATGAAATAAAATATTTGATATAAAATATAGGTTTGATATAAAATATAGAAGGTTGAATTTAGTTGTTTGCAATTTGAAATATTTTTTACCAGATATTCCTAATAAATTTAACTTGAAATATTTCTAAAATGTTTCTTTAATAAATAACACCTCTATCTCACATCGCAGCGAAACCTATTACATGAAGTGATTAATTGATTGTCGAGCGATCGATATCAACCTATTCAGCACCTCCACCATGTACAGCACCCGCTAAGGTCGAACTTAAGAAGGTTTACCTTAAGCAACATCCTAAGGTATAGTTCGGAGAACACACGTAGGAAAGGTATACCTGTAGTTAAGGTTTACCTTAAGAGTCTTCGTAGTGCGCTAAGAGACAACGTTATTGGAGAACGCAGCCCTGAAAAATCAAACAATACCTGTGTGACTTACACTGCAAAAATGACTTTCTTATTTAGTATTCTTAAATTAAGATGCTTTTTCTTGATGAGCAAAATGACCTAAGAAAATAAGTCTAGTTTTTAGACAAAATAATATACAATTTAAGTGAATTTGTGCTTAAAACAAGCAAAAATATCGGCCAATGGGGTGAGAAAAAAATCTAAAAATAAGATTTTTTTTTTCTTAAACACTTTATTTAAGCAAAATTTTCTATATTTTTGCTTGTTTTAAGCACAAATTCACTCAAATTGTATATTTTTGTCTAAAAACTAGACTTATTTTCTTACGTCATTTTGCTCATCAAGAAAATACATCTTGATTTAAGAATTTTTAGATATTTCTACTAAAAACAAGACAAAAATACTAAGAAAGTCAGATTTTCAAGAAAAAAATTCTTAGTTAAATATCTAAAAATTCTTAAATTAAGATGTTTTTTTTTGATGTGCAAAAATCTATTTTTTAGACAAAAAATATCAAATTTAAGTGATTTTGTTCATAAAACAAGCAAAAAAAATCTGCCAATGGGGTAAGCAATTTTTTCTTGAATTTTTCTTGAATTTAGTGTTTAAGAAAAATTTTCAAGATTTTTTTGCTTACCCCATTGGCAGATTTTTTTGTTGCTTGTTTTATGCACAAAATCACTTACATTTGGCATTTTCTTAGGTCATTTTGCTCATCAAGAAAACGCATCTTAATTTAAGAATTTTTTGACATTTTTACTGAAAACAAGGCAAAAATATAAAGAGCATTTTTTCTTGAAAATAATTTTTGCAGTGTACGACTGGTTTTGTGGTCTAGGGTCACATATGTTGCGTTGTGTGCTTATAGTGTGTTTTCTTTTACATAATGTAATGAATTTCATTGTAATCATTGCCTTAACACGCTGCTGTTTTCTGATGCTTTGGTACTGAGCTGGTTTTGCAGGGACTGTTATATGTGCAGTCGACATTGTTAGGGTTTTATGCTGAGTATTTTTGTGCAACATTTTTGATGCGCCATTATTCAATATTTTTCCCGTCCTGCTGTAATCTTTTTTCATCTGATTTTTTGTCCCCACCACTTTTCAACACAAACTGACGCCCCTGAGAGTTGCAGTCAGGACTATTTTGGAGCGAGGCATGATATCATTGCGCCTGTTATACCCAGGGCCGGCCTGTCCAACATATTAAGACATAAAACATTACAAAATAAGAACAGAGTGGGCTAATTTGCATAATGTTAATGACGCAATGGCAAAGGCTTGCGAAGGTGTGTCTAATTGCGCATCCTTGGAAATGAAACACTTTGTATTATGGTTAATGTAGTATCGTATAACAACGCAATGTTTATGTTACATCTTTCAATAAAGATAAAAACAAGACTTATTTAGTGAGGTTGCGGTGGTAGGCTTTGGCAAACTATGACATTTAAACGATACCTTTTAGGAGCTGAAGAGAAAAAGAGAAAAGCAGAGAAAGAAAAGCAATCACAAGGTAAAGGTATTTTCTGCTTTACATTGTTAATAATGCCTATGCTAATTTCAAAACATTAGAAAAATGTCCATCAACCTTTCTAAATTAACCCACATGAAAAAGACTATTATACTATATAATTTACTGCAGTAAGCTGTATAGAAAAAATCTTAGATACTAAAAATATACTATAGTAGGGTTCAAAAACAGTATACAGAATACTGTATCGCCCAATAATAATTATTCTGTTTTAATATCCATGAAATTTATATTGATACATACAGTACTGTAGTTCTGTTGCACTACAGTGGTTGCACTTACAACATTGCTTAATATGTTGCACTTTATAAAACTTCTACACTTAAATATACATTTTCATTTTTGTCTGTTTTAATTTCACTTGCCAAATTGCATTGCTATGAAATTTTTTACACCAGTGGGGGCCCATTTTCAAGGTCTCGCCTAGGGCCCCATAACCCCAAGGGCCGGCCCTAAAAGATATTGAAACTCGTCTGTCATTTTTGGGCGCGATGCTAATGGTCTAATCAGATTCAGTGAATTATGCTAAGCTATGCTAAAAGTGGTACCACCAGACCCCAGAGATCGGCTGAATGGAAAACTCCCAAAAAAATCCAAAACAGTAAGACAAACCAACGGTATAATTTGGTCCCCAGTGCTTCTATCAACCTAGAAAATGTAAAAAGATAAAACCAGTAACTTAGTTTTGGTAAACCAAGCATGTGAAAAAATAGGTCATTAAAATTTGGCTCCCCTTGTGATGTCAGAAGGGGATAATACCGCCCTTTATTCTGCACTATCCAACCACGACATTAAGTGCAGAGAACATGCGGAGAACAAGATTTGCTTTTTTAAAGGACACACCCAAAAATGGCACATTTTTGCTCACACATACAAAGTAGCAATACTAACATGCTATAATAAATTATCTATATGATATTTTGAGCTGAAACTTCACATACGTACTCTGGAAATACCAAAGATTTATTTGACATCTTAAACAAGTCTTGTGAAATGTCACCTTTAATAGTGTTTTATAATGGTAGGCCTCAAGCCTGGGCCTCCAGATTTCTTAAAGGGATAGTTCACCCAAAACATTTAATTCTGTCATAATTTACTCACTCTCATGTTGTTCTAAACATGTATGATTTTTTATAAGCCCACAGCTGTTGTAACCATGGACTTACATGATAGGAAAACAAATGTTTTGGTATAAGTATTGTGATAAATGATGAAGAAGATATTTTGTGTATGAAGAACACAGTTGACAGTACCCATTGAAGAAACAGCATGTGTTATGTGATCTTTCAAATAGTTGTAGCCTTCTAGATGCTGTGCTTCTGTTACTTTCATGTTTTAATGTATTTATATTTTTGTAACAATTTACAAAAACAAAAGTGTTTTTGTCATTTTATTACTTTTTAATGAGCCTACAATACTTGCCTTTATTTGATATATTAATATTAATTATGTTTCCATTTTTAGTTTAAGCTTTGTTTTTTTCTAGTTATTAATTCAGTGCTTCAACTTATTTCAGTCACTTTGTTTTTACAGGCATTGGCCTAATGACATCCGATTTATCTTCGCAGTTCGCTTTTGTGTCTTCTTTCCCATGATGATATTAGTGACAGTTACTTTATTTGCTTGTGTGAGCTGCATTTAAGGAACAAACATTTGAAAATTCATAGGCTGAAATATGAAACAGTAAACGCCACCTGTGCCGCTGAATCCCAATGTGTTTGATGTTTTTTATTTACGCGCTGAAGCCATTCAGATTCTGTAAGACATAATAGAATTAATTCATGATTATTAGGCTTATTAAGATTATATTAGTCAACGTAATAGTGAAAGTCGAATGTGTAATACATGCAATAATATATAGGTAATAAATGAGTAAATAAAAAATGAAAAGGAGCAGGGAATCAGTCACAATAAGGTCAAAGGTACAGTGTCGAGCCCCTCCAAGGGATTAAAATTCCCCCATAAATGTAACAGAACTTAAATATCCTTACAATCTCATTTAATTTATCTGTCTTTCCAATACAGCTATCAGGTTTAGGTAAAGTCGTTAACACATTAGTCTTTATTTAGTTATGCTTAATTTAATGTGCCCAGTGTCCAAATATGTGTATAATTTCTTGAATCCACAAAAACCATGCAAGGAAGCTCACCAGTGTTGCCAACCCTCATGATTCTCATTCCACCCCCTTGCCACGCCACCCCCTAAGGATAGGCTAGTGCTGAGATGACATTTGGGGTGCCAAAGCTTTTTCAGATCCGCCAGGCATTACATGGCTATTGCCATGAATGAACTATAAAGAAGAGAAAAATGTAATATCTGCTGCAAGTGGCGATCCGGTTTCAGCACCACCTTTGCACTTTGGTCTGTCTATTATGAGGGAATGGGGAGGGAGAGTGTGCGGCCGCCACTGCATACTATTTATGTTTATTCATAAATTATGCTTCCAAAAATGAATTAAATATCACAATTTAACCAAGGCCTAGTCTTGGCTTAAGATAATCCCTGTCCGGGAAACCGCCGCTATATGTAGAGACAGAGTGCAGTTATTCTAATTTGAAAACCACGCCCACCGGGGGGAAACAATCCAACCGTCTCCATAGACCATTTACGCAAAAACCGGAAATACGTAAACAACGCGTAAACGCAATTCCGGTATAAGCTTTGTTGTTGGTGGAGAAATGGCAGCTAGAGTGTTTCCGACTTTCCTAACTTGTCTACCGAAGTTCACCAGCGCCGATGTGGTGAAGAGTGTGGGTATACACTCGTCCACTAAAGGGAACAAACTGGATAAGGGATATAAATTCTTCCGCGCGGAGTTTATCCACAATTATCAAGGTAAGCTTTAGCTACAAAACCGGCTATAACTCCGTTTACGTTAATTGTAAATCTAGGGGTTGTGAATTTGTAATATAAGATTTAACACATCGCAGTGAATATGTCGTGTGTAAGTTATGTTTAAGTGAGATGACATGAGGTTAACATAACAACCAGTAATTTGGTGTAGCTGCTGTACTAGGTAAATGTTACTAGCAGTCTGCTGAAAAGTTGTGTATTTCTACATGAGATAACATGCAATGTTTCCTTGCTACATGCGGTTTAAGTAACAAATATACTACAGGGACAGGTAGTAGTGAGAGGTAGATGCTTCAGGTCAATGAGAGAGAGTGAGGAGCCTCACAAACTGAGGTTTTAATATAGACAGAATGCCGGTTGGCAAAAGTTTCCCGTTCTTGCGTGTTCACTCTTCTTGCTGCGGAACTTTTTTTCACTTACTGTTACTATTATATACTATTATAAACTATTATAAAGGTAGGGCTGTTTCTGGTTGGAAGACGAACAGCCTTGAACACTACAGAAACGGCGACTCGTTGACTCTGCTATTTTTCGTATCTGCCGCTACGATAACAGGAAGTTGCCATACACTTTGTTGACGTATTTCCAGTCGAAAAATGCGGAAGTGCGTAAAAGGTCTATCGACTTTGTATAGCGAGCGGCCGCCTCCTTGTCATTTCTGGCTTATAACAAAAAACAGAATAAAAGCTGCTGTGTGACAAGATGTACAGCTAACAAGCAAAAGAAAAACAGAAATAAGTTTTTATAAGCTGTTTTTATAAGCTTGTATACGTTTTTATAAGTGTTTTCTCTTTCCCGTACAGCAGGAGGCGCTGTAGCACTTTAGCCGCCGACAAACCCACTAAAGAAAGAAAGAAAGAAAAAGTTCGCGTGTGATGTGTTTGTATCCTCAGTGTTTTTCTCTCTTAGGTGTTTTATTGAGTGCAAACAGAGTTTTGTCTCTGTTTATTTTAGTGTAGAGATGTTGATGATGACAGATGAGATGTGCTGTAAATCAGTAGGAACTGATCTGTCCATGCTGGATATTGATGATTACATCACAGAAATCTCTCAGCTGAAGAAAGAGGTGGCGTTACTGGAGGCAAAACTGAGTTCAAGAGGAGATTTAAGACTGAAACGAGAGGTTTGTACAGCTTAAACATCCTTTACCTGAATCACTGTCTGTTTGACGAAATGAAATCATTATAATCTGGCTGTGTGTTGTGTTGTCAGGATGTGGATTGTTGTGAATCTTCATGGTATGTGACTGATGTTGTGAGTCTGGATCCAGTGTGGATGAGCAGAGATCAGAGCCGCACACCACAGCCACTGCTGGACTCTAAACTCTCTGAAGAGAAATCCAGACACACACAGAACTCAGATCTCAGTCTGACTTTACTCTGTTATACTGAGTCAAAGCCCACAGACACTCAGGACACTACAGTGTGTGACAGTAAACAGAGCTTACAGGAGGATCAAACCTCTACAGAGTCTCTGGATTCTGTCTGTAACGCTGGAGAACAGCAGCAGATCCTGAAGATGTGTTCAGTTAAACTCATCGACTGCAGGGACATCATGATGAAGATTGAAACTGAACCTACAGAAATCAAAACTGAACCCACAGAAGAGGAAGATCACACTGAGGAAGATCACACTGAGGAAGATCACACTGAGGAAGATCACACTGAGGAAGATCACACTGAGGAAGATGATGATTTTATTCTGTCAGGTATGTGTCTCCTCAATTAAGAAATCATTAGTTGGATAAATCCTATTAATAATTTTAAACTGCATTTCTTTCATCTTTGGCGGGACAAGGAATTTTAAGTAACATCTACTTTTTCTTATTTTCTCCTTACCAAAATCTTTGAGAATAAAATCTCTTTTGAGCAAGCTTGTTTGGCAGTTTCTTATAAACTTGTTGCAAAGTTGTCTTAAGGCAGTGGTTTTCAAACTGGGGGCCGTGAGATGGTGCCAGGGGGGCCCCAGTTTTATTACATTTTATGAAATGTATTAATATATCATGAATTCTGTTTAATTAAACCTAAAAAAAATAAGGCTACTAACCAAAAGCACTACTTTTTTCTATAATTTAATGGTTTTTTTATTAAAATGTTGAGTTTTAGAACAGTTTTTTGTCACAAATTTTCTTTGGGGGGCCGCAAAGGAATGCACTGTACACAAGGGGGCCACACGCTGAAAAAGTTTGGGAACCACTGTCTTAAGGTAGGAATGATTTTTGAGTGTATTATATCCTGCTTAACCATAGTGGTACTGGTAGAGCTTTCTGATTAATTTGACCATTTGATTAAGTACTCCTTTGGTGACTGTAAGAAATTGATCCATTTACATCGGTATTCATATGTTTTGGCATTTTTTTTCAATGAAATGAGAAATTATTAACTGGAGGGACTGTTATGTTTCCAAATTTTGGTTTATTGGATGTCCAATGACCCAGTTGTAATAACAGGGCTGACAGCTGTCTTCTGTCTCTGTGTCAATATAGAAAAAGAAACAGAATCTCAATTCATTCTTCTTTGTGTAAATAAGAGCGAAAAGATCATTTAATTGTTTCATGTTTCTTTCAGATGTGAAGAGTGAAGAAATAACGTCCTCAACATCAAAAGAGCGACTGACAGCACAAACTCTGCACAAACAGACATTCAGCTCTGTGACGGAGGAGAACTAGCCCTCCCCGCTGGGTAATCATTACTGGCAACCACACACACACACACATACACACATCGCATTCACTTACCTCTCATAATCCATCCCGTTTCCCCGGCTGTCGAAGCTGTGAGTGCACGCACACTCTGATGGCACATGGACATGTTTTCACACCACTCTTCCCCTCTGTTAGCATCCAAAACTTGGACCCTTCATACACATACATTGTCTTTGCACCCACGCTGTTTTGTTTGTTTGTTTTGGTTAGCTGCCTTCGGACTGACACGCTGTGCCGGTGTCGTGAGCAATCCAGTCCCCCCGAGCAATTCTGCCCCCCTAGGACCCCAATTGGTACCTAGCAGTAATGCCTGGTCAAAAACTTGTCATCGCGATATCTTGATGCTAATGGCTAATCGAAGCTGCGTTAGTGGTGTAGCAAGCTAGGTACTTTTTACAAAATAGAAGCATACAAAATATTTTTAAAATAAAAGCTTACAAAAATAATATAATTAATGAACTAATATTCATGTTGCAAACACGTGAGCAGCACGTAATGACACACGTAATCGCCTAAAAACCCAATTAATTGCCTTACACAACAAAAACACATTTCAATTTTATGTTATTGATTACTAAGTTATCTGAACGTGAAACATGTTTTTTTAAACCTCAGGATTAAAAAAAATGACATTACGTTATTACGGTGAGTGCAACTGGTGTTTGTGTTAAGCTATTTTACCCGATAGCTGTATGCTAAGCTGGTACGTCACGTTAAGCTAATTAAAAAAAATCTAAGAACGAGATTTGGTAGATCTCACCACCTAGAGCATCAGTTATATACTACTATATTAAACGGATAATTTAAAATAGACCAATTGTAATTTTAACAACATTCTAACGATATAAATCCTCACGAAATTTTGAAGGAATTGTAATAAGGCGCTACAAAGGCTACCCATGAGGAGTTTTTTCAGCCAATGGAATTACGCGGGGTCCTAGGGGGGCAGAATTGCTCGGGGGGACTGGATTGCTCATGACAGCGGCAAACCTGAGCGATCGAGCGGCGCGCGCTTATGACGTCATCAAAGTGCGCCGCGCCGGCGCAGTACACCCGAAGGTTGGCGAGTCCATTTATTTTTGTTAAAGGGGTATTGTTATTTTGTGTATGTTAATGTTAAGTGTTTATTGCGTTTGATTTATGTATTAATATGTGTATTTATCTTTTAAAAGATAAATGTTATTTTTATGTTTAAATGAATATGTGTATTTAAAATCCTTGAAGATGAAGGAGGGTTTTAATTAATTTATACTTACCTGTGAATTAAGCTCCCGATTTAGGGGAGGAGTCTGGCCTATAAAGAGAGAGGCCAGACTCATCCAAAGCACTTGTTTACCAAGTCGACCAAAGTGAGTGGAAGTGGAGAAAAGTTGTTTGATATATTGTTGATATTTGCTTGTGTATACGTTTTCATCATTATTTTGCCTTTTTGTTTATTTATTTGGTATTTTGTTTTTTTTGTCTGCACTTGTAAATATAAATATATCACTTTTGGTTATCTTCTCATACACTGTAAATAAACTTCACCTTGTACTCTTACGGTTTGGGCCATCGTTATTGTGGTATTTTGGGACATACCCACGTCTCAAAGCGAACTGGTGGTGTTCGCTTTATCACAGTTGGTGGCAGCGGTGGGATGGCTCCCCGTAAGCATAAAGGCCGAGCACGGTCTAAGGTGAAGGCAGTGGAGGAGGATGTGACCTGGAACGCTGCGGAGTCAGTGGAGGACGAGGGGTCGCCTACTGAACGTTCCGGTACATCACCAAAGCGCAACTTACCACAACCTAAGCCCGTCTCACCAGGGTCTAAGGCTAATGATGGGATGGTGACTCTGATGCGCCAGTTCTTGGAGGCACAAGAGCGGAGGGAAGAGCGGCACATGCTGGAGCTTCGAGGTCTGCGGGAGACCATAATGCAGTCTGCACTTCCTGCTCAGTCATCGATGGACATGGGAAGTCTGCGTATGAATCTACCAACCCCGGCAGCACGGAGAGTTACGGGTCATTATGATGCAGATCCTGACGTAGGCTCTCCGAGATTCCCTGCTCCCAATCAGCCGTTACAACGGGCAGAGCCGAAGATACCTGTCTTTCAACAAGGGGAGGACATCGAGAGCTATCTTCGACGTTTCGAGCGTCTTGCTAAGACATGGAGGTGGCCTCAGGAGGAGTGGAGTTGTCGTCTGGTACCGCTGCTGACAGGGCAGGCGTTGGAGGCGTATCTGGCCATGGACGAGGACCAGGCGGAGCAGTACTCTGAGCTGAGGGAGGCACTTCTTGCAAAGTTTGACGTCTCGGCTGAGACATATCGTCAACGGTTCCGGGCGGCTACAGTTCCTGCTGGTGAGTCGCCCACAGAGTCATATAACCGGCTGAAGAATCTCTTCAATCGTTGGGTGCGGCCGAAGGATCACACAAAGGAGGAGATCGGCGAGATCGTCATCCTCGAGCAGCTGCTCAGGGTTCTGCCCTATGATGCACGCACGTGGGTGAAGGAGCACGAGCCAAGATCAGGCCTGGAGGCGGCGAAGCTGGCACAAAGGTACCTCAATGCTCACCGTGGTGGTCCTCGCACTCAAAACCCCAAAGGTACTGTACGCACTTTCACACAGAGTAATACTGATGCTGTGGCTCAGAGAAGTGGTGTGGAGCATACGAGCACCCAGGGACAACACCCATCATTGGGGAAGGGGTTGATTTGTTTCTATTGCCAGCAGTCAGGTCACAAAGCATCTGTGTGCCCTGCACGAAAGGCAAAATTGACTGGTTATTGTTACGTTCCAAGGGAAGAGGACAATGTACGAGACTCTGTTGGGAACCTGAGAAATTGTTGTGATGTGACTATTAATGGACAAACCTTACAGGCACTTGTGGACACTGGGAGTTCTATATCCCTTATTAAACCATGTTATGTTCATAATGTTGATTATCTGATGACAACATCTGTTCAATGTGTTCATGGGGATATTAAGCAGTATCCTCAAGCTGAAGTTACTGTGGGTATTTGTGATCAAATGTTTCTATTGACTGTTGCAATAGTTGACAATTTACCTGCTGACATGATTCTTGGTAGAGATATACCTGTCATATATGATCTGTTACCAACCAAGAATGTGAATGTTTATGAGGATGCCATTGCTAACCTGTCATGTCCTGTGTTGACTAGAGCCCAAGCTAAGGCAGGTCTCCAACCACTGCCAGACTTTGATGATAGTCTGCTGCAGGGTGGAACCAAGGGCCCCAGGAAGTCACGCCAACAACGGCGGTTTGAAAAGTACCTGGGTACACCAGTCGCTGAATCTTCAGTGGAAGGTCTCAGTGTTGATGGCTGGGAGATCCCAGAGAATATTGTTGCTTTGCAAAGGGGTGATGTAACATTAAAGCCATTGTTTGAAAAAGTTGAATGTGGGAAAAATGATAATGTGTGCAATGAGAGATATGTGGTGTTGAATGATGTGTTATATTTACAAACTAATGATGTTACACGTTTGATTGTCCCCACATGTTGTCGCCCTATGGTATTACATCTTGCACACACAGTCCCCTGGTCCGGTCACCTCGGCCAACAGAAAACACATGCACGCATCTGTTCACGTTTTCACTGGCCCACATTATACACTGATGTACAAACATACTGCAATACATGTGCCATCTGTCAGAAGACCAGTATTGTATCCCAGCGGGGTCGAGCACCCCTGCAACCTCTCCCTGTGATCTCTGGTCCTTTCAGGCGAATAGCGATGGACATCGTAGGCCCCTTGGAGAAGAGCAGCAGTGGAAATCAGTACATCTTGGTGGTCAGCGATTACGCTACAAGGTACCCAGAAGCATTCCCTCTTCGGTCTATTACCACACCGAAGGTCATCCAGGCTCTGGTACAGTTGTTTTCCAGGGTTGGTATTCCAGAGGAGATTCTCACCGACCAAGGGACGAACTTCACATCGAAGCTGATGGGTCAACTGAATCGCCAGCTAGGCATCAAAGCAATCAGAACAACCCCATATCATCCACAAACCGACAGACTGGTCGAAAGATTCAACCAGACTCTGAAGAACATGCTGAAGAAGTTTGTTAACGACACAGGTAAAGACTGGGACAAGTGGCTACCGTTTGTTCTGTTTGCTTACAGAGAGGTTCCCCAAGCGTCAACAGGATTCTCGCCCTTTGAACTCCTATACGGCTGGCAGGAGCAAGGACCCTTAGACCTTCTGAGGAAAGGATGGGAAGGCACTACAAGTGGAGCTGAGGAGAAAGGGAAGGAGAACCTACAAGAGGCACAGAAGAAGCAGAAATTATGGTACGACAAATATGCACGGAAGCGCAAGTTCCTACCTGGACAGAAGGTTCTACTCCTGTTGCCGACATCGGCCAATAAGTTGTTGACCAAGTGGCAAGGACCATACAGTGTGATCCGGAAAATGGGACCGGTGACCTATGAGATACACCATCCAGATAAGGGTAAGACCAAGCAGACATATCACGTCAACCTGCTAAAAGAGTGGAGAGAGCCAGCCGGTAAGGAAGCAGCAGAAACATCATTGATGGTACAAGAGGTGGACTGTGTGGAGGAAGAACCTGCGGAGTCGATAGCCAAGAGAGGAGCGTCTGTGGTGGATCTGAGTCACCTAGAGGACCTCCAGCGTAAAGACCTGCAGTACCTCCTAGATCAGTTCCCTGCTCTCTTCCGCCAGAGGCCTGGGGCGGACTGAGTTGGCTCAACATTACATCCATCTGAGCAACCCAACACCATCAAGACAACGGCCTTACCGGGTACCTGAACGGCTTGTGGACCCACTGAAGAAGGAGGTGGAGCTGATGATGGAGCTTGGTGTGATTGAGCCCTCGACCAGTGAATGGTGCAGTCCAGTGGTCATCGTCCCGAAGAAGGATGGAACACTGAGAATCTGTATAGACTTTAGGAGGCTGAATGCACAGTCTCAATTTGATGCTTACCCGATGCCTCGGATTGATGATCTGCTGGAGAGGATCGGGAAGGCGAAATACATTACAACCTTGGATCTCTGCAAGGGATACTGGCAGGTACCCCTAGACCCAGCATCACGACCGTACACAGCTTTTAGGACACCACTTGGGCTGCACCAATTCACGGTTTTACCATTTGGCCTTCATGGGGCACCAGCGACCTTTCAGAGGCTGATGGACCGAGTGCTACAAGGCTGTGAAGGTTGGTCTGCTGCTTATTTGGATGATGTGGTCATCTACAGCAACTCCTGGGGTGAGCATCTGCAACATTTAAAGAGCACCCTACAGAAGATCCAGAATGCAGGATTGACCCTAAATGTGGACAAGTGTGAGTGGGCAAGGCAGGAAGCAAGATACTTGGGATACCACCTGGGAAATGGACAGCTGCGTCCTCAGGTGGACAAAGTGGAAGCCATAAGGAGGAGCCCCAGACCCACGACGAAGAAGGAGGTGAGGTCTTTCTTGGGACTGATCGGCTGGTACCGAAGATTTGTATCAGACTTCGCCACTCTAGCAGTGCCACTCACAAACCTGCTTGCAAAAGGGATCAAGAATCCAATACCTTGGACGGAGGACTGCGAAAATGCCTTCGTCAAGTTGAAGGAGAGAATATGTGCTGATCCTGTGCTGCAAAGTCCAGACTTTACCCAGCGATTCCTCGTACAGGTGGATGCCTCGGCGACAGGCCTGGGAGCAGTTCTGTTACAGGGAGCAACAGGAGAAGAAAGGCCTGTCACCTACCTCAGCCGGAAACTGCTGCCACGAGAGACACGTTACTCTGCAGTGGAGAAGGAATGCCTCGCCATCAAGTGGGCCCTAGAAAGTCTCCGATATTACCTCTTGGGACGGGAGTTTGACTTGGAGACAGACCACAGGGCATTAACGTGGATACACTCCATGAAGGACCGAAACTCCAGGGTCACAAGATGGTACCTCAGCCTACAGCCCTATAATTTCAAGGTGCGGCATCGTCCTGGAAAGCAGAACGTGGTCGCCGACTACCTGTCTCGGTTCCCGGCCAGTGCGCGGCTTAGAGAGGGGGGGGATAATGTGACGGAGGAGAACTAGCCCTCCCAGCTGGGTAATCATTACTGGCAACCACACACACACACATACACACATCGCATTCACTTACCTCTCATAATCCATCCCGTTTCCCCGGCTGTCGAAGCTGTGAGTGCACGCACACTCTGATGGCACATGGACATGTTTTCACACCACTCTTCCCCTCTGTTAGCATCCAAAACTTGGACCCTTCATACACATACATTGTCTTTGCACCCACGCTGTTTTGTTTGTTTGTTTTGGTTAGCTGCCTTCGGACTGACACGCTGTGCCGGCAAACCTGAGCGATCGAGCGGCGCTCGCTTATTGTTGCATCAAAGTGCGCCGCGCCGGCGCAGTACACCCGAAGGTTGGCGAGTCCATTTATTTTTGTTAAAGGGGTATTGTTATTTTGTGTATGTTAATGTTAAGTGTTTATTGCGTTTGATTTATGTATTAATATGTGTATTTATCTTTTAAAAGATAAATGTTATTTTTATGTTTAAATGAATATGTGTATTCTAAAATCCTTGAAGATGAAGGAGGGTTTTAATTAATTTATACTTACCTGTGAATTAAGCTCCCGATTTAGGGGAGGAGTCTGGCCTATAAAGAGAGAGGCCAGACTCATCCAAAGCACTTGTTTACCAAGTCGACCAAAGTGAGTGGAAGTGGAGAAAAGTTGTTTGATATATTGTTGATATTTGCTTGTGTATACGTTTTCATCATTATTTTGCCTTTTTGTTTATTTATTTGGTATTTTGTTTTTTTTGTCTGCACTTGTAAATATAAATATATCACTTTTGGTTATCTTCTCATACACTGTAAATAAACTTCACCTTGTACGAAAGTACTCTTACGGTTTGGGCCATTGTTATTGTGGTATTTTGGGACATACCCACGTCTCAAAGCGAACTGGTGGTGTTCGCTTTATCACAAGCTCACAGAGACTTTTAGAGAGACATGAGAGAAAACACAGAGAACATGAACTCTTCACCAGATCTGAGATCAGTTTAACTACCTTACAAGAGAAGAAACTTAAATCAGAAGAGCACAGAGAGAAGAAGATGATGAAGAAGCAGCAGTTTCACTGTGAGCAGTGTGGGAAGGGTTTTGTCTCTTCCTCAAATTTAAAAGTTCACATGAGGTCACACAGTGGTGAAAAGCCTTTCTACTGCACTGAATGTGGAAAATACTTCAGCACCAAACAAAGTCTTGATTTTCATAAGAGAATTCACACAGGAGAAAAACCATACGAATGTCCTCACTGTGAGAAGAGATTTAGACAAAAACATTGTTTAAAAACGCACATGATTTTACACACCAATAAGAGACCGCATCACTTTAGGGATTCAGGTTCATTAAAATCACAGCAGAATATTTACTCTAAAGAGAAACTCTATCAATGTTCACACTGTGATAAACGTTTCTGCAATAAACATCAGCTGATAATCCATGAGAGAATTCACACTGTAGAGAAACCTCATCACTGTCATGTTTGTGGGAAGAGTTTCAGTCAACAATCAAACTTAGAAAACCACCAGAGAATTCATACAGGTGAAAAACCTTTTAAATGCTCTCAGTGTGACAAGACGTTTGCTTATTCAGCTTCCTTAAAAGCCCATCAGAGACTTCATACTGGAGAAAAACCTCATCACTGTAATGTTTGTGGGAAGAGTTTTAGTCAATTGTCAAACTTTCAAAAGCATCAGAGACTTCATACAGGAGAGAAACCTTACAAATGCTCTCAGTGTGACAAGACGTTTGCTCGGTCAGGTCAGTTAAAAGACCATCAGAGAGTTCATACAGGTGAAAAACCTTACAAATGCTCTCAGTGTGACAAGTCGTTCACTTTATCTGGTAACTTAAAAGCCCATCAGAGACTTCATACAGGAGAGAAACCTTACATCTGCTCTGTCTGTGGAGAGAGATTCACTCATTTTGGAAGTCTTCAGCATCATCAGAAGAAACATCCTAAAGAACAAACTTCACTGAAATCATCATAGCGCCTTAAAACTGTTTACACACTAACCATGTAATGGTAAAAATAAAACTTGTTCAAATGTCTTCAGTGTGTGTATCGGTTCTTTTTGAACATTTCCATCTCATTTTAACAAAACCATGATAATATTGATAACCGTGATAACTTTGGTCACTATAATCATGATATGAATTTATATAATCATAATATAATCATAAAAGATGAATAAACGAAGGGGATGAGTACCTGGCATTTGAATTTCCAGCGTGATTTCTCTCCAGGCTGCTTAATTTTTTATCCTATCATAGTGGGCATGACACAAACACTCTTTATCTTTCCACATAGATATTGTAGAGTTAAGTGTCTCTAACTTAACAAATAAACAGAGAGATACAGGTCCAACATGTGCTCTCTAATGCTGCGTTTACACCAACCGCGGTAGAGGGGTGAAGCGCGAGTGATTTCAATGTTAACTCAATGTGAAGACGCGTTGCCGCGCGTCAAGAGGTCCCGCGGTGCGAAAGAGGCGTGCGGCGCGGAAGGCGCCAATTGAGCGTTGTGCGCGGTACGCGCGAATGGTGCTTTTTGTGCATTTTGCGGTTCACGCGAATTTGCGGCTGACGCCCAAGTTGAATATTTTAGCTTTGGCGGAATTTCGCGCTGCGTTAACCAATCAGGAACCTGCTTGCTGCTGTGGTGACAGCCCCGCCCAGAGTCACTCATTTAACCAATGCTTGATATTGTCCGTAAGCAGTCACCCGGAGCTACACCACACAAGTTCTAATTTCTATAGAGGAGACCGGCAAAAAAAAAAACCTCGCTTGGAAGAGTGTCAGTGAGGACATTGGGCAACCTGGTAATTGTAATACATATTTCCCTTTTGAGTCATATGACGTTTATCGACCCGCGTCGTTTATTTTCCCCCAATAGTAAGGTTACCAAATACAAACTGGTAACTCTCTTGATAAATGCACAATCAACATCAGTCATCTTGCAAACAGACAACCGCATAGCACTTGCCCCTCCCACAAGAAGCGGAGTTTGCCTCTGACGCGCGTCAAATGCTTGCTTTTTCCGCACGTCTACTCTGCTCTACACGCGCGAATGCATCCAAATTGTTCCAGCGATTTTGACGCCCGAAACGCGGTTGGTGTAAACTCAGCATTAGCATGACTATTCTGCCAGGTTTTCCACTTCTCCCACCTAACCACAAGGGGGCAACGTCACATCATGTGTCCTATAAAATCTACACAAAAAAACACTACATCCTCCTTTCTAAGATCAGTTGTACTGATACATATAACTCCAGATTAACTAACCCCTCTGTACAGTAAGAGACTATATCCAAGGCTAAGTGTTTACCAATTCAAACTTCTGCACTATACCTAAGGCAATATAACCCGTTGTCTTTTTCTCAAATATTAATGTAGAACTGTACATCCAATGGTATATTAAGAACAATAAGCTAATGAACATTAACTGAACTCTTAACTAAGAAGGTGGGGTAGACTGCCCGATCCTTCTACTGAGTGTGGGGGTTCATTCTGCCTCGTAGAAATCACTCAGTCTCTCCAGGAGTACCTGCAATTTAACCACAAAATCCTTCAAGTACCCCGGAGGTTGTCTCTCTCTTGCAGGGTAACGTGCCAGAGGCTCAGAACTGCATGGTTCAACTGGGCCCTGCTCTGCATTATCGGATCTCACTGGCTGACCCGTAGATTGCTCTGGCTCTAGTAGGATGGTCTGCGCTGCTGGCGCCACTGGCATAGCACTGACTTCCTGACAGTGAGTACATGACTACTGTAAGATGGCGCCGCCCATGGCTGCCGTAGCCTCTCTGTATGTTGTGGCTTGTGTGTTTTGTTTGTTTTGCACTACCCCTGTGTTTTTCCTGCGTGTCTATACAACGGAGGAACTTATGCATCACAGGGGTTTAACCCCGCCGGATTTATACCCTGATCTACTCACCCGTTCCACGGACATTCTGGATATTCTTGTAAGAGGTACCGAATTCTTCGCCGGTGCTATACGGTGGGTCAGAAGGCAGCGGGGAAGGAGAGCTGGTTCTCTGGTGTGCGAGGATGCCTCTTCCGGGTATATTCCTCGAAAACGTGAATTCTCTTTGCAATAAAATGGATGAACTCCAGTGTCTCGTAGCAAAGAGCAAGGAATTTCACTCAACGGCTGTTTTCGCGTTCGTGGAGACTCATCTGTCGCCAGCTACACCCGACGAGGTTGTGAAGCTGGAAGGCTTCTCTTCGTTCTGGGCGGACAGAGACATTGCGGCAGTAAATAAGTTGCGTGGTGGTGGACTATTGTTTTTTGTAAACAATCGTTGGTGTTCCGATGTAACAGTGATTAGCCAACACTGTTCCATTGAATTGGAATCCCTCTGTATCCTTTGTTTGTTTGTTTTTATTATTTATATAGCACACATAATACAACAGAAGTTGCCCAAGGTGCTTCACAAACGACAAGCTAAAACACTTAAAAAACATACATACAAACAATGCAGTTTAAAAACACATAAACAAACAAGAGACAACATAAAAACAAGAGACAACAACAGATTTTCACACTTTCACACAATGGCCAAGTCGCTTCCGACTGGCCCCCATGCTACCTCTAATAAATGTGTCTTCAACAGAGACTTAAACACAGCCAGCGACTTTACTGACCTAATCATGTAGGGGAGTTCATTCCACAATATGGGACCGACTCGAGAAAACGCTCTGTCACCTTTTCGTTTTGAATTTGTTCTTACAGTCACCAAGAGATTCAAATTCTCTGATCTCAGTGACCTGGGCGGGATGTACACAGACAATAATGTCACAGGTAGGGGTGGACCCAGACGTTAATAAGGTCACGCCCCTTTCTCCACCTCGAGGAGGTTCCCAAAGCCACCCCAATGACCAGACACACAAAGTAAGCATAATATTAAAATGCATTTTATTTAATTTACTTAAAATAATAAATAGGGGAGGGAAAAAAGGGAAACTTAAAATAACGGCCTCTTCAGGCTCTCGTCATTTCCACAGGCTGGATTTCCGCAGTTCCTTTTCGTGTCGCTCATTTTCTCTCTCTCTTTCTTCACAGACAGCAGCTGGGACACAATACACAGTTAGTTCAACTTGGCTTTCTCACCTCTTTGCTGCATACAGCCTACGGTAAGTATGAGGTTTGCTCTGTTCGTTTTCTCTGGCGTTCACTTTCTCTCTTCCTCTCTCCACAGACAGCGGCTGGGACACAAGACACAGTTAGTTCAACTTGGCTCTCTCACCTCTTCGCTGCATACAGCCTACGGTAAGTGTGAGGTTTGTTCTGTTCGTTTTCTCTGGCATTCACTTTCTCTCTTTCTCTCTCCACAGACAGCAGCTGGGACACAAGACACAGTTAGTTCGACTTGGCTCTCTCACCTCTTCTCTGCATACAGCCTACGGTAAGTATGAGGTTTGTTCTGTTCGTTTTCTCTGGCGTTCACTTTCTCTCTTTCTCTCTCTCCACAGACAGCAGCTGGGTGCGGTGCCCTCCTGTTCAAAAATGGATAACAGACCTGGGGGTTATTTAGTTGAAACCAGGTAAGCTGGGCGGACTTACGGTACTGGATTTCTCTCAATGGGTCAGATGGGACATGTAGTTTCCCAGGCAACGTCGGGGGCGAACCCTCTCGACGGGCGCGTTAGCCACAGAGGGGTGTACACGTCGCACCGTCCACCAAGGCAGAGCGCTGCCCTCTCACGTCACCATAAGGCGATCTTCCACCGGACAGGGGCGCCCCTTTGTAGGGACCTCGGGACGGGCGGGATTCCCTACACCACGTCCTCTGCACAGTAAGTATTTCGTAGGTCAAAATATCCACAATGACATTCTCTAGTCGTACTCACATATCCACTGGTTTCCCAGCTCTTCACCGCCGCTCTTCAGCAACCCCCAGATGTCTCAACAGGACTCGTTTCAGGGCACCACTCCGTCACTCGTAGCTAGAAGCACACTCACAACGTACAGTATAATAATGTTCCACCAGGGCCGATAGCCTCTTCGTTCTCCCAGACAAAAGGTATGAAGGTGGGTGTTTGTCTGACAAGACACACACCGCAATACACAGCAGAATACACAGCACCACGCTAAAGTGAAAGTTTCCACAGCACAAAGACTCACCCACCACAATCGTGTGCACACAAAGGACGCCCGTCTTCGCCCACTTTGCCCGAGTCCGATTGGCGATGGATCTCGCTGCCTCAGTGGTGGTCTCGTCACTGTGGCTGGCTTCAAACCAAAATCTCCTCGGCTCACCCACCCCGCTTCCTTAGGGGTAGGGCCGCTCTCCTTTTCCCGGAGGTATTTGCTAGAAGACAGGTTAGTAAATACACAGTGTCTGTACAACAATACGGTTACTCACTCGACACTTTAAAGTGTTTGTCTCTCTCCTTTTTCTCTAATCCCCTCGACCAGCAACGTCGAGGCTGCAACAGTATGTCTCTTCCAAATGCTTCCACAATTTCTTCACAGTTAGTACTCACACAACTCCGTTTCTTCTCCTCTTAATGTATCTTCATTTGCGTAGTTTGCCTTCGTCTTTCAGCCCTTAAGGCTTACACTTACTTCCAATGTAGAACTTCAACTTGAGAGAGAGAGTCCGACCGCCACCAGTAGCGCGTCGAGTGAACCCACACAAATGACAACAGTCACAACGCACAACAGTTACAATCGACACATCAGCACTTTTTGGGGTGCTCCCTTAAAAGATCCACAGCTGCCTTTCTTTCGACCCCTGTGGCTCCGTCTTCTATCCGCGCGCTTCCTAGCGCAGCCCGGATCAACAGAGCCTTCGGCTCTTCAAAAGGCGCGTGTCTTTGCTCTGCCTTTGGCAAAAGGAGCTTTACCCGTGTCGATCGCTCTCGTGTCAAGCGCGCCTCCTTTGTGTTCCTGCAGAGCTATTTATTTGTTTCCCTCTCACACAGCCTCCAATCACACTTCGCTTCATAATATCTTTCACCTGTGGCTCGTAAAGCCCTGGTTGCGTTGC
Organism: Paramisgurnus dabryanus; assembly: GCF_030506205.2. Taxonomy (NCBI): domain Eukaryota; kingdom Metazoa; phylum Chordata; class Actinopteri; order Cypriniformes; family Cobitidae; genus Paramisgurnus; species Paramisgurnus dabryanus. Next base: position 34,887,064 of record NC_133348.1, read on the forward strand.
CCTGGAAACCAGGAAGTGAGCGAGTGCGTCGTCCAATATGGCCTGGGTGGAAACCATCTTCGAGCGGAACCGAGTTTCGCCAATTTCGGTTCCGCTCTATAAATGTCACCCTGTGACAATAACTCAGATAAATATGTTGGCAAATTGTGTAGTGCTTTAAAAACCAGAACAATGATCTTGTAGTGTACTCTATACTGGACTGGCAACCAGTTTAAGGATCACAATAAAGGTGTAACATGATCCATTTTTTTGGCTGACTTGATCAATCTGGCTGCAGCATTTTGTATATTTTGCAAGCGTGTCAGAGCTTTTTTATCAATTCCAACATACAGTGAATTGCAATAATCCATTTTAGAGAAAATTACAGCAGAAATAGCTCTCTCAAAATCTGCCGGAGATAGAAATGGTTTGGTTTTTGCTAAAAGCTTTAAGTGAAAAAAACTTGATTTAATCACAGAGTTGATTTGTTTGTCCATTTTTAGCTCAGAGTCCAAGATAAATCCAAGGGTTTTAACCTTATCAAAGATCGCAGCTGCCAGGGGGGTTTCTTTTAGTCGTTTAGAGACTAACTGAGAGTTGGAACCGAAAACTATAACCTCCGTTTTCTCCTCATTTAGCTTTAAGAAATTAGCTGCCAGCCAGTCTTTCACCTCCTGAATACAAGATAATGGGCTCTATTTTAACGATCTGAAACGCAAGTGCGAAGCGCAACGCGCAAGTGAGTTTGTGGGCGGATCTTGGGCGCTGTTTCTATTTTCCCGGCGTGAGAAATAACTCTTGCGCCGGGCGCAAACCAATAAGAGGTTGGTCTGAAGTAGGTTCATTATTCATAGGTGTGGTTTGGGCGTAACGTCAAATAAACCAATCAGAACGCTATCCAACATTCCCTTTAAACGCAAGGGCGCAAGTTCCATGGCGGGTTGCTATTATTATGACGGATTTACCAGGGGTACGCCAGGAGCGGTTTACAGCTGAGGAGACCCACGTCAAAGACAGAGAAGTTGTTTTGTATGGGGATAGGAGAAACCCGACCAAATCAGCGTAGGTTAAACAGGCGTGAGAGGAAATATCCACAATTGTCTCATCAGCTGGCATCCCCATCGTTGCGCCAGCATAAATCGGGCACGCCGTGTAACGGGAGGTGGATCTGCCTCTACACAGACGCCGGCAGAGGACATCGCTGCGTCCACCCTCACCGCTGAAAGGGTTTGGGGGCTTTGAAATCGGACCCAAGAAACGCAAGCAAGGTCCAACCCCAAAGTACTCTTACAAATCAAGTTCATATACATTAAGGTTTCTTATGAAAACATTTTAATTATTATTTACATAAAATAAACGTAATACAGCCACACAACAAACTTATGAAAATATTTTAATCGTTATTTGCATGAGAATAAATAAAAACTATCACCACAATGCTCACCACTATGATTCCCCTTATCTCGTGTATTAATATTTTTAAGTGTAACAATTTATGATTTGCAAAAATAACTGTTGCATCTGTGTAGATTAGATAAGCAAAGTGTATGCGCGTTGTGCACGCTATACATTATGGTCAAGCATGCGCCCTTAAAATAGCATAATGAACAATGCGCAACGCGCCACTGACTTTAAACTTTTTTTTTCTGGTCAGTGGCGCAATTGTTTTTTGAAACTGCAAAATAGCATCAGGGATGGTTTGCGCCGCAACACGCCTCTTTTTTTGCGCTGAACCGCCCAGGGAGCGCAAGTTCATTCCCTAGTTTGCCGACGTGCTTCTGTGGAGGGAAAAACCCGCTGTGCGCCGGCGCAAAATACGAATGATACATGCGTCACTGACAAAGTCAATTGCGCTGGGTGCAAGATAGGGCCCAATAAGTTGCCGAATGCATTAAAATCTGACCGTTTTACCGAAACATACATCTGAACATCATCTGCGTAACAATGAAAAGACATGTTGTGTTTCCTAAAAATAGAACCAAGAGGTAGCATGTATAAGGCGAATAAAATAGGAGCTAAAATAGAACCCTGGGGGACCCCACACAATAACAGGGACCTCCTGGACATGCAGTCTTTTACACACACAGATACAGATCTATCAGCAAGATATGATTTAAACCACCTAAGGACATTCCCCTTCATGCCAACCCAGGATTCCAAACGCTGCAGTAAAATATTGTGGTCCACCATGTCAAATGCAGCACTGAGATCAAGAATCATCAATACAGCATTTTCCCCTTTATCCAGAGATAAGAAAATGTCATTAAGCACCTTCACCAGTGCTGTCTCAGTGCTATGCTTTGACTTAAAGCCAGATTGAAACACCTCAGTTATAGAATTTGACCGTAGGTGGTCTTGAAGTTGATTAAAAACAGCTCTTTCTAACACCTTTGCCAAAAATGGCAGATTTGAGATTGGCCTAAAGTGGTTTGGGTCGTCCATAGAGAGGTTTGGCCGTTTTAACAAAGGAGTCACAATCGCATGTTTAAAATCAACTGGACAAATGCCCTGGCTAAGGCATTTGTTAATTAAGTTCATAATATTAAAAACCACAGTATCCGCGATCTGCTTAAAAAGCCGTGGTGACATAATGTCATCTTTTGAAGAGGAAGGTTTTAAATGTGTAATTATATCTGCTAAATCAAACCGAGTCAAAGGATAAAAGTCACTCCAGTCCCTGGGGGAAGTCGATGGTGATGGCAAAAAAACATCAGCTCCCATCTGTGGTATATGGACACAGAGGTTTGCAATTTTCCCTTGGAAAAATCTTTGAAACTCTTCACAGGTGATAGTTAAGGAGTCTGGATGCATATTTTGAATCGGATTTATAGCCGCATTGATTGTGTCAAATAACACTTTGGGATTGTTAACATTCTTTAAAATAGTCTCAGAATAAAATTTGTGCTTGGCTTCCCTTGAGGCCATTTGAAATGTAACCAAAGATTCTCTAAACAGGTCAAAATGTACTTGAATTTTAGATTTTCTCCATCTCCTCTCTGCCTGCCTAGACAGCCGTCTAAGCTTGCGAATGTCATCATTTACCCATGGCGGAGAAATATGCCTAACATGTTTAACTGTTAGAGAAGCAATAACATAAACAATTTCAGAGCAGACTGTTTTAAATTGCAATAGATGTTCTTCAATTCTTAGAGAGCAAAGTGCAGTTTCAGAGCATATGGTTGCATACTTTCTATCATAAAGCTCTGCAAACTCGCCACTCGTCGCTGGTGTTATTTTTCTAGTCCGCTTTTTTGTCCGAGGCCTCATTAAGGTCTTAGTAAGACACAGATTAAAAGCCACTGATTTGTGATCTGAAAAAGGGACTTCATCGACATTTAGGTCCTGAATGGGCAAATTATGAGATAAAACCAGATCTAACATATGGCCCAATCGATGAGTAGGCCCATTTACCCATTGTATTAAGTCATACGAGTCCATCACATTCACAAACTCCTTTGAGATTGCATCCTTAGCACAGCAGAGATGTATATTCAAGTCTCCAAGGATTAAAAAGCAATCAAACTGCGTTGTCAGTCTACCTACAAGATCCGAGAATTCCGAGATAAAGTCTTTGTTTGCCTTGGGTGGGCGATATACCAATGCAATAGTGATTGGATTTGTTGACATGATTTGAAATACTTGTAGCTCAAAACTGTTGTAGGGTGCAAACATTATTTGTCGACATTTAAAAACGTTCTTAAAAATAGTCATAATGCCACCTCCACGCCCGGTTTCTCGCGGCGTGTTAAAGTACAAACAGTCTTGCGGCAAAAGTTCTGACATTGGTGAAATATCTACCTTCAGCCATGTCTCAGCCAAGAAAAAGAAGTCCAGCTTGTTTTCTGCCATAAAATCGTTCAGGATAAACGTTTTGCTTCCAACCGCCTGTACATTTAGTAACGCCATGTTCAATTGCGTTTCGCCGCCGGTCATCCGCTGTTCACAGGTTAATGGTCGAAGATTTTTCTGGTTAACCCCTCTCGCGTAGACCCGAACCATCGCAGCGCGGCCTGGAGTGGCCACTGTGTCAGGTATAGCCGGTACAAGCCAACTACCCAGCGCTTCCCACGACCACCACAAAATTTTCCGCCCCTTCATTTCAATCGTAGTTTGTCTTGACGATCTAATGAAGTTCTGGGCTCCAAGACTACGCTTTAGTCTGGTAATAATACCGCCACGCTTTCCACGCTTCCTGAAGCGTCTACATCGTTTGATGACGAAGGGAAGTCGCCGCAGGCAGCACGGAATATCCTCTAGCAGTGGTGGTGGAGGAAAATGCGAGTCTTTGTGATCTTTTTTAAAGAGGGTCTCAACCGTAGCTTGGATGGATAACAGCTGAGAACGGTCATAAACCAGCAGAGAAGAGGTATGTTGAAAAAAACCCGTTATTAGTAGTAGCATAAGTGTAAAAACATAGACAGACAACGCAACAGGTAGACGGCATGCCACATACAACGGCGCCATCTTGCCTATGAGTAATGAGTAGTGATCCATTTGTCATCCATTCTATCCCCCCTGTGAGTTTAGCTCATTTATACTCGTGTGTGTTTACATTCCACCATCTGCTGACGTCACCGCAGCGGTAGACACACTGGCTGAACAAATAATGAGTATGGAAGGCCAGCACCCAGACATCTTTGATATTGTTGTGGGCGACTTCTATGGGGCAAATCTTAGCTGGGCGCTTCCTAGATACAGGCAACAAGTCACATGCACTACTAAGGGAGTGAATACTCTCGACCACTGCTATTGCACAATCAGGCAGGCTTATCATTTGGTCCAGCGTGTGGCGCTGGGCAACAGTGATCATGACCTCATCCATCTTATACCTAGTTACAGGCAGAAATTAAAACGCTTTAAACCTGTAGTGAGTCAGTTCAGAGTGTGGTCCAGTGAAGAACGCGAGCAACTCCGTGCTTGCCTTGAGGGATCGGGCTGTTACCAGGCCTTTGAGTGGGCAGGCCTAGAAGCTGACAACAACCTGGATGAGTACACTGATACCGTGACATCATTCATTGGCTTCTGTGGGGAAGTTTGTGTCCCTCTCCACTCCAGAAAGATCTATAACAATGACAAGCCTTGGTTCTCCCCTTAGCTTAAATGGCTGAGGAAGGAAAAGGAGGTGGCCAGACATAGTGGAAATGACAATCTGTTTAAACGGGCTAAGTACAGATTTGCCAAAGCAGTACGAGAGGCGAAACAACGCTATACAGACAGGCTGCAGCTGTCGGATGGCAACCCCTCCTCCGTCTGGAATGGCCTGAAGAAAATTAGCAACTACAGACCCAAGTCCCCACCGATGCCCTGCAGCCTCCCCCTCGCCAACAAACTCAACGAGTTTTACTGCAGGTTCGAGACAGTGCCATCTTCATCACTTTCTCTAGTCCCCCCTGGGCCACAACCATGGCTTCACCCTCCTGTTTCTCCATCTCTGTCCCCTCCCTCTTCGTTCACCACCTCCCCCATCCCCCCTCCTCACCAGCCCATCAGTGCTTTCTTTGTCACTGAGAGGCAGGTGATACGACTGCTCAGGAGCCAGGACACTCGGAAAGCACCCGGCCCTGACTCTGTCTCACCGTCTACCCTGAAGTACTGTGCTGAACAACTCGCACCGGTGTTTACCCACATCTTTAACATCTCATTGGAGCTGTGTCATGTCCCAGCGTGCTTCAAGGCGGCGACCATCATCCTTATACCCAAGAAGGTCAAGGTTTTGGGCCTAAACGATTACAGACCTGTCGCTCTTACCTTCCTGCCAATAAAGGTGATGGAGCGCCTCGTTCTGGCCCATTTGAAGTCCATCACAGATCCTGCACTGGATCCCCTGCAGTTTGCCTACAGAGCCAATAGATCTATGGAGGACGCAGTGAATATGGCTCTGCATTATGTCTTAGAACACCTTGACACTGCAACTATGCCAGGATTCTGTTTGTGGACTTCAGCTCGGCCTTCAATACAATCCTTCCCTCTATCCTGGAGCACCAGCTGTCCCTGCTGCAGGTACCAGTCTCCACTTGCAAATGGATAACTGACTTTCTCACCAACAGGTCCCAGCGGGTGAAGCTGGGGTCGTGTATCTCCAGCTTTAGGTCTACCAGGTTCCCCACAAGGCTGCGTTCTTTCCCCTGCCCTGTTTACACTTTATACAAACAGCTGCACCTCTCTCCACCACTCGGTCAAGCTCCTGAAGTTTGCAGATGATACCACCCTGGTGGGCCTCATATCTAGGGGGGATGAATCTGCTTACAGGAGGAGGAAAGAGCGGTTGCAGAGCTAGTGTCGCAGGTATAACCTAGAGCTTAATGCTCTGAAAACAGTGGAGATGGTGGTGGATTTTAGGAAGAATGCAGATCCACCCCTTCCCATCATGCTGGGGGACACCACAGTGACCATTGTGTAGTCTTGCCGTTTCCTTGGGCTGACCATCTCCCGCGATCTCAATGGAGTCAGAGCATCATGTCCCTCATGAAAAAGGCCCACAAGCGGTTGTATTTTCTGCGACAGCTGAAAAAATTCAGGCTGCCCAGGCCAATAGTAATCCGGTTTTATTCTGCCATCATTGAATCCATTATCACACAAGCCATAATTACATGGTTTCCTGCTGCAGCAGCCAAGGACAAGACCAAGCTGCAGCGGGTGATCTGCTCGGCAGAGAGAGTGATCAACATCTCTCTACTTTCTCTGGAGTCCCTTCACAACATCAGGGCTGTGAGAAGGGCAAGAAAAATTATGGCTGACCCATCTCATCCAGGCTGTCCCATGTTTCAGCTGCTCCCTTCAGGTAGAAGGCTTCGGCTCCCGAGAACTGCTAAATCCCGGCATTGCCTGAGCTTCTTTCCCACAGTCGCCAGGCTGCTTAATGACAGTTCAATTTATTTTCAGGACTGAATGCACTTTTTACACTTTATTGTTTCTATTACTCCTACTTTTATTATTCAGTATTAGTTAAAGTATCATTATTACATTTAGCACCTTTCATATGATTGTGTATTATGTGTCTTATCTTTGTTTTGTCTTAATGTTTCGTTTGCCACATTACATCCATGCATGACTGGCTGTAAAAAATTCCAAGTGTGTTTCAGACTATATGGCAATAAACTGAACTTTGAACTTGAACTTTGAGATGAGGTGGTTTTGGCACAGGTTCCCTCTGGGAGTGTCAATGATGTATAACCTTGGTGCTTCCGTCTGTCTTATTACTGTCCCCTTCTCCTTTGTGTTCTTTACCCAAACATGATCGCCTGGTGTCAGTCTTGTGAGATGTTGAGCCCTGTGTCTTTTGTTGAAGTCCCAGCTCAATCTCAGTCTCTTTTTCTGTTTCTCCTTTTTAAGTTTGGTTAAGTCAGTCCAGCCTGGGTAAAGAGATGACAGAGTGACTGGAACTGTTGTTCTGAGCTGCCGGCACATTGATAGCTGTGCTGGACTGTACAAGTTGGCGAGTGGCGTGGCTCTGTAAGCCATGAGTGCCAAATATGGGTCTTTATCTTTCTGGAGGAGACCTTTAACCGTCCGCACAGCTCGCTCAGCCTCATCATTGCTCTGAGCGTATCTGGGGCTAGAAGTTGTGTGTGTGAACCCTCACTGTATTGCAAATTGAGTGAAGCATTCAGACGAGAACTGGGGTCCATTATCTGTCATGACCTCGGACGGTGTGCCGTGCCTGGCGAAGATAGACTTGCAATGTTCCAGTACTGCTAATGAGGTTGTAGATTTGAGTTTAGCTACCTCAATGAAATGGGAAAAGTAGTCTACCACCAATGGATACTGTTGGAGAAAATGTATTTCTTATGACATTTTTGAATATATTATGTTACCAGGCACGTGCAGAGGGGGGGGGGCGGGTGCCCAAGCACCTGCCCCTTTACCCCTGGATGACCAAAGTGCCCTTTTTGTCAAGGCATTTTTTTTGTAATTAAATGCCCTTTTGTGAAGGCCTGCCCAATCTAACTATTAGTAAAATTAATAAAAAATAATTTAGCCGCAAAATAAAATTAGTCACATGATGACGTATTGACCTTTTATTGGACAATCTCTTTAGGGAAAGCTCACAGCGCTAGCAGCGCCCTCACGTGCACGACACGGTGCGCACTCGCAGTCCAGGGAGGATCCCCCTCGAGCCGGCATTGAACCGAAGCGGTATGCTTGTTATATTATTATTATTTTACAAGAACAACGTGAGGAGAGCATGCACAGCTTTATTGCTGTGTGTGTGTATTAACATCTCTAGAACGTTAGATGCAAACAGGGCTCTCAAGTCTCACGCATTTAGCGCAGGGACGTTCTCTGCCGGAAGTTCATACAGGTAGCTGTCTCGAGTTTTTAGGTGTGCTCAACTTCACGCAGCAATGCAAGAACCGAAACGCACATGACATCAAAGTACCGCAAGAAATATTCGGGAAATCATACGGAGGAGTTTGATTTCAAATCGCTCTCGCGCTGTTCTAATGTCATCCACTTGTCACGCGGAGTTTGTTGGAATAGCAAGATCCGATGAATACGGTAAAAACACTTAATTTTTGTATCACATTGAATTTACGATTCCTGGACTCGCCTTTGATAAAAGACAATGTGAGCTGATATTGGGTAATATAGCCATACTCGTGCTAAATTATTAACTCAGTCAAAAACTCTCCAGCTTTGCAACCAGTTTTAGTTTACCTGAAAATAAAGAAAGTACTAGAGGCTTCATGAAATGAATGAAAGGAGAGATGAATGTTATTATTTTATTGCCCTGTCATCAAGGCATCAAAGTGTGCAAAAACACAACACAAACACGATTCAAAACTAAAATATGTAGGCTACTCTCTTTGTATACAAATTTCGAACAGGATTAGAATGGAATAGAATTATATTTTAAATATGATAACAAAAACACAAGCCTGTAAACGTAATAATATCTTAATGTCACAATGCAATATATAATATCATATAATTTCAAAACTGCATATACTGTGTTGACACACACAAACACTAAATGAAATGCACTGTAAGTCGTTTTGGATAAATGGTAAATGGACTGCATTTATATAGCGCTTTTAACAGACCAAAGCGCTTTACAATTAGCCTCACATTCACCCATTCACTCACACATTCATACACCGACGGCGGTGTCAGCCATGCAAGGCGCCAGCCAGCTCGTCGGGAGCAGCTGGGGTTAGGTGTCTTGCTCAAGGACACCTCGACACTTGGTCCAGTGGAGCCGGGGATTGAACCACCAACCTTCCGGTTTGTAGACAACCTACATGAACCACTAGGCCACTGCCGCCGGATAAAAGCTGCTGCCAAATGCATAAATATATAGATATAAAACTCAGTCTATATAGATTTTTCTGTCTCACTCTATTTGCAAGGAAAATAAAGAAAAACGTTAGACTTATCATCTTTCTATTCTGTATTACTTTATTATTTGTTTCAGTTGTGTGCTTGCGTGTCGGCGAGCAAAGTGCCCTTTTTATTCTTTGAGCACCTGCCCCTCCAATGGTCTCTGCACGGCCCTGTATGTTACCATTTATGAATGTATAATCCTTTGCTTAGAATCATATTTAGCTACTCAGAAAAACTGCCAAGGTGAAATAGTAGGTAGAATGTTACCTTGTTATCATACGACCTTTGATTACTGCATATTCAAGCTACATCATCAAGTTACTATCTTGTTTTTGGTAGAATGTAGATAATCCTATTCTTCTAGACTTAGAAAAATGTGTGATGTTGTTACCATTGTGAAGGTCTGTTAGGTTCGACCTTTGGAATGAACCAACCCTGTGATTAGAACCTAAATAAATACAGTCCGCAGAGAGACATCTCAATCTGGGTTCTCCCTGCAGAATATTTACTACCCTATTCGTGGTCTGAGTGTGTCTTATTTTTGTTAAGGTTCATAAGTATTTTAAACCTGACATTTTGGTCCTTCGAGCCGGATTCCAACACATCCAGTGATCAACAGCGGAGGAGACATGCCAAAGCCCGTCGACGGCCGAGTTCTAGGAATTCGAAGAAAGTCCTGGGTGGTGAAAATTCCTCGCCAGGCCGGCATTTAAGTCTCCTCAGCTGGTGATCTCGGGATTGACGGAATCCGAAGCTAAGAAGACAACTCAGATGGAGTGAATCGGGTGAGTTTCTGATTGGTAATTTAAATTGATATTTACCATAAGAAAAGGGGACAGCTGAATTGGTTTGAGTCCAATATGGGTAACTAAGACCCTACAGTGTCGGCCAAGAACAGAATTGTGGGTTCGAGTCCCCAATATCTGTTGGACAGTTGAATTGAGAGGGTTCGAGTCCCCCAATAACTGTCAGTCAGCCGAATGGAGGGTTCGAGTCCCCCAGTAGCTGTAGGGGATCCTGGGGATCGCCCTAAATAATTACTATATTTGTGTAAAACCAAATATTTATTCGGTGTATGTTTTGTGTTTTATGCGTTTTTTGTGTTTGATGTGCTGAAGCAATTGTATTATATTGTATTATATATATACTGTAAATTTACCCGCTGTACTGAAACAGTGACAGGGAGAGAAACCCTGAAGGTTCAAAACAACCAATAAGTTAAACGCTGAAGTAAGCACACTGTGTAAACAAACAGAATGTGGTCTTTAGAATTCCCCGGGGAAAGAAAAGTTGAAAGAAATTGTTGAATTTTTGTTGTTTAATTTTTCTTTTTAAAGATGAGAAATTGTAGTAGTGCTTGTGCTAAGAAGGATTTAGAAGGAGAAATAATGGCTATAATGAAACTACTCTAGGAGCAAGGCCAACCCCTCCCGTAGTTCCCATAGCAGCTTCTAATGTCCCTGTAGCAGCCCCTGATATCACTGCCCAAACCGGTCCTCTCCCATATCATGGTCTATATGACCCTGCCAGAGAAGCACGTATTTTGAAGTGATTTTGAGCCATTGACTTTGTCATGTCTCAACAGCAGGGATGGTTATGGTTAAGTTAATAGAAGAGCATTTCATTGCCTACGGATTCTATATTTACTTAAGAAATGTTTGTAAGGCATGTACCATTTACATAAAACATATCCAGCTACATTGCTTGGTTTGTCTGAAGCAATTCCAAACAGCCATGACTTTGACTGTGTAGATATTATACAAACATTAAGTGTTGATGAATACTTAGACAATCTGCCACTTAAAAATTCCAATTTGATTGTTACAATGATGCTTATCTTTTGTGGACAAAAAGGGAAACGAAAGGCAAAAATCACAAAAAACATGTGATATGACTGGTAACAAAAAACCTAACACTTATATTTATTTTTTGTTATGCCTGGGGAGCTGTGCATAATTCTCGAGCAGGTTGGCAGCAGAGAGGTTTCCTGAGATGTCCCGGGAACAGGTTGCGGTAAAAGCCCACCTGAAGGGAGATTCTAGTGAGATTGAACGGAAAACCCTTGCTGACCAGGCAGCTACGGTTGCCAGCCGCATGAACGGCAGAGAAACTCTTACTGCTCAAATGCGTCATCTATGGTGACAAACTACTCACAGCTCACAGACATAGCTGTTTTCAATTCAATGCTCCAGAAAGGAGAAATGAGAATGGATTGAAAATAGATAACAATATTTGGAAATTTAACACTGATTCATAAATCCAAAAGCCTTTTCCTTATTTGGTCACACAGATACACAGTGTCGGACGCTTAGGCGTTTTTCAAATGTGTTCACATTTTAATGCAAATTGGTGGGCGAGGGGTTTTTAGGAAACATGCGAAAGAAATTGTTTGCGAATACGTAACTTGTCAAAATCACAATTTGGCACCCCATATTCTATCAATTCTAAGCAGAACACCTCAGGGCTGTTTAGTGAATGGCAGTGTGACTTCATAACTTACACCTAAATACAAGGGTTATCAAGATGTTTTAACTAATAGATTTTCTCATTTGGTGTAAAGTTTTTCCCCACAAAGAAAGGCTTTGCTGCCTTTATGGCTAATATGACAACATAATATTGTGCCAGGGCAAATGTTTAGCTTCTGATGTTTTGGTCACCTAATGGTTTCTATAGTTTCTATGGAAGTCAATACTAGTTATTACCTAGTAATACTTAGAACAAGATATTTCCTAACAAATCTGTTTAAACAAAGTTGTTTTTTGGCCATGGAGCTCTCTTGTTTTCTTTTCTTTTGTTTTTATGTTTTTGCAGAGATATATGACGACGGCCTTCAAGAAATTCACTGAAAATTTCAGGCCAATGGTCATTATTAATTATTACACTGAAGGGTATGAGCAAAATTAACACAAAACACAATGGCCCTCGTTTATCATAAGTGCGTACACCAAAATTCCAGCGTACACCTGGCGTACACCCAAAACCACGGTGACTTTGAGATTTATCAATATGGACGTTGGCGTACGGCACGCTCAAATCCTACGGCTGCTCAGGAGGTGGTGTACGCACATTTTGAGTTAGTGCAGAAATGCGCAAACACTTCCTAACACCACAAAACGCACTGACAAACTAAAATATATGATATATTATGACCCACTGTAAAAAAAAACATAATAATTACAAACTTCAGTGTTTATTTTTATGCAACATGGACTTCAATGTTTAATTTGAGAGACTTTACCAAAGCATTTGATTTGATTTGATTTGCGGTGCGGTAATATTACCATCAAAGCGCCTTTCTAAAAAGTCAGCTCGCTCAGCACCGCTCGTTGAACCCAGAACGCCCTTTGATAATTTGCTAGTTCGAGAATCTGTAAAAACGTCTAGCAATAAGTTGTGGAATTCAAGCCTCATACATAAATGTAAAGTAAAAATCAAAGTTAAGATTGGACAGGAAGAAAACATTAAAAGGAAGTGCGGAGAGACTGTAAAAGTTAGCAAATATTCATCCTGGAATCTGAAGCGGCACATTGCAAGAAAGCACAAGGATGTGCTACGAAAACATGGTAATAATGCATCAAAAGGTAAGCTAGTTACATACCATTAGATGATAAATTAATAGCTACACATGAATAGGTAAAGTAAAATGTTTGTGTTGAATGGAGCCATAAATCCGAACATGATGACATGCGGACAAAATCATGGCCACGAACTATCTTTTATGCTACATTATGGACACTTCTTTTTCTTATTTAGTCTAAAGTATGGCCATAAATATAAAATTCGTTCCCAATATTCAACAGTTTGTTCCTTGGGATTAATTATTATAATATTTCGTCATTACTATTACAATTATTATTACTTCAAATTATGAATTAGCCTAGTAAAACATGTGGATGTCTTGGAAACAAATTGTTAATTTGAATTATATCCGGAGCTCCGTATGAAACTGGATCTTAGCTAACAAACAACTGTATGTAAATACAGAAAAACACTATAAAAGTTACTACATCATTTTAAAATATTATTTTAAAAAAACTTAACCGAACCATTAAGCAGACATATAATTTAGATGTAGGCAACAGTAAATAATAATAATAATAATAATAATAATAAATAATTATTATTCTAAATATCAATTAAGCGTCATTAATAATAAAAAAATAATACAAATATTACAAAATGTCATGCAATTATTAATGTGTCTTTAATCCCGCTCTTTAAACTCCCAAATAAAACAATTTTGTTTCTTTCCACTTCCCCGGTTTGTCTTCTTTGCCGTCTTCCATGTGTCAATGTCGTAAAATGAGGGCGTGGGGGAGGTGGAGACTTTAATTTATATGGGCGTGTTATTCTTATGACGATCGTTTTCAGCCGCGGCATTTATGAAGGGCAGATATTGCGTACACCTGAATATCAACGGTACGCACAGTTTCATAAATCAGGCGGTGAGAGGAGTGTAAGCATAATCTTACGCCAACATATACGCCCGTTTCTACGCAAGTATGATAAATGAGCGCCAATGTTATTTGCTGTGTTGATTTCTATTCTGATTCACAATTCAGATCCATTATTCCATCCATGATTAGAACATCACAGTATTTTTTTCGGCAGTAACTTTAGCTCATACATACGATAAGATGCCTAATATTTCCAATTGTTGGGTATGTCAATCTTTTCTTCAAACATCTACATCTGATACACACCAGGACTTCTGAACGGCAGTATAAGGGCGACGCCACGGATAAAGACTATGTTACAACTGAGGATATGATACAATGGTTGTTTGGAGGATCTTGATGGGAAAAACTGTTGAAAATATTTGTTCCAATATTATCTGCTCTTTTTCTGATATGTATGTGTTTGACTTGTGTGATACAATGTGTGTCCAAAATGACAAAGAAAATGATTCAATCTGTACTTACTGATGCATATTTTATGTGTTATATTGCAGACGGAGAAGACTATAAATTTGTTGTTCGGAAAACTACTAAAGCCTATGATGATACTATGTAGAAAATTTCATTTGTCAAAAATAAAGGTTTAACCCTAAAGTGCCTAAGAAGGTAACAGGTTGCAACCGAAGTAAAAGACATTATAAATGATAAACAGGTGGGAATGTTGGAGAAAATGTATTTCTTATGACATTTTTGAATATATTATGTTACCATTTATGAATGTATAATCCTTTGCTTAGAATCATATTTACTAGCTACTCAGAAAAACTGCCAAGGTGAAATAGTGGGTAGAATGTTCCCTTGTTATCATACGACCTTTGATTACTGCATATTCAAGCTACATCATCAAGTTACTATCTTGTTTTTGGTAGAATGTAGACAATCCTATTCTTCTAGACTTAGAAAAATGTGTGATGTTGTTACCATTGTGAAGGTCTGTTAGGTTCGACCTTTGGAAGGCAAGGCAAGGCAAGGCAAGGCAAGGGCAAGGCAAGGCAAGGCAAGGCAAGGCAAGGCAAGGCAAGTTTATTTGTATACCACATTTCATACACAGAGGTCATTCAAAGTGCTTTACACAGAAATGAGAAAACAATATATAAAAAAGAAAAAGAAAATGTAAAAATAAGATTTACACGATAAGATCACAATAAAGACAAAGATACATGAGAATTTAAAATAACAATTAAAGAAAATAAATGTGATTTTAATAAAACAGTTTAAAATGTTAAAAAGAATAAAACAGGAGTAAAAGTGACTTGAGTTAAAGGTGCAGTCAGTGCTCATTCAGTAAATGCAGAGTTAAACAGATGTGTTTTTAATCTAGATTTAAAAGTGTTTACTGTTGAAGCACATCTGGGGCCTCATTTATAAAATGCTGCGTAAAAACCATCCTACATTTGACCTTACGATCATTTAACAAAAGTGCGTACGTGTGATTCATAAACCGAACGTACGCGCAGAAAACGCGCGTACCCCTTTCAAATCTATAAATCGCAAATGAACTTGAACTTGTGCGCGCAGCCGAGCAGTTTCAGATCTCCGCCTTTAAACGATGCGTAATTAATGTCAAACATATAAAAGAGCGCTTATCAATGTTTAAACCCAATTTCAAACAGCAAGAATGGCTTATATTTCCAAAAACCTGCAGCAATCAGACAAGAAAAAGTGCGTACGTCTGCTCAGACCCTGACGTGGCGCTAAGCACTTTTCCACGTCAAAGACAGTTTTTATAAATATGGACTTTGCCGTGGATTTTTGCCTACGCACACTTTACGATCAAATCTGTGCGTACGCACGCTTTATAAATGAGGCCCCTGTTCTCTTCTGGAAGTTGATTCCAGCTAGAGGTGGCATAAAAGCTAAATGCTGACGCACCTTGTTTTGAGTTAACCCTTGGTATTTCTAACTGACCTGATCCTAATGATCTGAGTAATCTGTTAGGTTTATATTCAGTTAGCATATCTGTCATGTATTTGGGTCCTAAGCCATGTAGTGATTTATAAACGAGTAACAATACTTTAAAATCTATTCTAAATGTGACAGGAAGCCAGTGTAAGGATCTGAGGACTGGAGTGATGTGCTCAGATTTTTTGGTTCTGGTCAGAATTCTGGCAGCAGCGTACTGTATGAGCTGCAGCTGTCTAATGGTCTTTTTGGGGATCCCAGTAAGGAGTCCATTGCAGTAATCCACCCTGCTGGTGATGAAAGCATGAACAAGTTTCTCTAAGTCCTGTCTTGAGACAAAACATCTAATTCTGGCAATATTTCTGAGATGGTAGTAAGCTGATTTGCTTATCTCTTTCACGTGACTACTGAAATTAAGGTCAGACTCTAAAATTACACCAAGATTTCTGACTTTATTTTGTGTCTTTAGACCCCTAGAGTCAAGGTATGTGTTAACTTTGAGAGTTTCATCTTTATTTCCAAATACAATGACTTCGGTTTTGTCTTTGTTTAACTGGAGGAAGTTTTGACACATCCAATAGTTAATTTCATCAATGCATTTACATAGAGAGTCAATGGGGCTGTAGTCATTGGGTGACAGGGCTAAGTATATCTGGGTGTCATCTGCATAGCTGTGGTAAGCAATTTGGTTCTTTTTCATTATTTAACCAAGTGGGAGCATATACAAATTAAACAGAAGCGGTGCAAGAATTGAACCCTGTGGGACTCCACATGTCATGAATGTCCACTCAGATTTATGGTTACCTATGTTCACATAGTAACCTCTTCCTTGTAGGTATGTTTTAAAACATTTGAGAACCATCCCAGAGAGCCCTACCCAGTTTTCCAGTCTATGTAAGAGTATGATGTGATCTACTGTGTCAAAGGCAGCACTAAGATCTAGTAGCACCAGCACTGATATTTTACCTGAATCAGAGTTTAAGCGAATATCATTTATTATCTTTATGAGCACTGTCTCTGTGCTGTGATGCTGACGGAAACCAGATTGAAAGTTGTCCAGATAGCCATTTGAGTTTAAGAATTTGTTCAGCTGATTGATGCTAAGTATGGTTTTGTCTAGGTTACTCTTTTTTAGGACAGGCTTAACAACTGCTGTTTTTAATGACTCTGGAAAAGTGCCTGTGATCAGAGAGGTGTTTACTATTTTTAAGAGGTCAGTTTCTAAGCAGTTAAGCACCTTTTTGAGAAAAGATGTGGGGAGAGTGTCAAGGCTGCAAGTTGATGCTTTAAGATGTTGTACTGTTTCTTCCAAGGTTTTTATATCAATTATGTCAAATTCTGAGAGAATGGCTAATTTCTGAGGTTGTTGCAATGATATCTGACTGACCACAGTACAATTTGAGGTCGTATTGATTGCCATTCTGATATTACTGATCTTCTCAGAGAAAAACTTAGCAAACTCATTGCATTTGTTGTCAGAGAGCATTTCACTAGGAACTTGATTTGGGGGGTTTGTTAGTCTCTCTACAGTAGCAAAAAGAGTGCGAGTGTGGTTTATGTTGTTATTTATAATATTGGAGAAGAAGGTCTGTCTAGCTGTGCCTAGTTCTACATTGAAAGCACGAAGACTGTCCTACGGTGGCCGACAGGGGTCGCTGCACTGCAACGAAAGAAAACACATGCATATAGATAAAACACCAGCAAATAGAGAAAACATCTTCATCAGTTTGACAACACATACGCTGCAAATATCGCAACACATCCAAATACAGAAATGCGTTGCAAATTCTTACAACACGAACAAAAACAGAAACGCGTTCCAAATCTCACAACACAACAATAGCAGAAACGCGTTCCAAATCTCACAACACAACAATAGCAGAAACGCGTTCCAAATCTCACAACACAACGGAAGTGTTTCAGGGGGGTCACAAAAAGTGATGCACCGGTCTGAGAAGTGTTTTCGGTTTACATTCCATTCGTCCGTGGAACTTTTGTGAGTTTACATCGATCAAATGTAAGTTTTTCTTGTTTATTTTAATATCCTAAATGCATATTAGCCTTTCCATTATTATTAGCCTATAGACTCAAATAATTTGACGAAATACATAATAAACTGTGAAACGTTGTGCTAGCTGGCTTAGTTACACAAATATCACTAGATAGTGTTCTAGGAGGACAATAAATACCACATTCTTCATTAAAACAAGTAAAAATAACGTGTGTGTGTACACGCGTGTTTCTATGGGAGGTTTTTGTGCTAATAATAGCTTATTGAACGTCTAACCAAATGTCTTGTGTGTGTGTGTGTGTTATTTTCAGGCAGCAAACATACTGTTTATAACTATATACAATAGTGTTAATTCAAGTTGTTTTTCATATTTAATTTACACATTTATCAGTTTTATATAATCTCTTTTATTATGTCTCAAACTTGTTTAATTTATATTGTGTGCTATGTGATTTTACGAATAGTTAACATAATTATTCTGTATTTTTTCTTTTTATTATTCTAGGAAAGCTAAAGGACCTGTTATTACATTGAGAGCATCCCGACCAGATGCATAGTGTGATATGGTAGCATGATAGAAATGAACTGCCAGAGCCTGTAGAGAGGGATAAAGTCTACTGTGAGGAACACCACTGCCTTCCTGCAGGTCTACCAGTACAGAAAGGAGCCGGTTCCATTGTTAAAATGCCCACTTAAACCAAACTGTTTCCACCTACATCCTCTGGCAATACATACAGAAGTGTAAGCTACAGGACGTAAAGATTGAGGAACAGTTTTATCCAGCAGCCATCAGTGTTCAATATGTCAAA
This sequence comes from Paramisgurnus dabryanus, assembly GCF_030506205.2. NCBI lineage: Eukaryota > Metazoa > Chordata > Actinopteri > Cypriniformes > Cobitidae > Paramisgurnus > Paramisgurnus dabryanus. The sequence goes on from NC_133348.1 coordinate 34,905,546, forward strand.
AACATTAATTGACCCCAATATCAATGTCATTATTTTAATCTCTACACAAACATTACTTCAATACTGCAGGTTTTGATACACATAATCATAGCCTAGTGGTTAGAGGGTTGGACTTGTAACCCGAAAGTTGCCAGTTCGACTTTCCGTCTCTGCCGGCAGGTTGCAACTGTGATGTCCTTGAACAAGGCACCTTAAACCCAATTGCTCCCCGGGCACTGAAGGAATAGCTTCCCACTGCTCCATGTGTGTTCACCACTTACTGGGATGGGTTAAATGCAGAGGTCACATTTTGAGTATGCGCTGCATACTTGGCAAGCATGTCACACTTACACTGCACAGACAACATATATTGTCTTTATATCTATCTATATATGTATATGTACACACTTTATTATTTTAATGACAATCACAGTTTAATGTAATGTGGCAATAAAAAGGAAGAATGTCATTGTACAGGTATCTATACATATGAAAATAAAGGCTTTAAACTTCAAATGCATTTTCATTTGCATATTCAAGAGAGAATATTTAAAATATTTTTTTTAATTCCTTTAAAAACACTCTTTTATTTTAGGGAAGAAAAGGAAACAGCAATATTTATAATCTTAAAATGTAAGTAATTTGATAAAAATAGAAAATAACAACCTACCAAGGATGATAGAAAAGAAACAGTTGTGTTACTGTATTTACATATAGCCATGGTATTTGTAGTAAACAAATAGGCAATCAATCAGCTTTACTGCAAGTTTATTAACAGCATTGTCCTTTACGAAAAGTTCTAAGCAGGAACTAAAAAGAAGTATCAACATTGTAAGATGTTATAGTAACTGTATTATTCATTCAAATAAAAGTCATACAGTACATGTCAAAGTGATAAGATTGATGTTCTGGTTGTAGTTAACTTCACTACATTTAAGGTTTAGCTGGTTGAGGTGGCTAAATATGGACCAGATTCCAGTAAGAAAATCAGGAGAGGAATCTTTGAACAAGATGTTTAATGTCAATCCAATTTTATGCATCTTCATATGCCGCTAATATGACATGAAATACAATGCAGTGGTCTATAAAGAATCAAGAGAAATAATTACAAATAATCACCATTCTCAGATGAACATTAACATTGTAATTCTTCTGTATAACCAGATTATGACCTGTCAGAAGTTGAGCTACAAAACATAAGCTGTTCCTAATGAAAAATACAAATTATGGCCCTGATGCTTAACTTTAACTTAAAATTGTGTTACAATTAGAAAATGTGTTTTTTGTTATATGTTATGTTGTTTTAAGCTAGTAAACAAATGTTTTTTTAATACAATTTAATTTATATTTAGTTTGCAGTAGAAATCTTGCTCTGGAATAGATACAATGATAGACCAGTCTGACCCAAGCTCAAATTTAAAGCTACCTAACAAAACTCTGGTTAATTTTGGTGCGTTAGTTTGTAAAATGTGTAAAGGAAGGCAGTGGTGTTCCTCTCAGCAAGGCCGCGTTATCCTAATGGGCAACATGGGCTGCAGCCCAGGGCCCCGAACACTAGGGGGCCTCCGAGAAAATTTTATTTTGAGTTTTTAAAAACATTTTGATTGACGTAATTATGCGTAAGTGCTACCTAGAGCAGAGGCCCCCAACGGGTCGGAAGAATGTTCTGAAAAAAATTGTATAATAGCTACGTAATAGCTTATGGGATATTTTGTCCTTTAAGAGCCGACAAATAACATCGATCATTTCCACTCTTGTACAAGGCCGCGGTCTCTCTGGGACCTTCAGCCCACCAGGAAAAATTATAAATGGAGTACTAGATTAAAACCTTGGATACTGTACATAATCTATGCAGACAGCATCCAAGACATAATCTATTAAAGACTTCTCCCTGTATTAATTTCGTGTAAGAAGGCTGTGTCTTTATTTCTTGTTTGTGTATGGATCGACTTTAGTTTAACTGTTGGATGGATGCATGAATAGCCATCTTCTGTGGTAAGTCCTTACATTAAAAAAATGTATATGCAAAAGCGAAGTTGTAAGATAAGGCAACATGCATGTTTATTCTGTTTCATGTTTATTTCGTTTCGTTTTGTATAGCCCTTTTTATTTTTTTATTTCTGCACCCGTTGCAGCTGCGAGCAGCAGAGCAACCTGCCTTCGCTTTTTAAAAATAGTGTGTGTTGATAATAAACGTTTAAACTAACATTGTGATATGCTGAAAATATTTATTTAAATAGTTGTTATTATAGGCAAGTGTTGATTTGAGAGGCTCAATTCATCATACATGTCGTCAACTTGCTGTCGGCCGCTAACCACTGGTTATCATAAAAACTTTAACAAACAAAAACTGCTCTAAAATGTAAATAAAAAAGAAATATAACTATTTTACAATTTAAAACAAAACTGAACTGCTTTAATTGCTGCAAGAGTACAGCTGTACAAGCTGTGTAAGCAGTTATTTTTTGCTATTTCTGCGGATTTCTTTTGCAAAATCTATGCGGAATTTTGCAGAATGATTTAAAATGTTTTAAAACGATCCGAGAGAATGTGTGCTGTGAATATTACAAAAAATAAAATATTTTATAACATTATACATTTTATTAAAGGATTACCCTGAATTAAACTAGACCAACATGAACCAACAGATAATGGATAATGTGCTTTCACGACCATAGAGTTTTATATAATATACATATATTACTGTCTACAGTGTAACAGTAAAAAGAAAAGGCTTCTCATAATGAATGTAGCGTATATAGCAAGATAATTTCATCAGTTTAACAACACAATGTATATATATTTATCTTGTAAACGGATTTGAAATAATAAATAATTGTCGCGTCACGTCGCAAGAGAGACGATAGAGATCTCATTTACTTCTCCGCAGTAAGTTTTATTTCAAATTCAAGTTTTAAATATTAAATAGACTATTAAAAAGTTTGTGCTGCTCTCATAAAAACCTCACTGCAGACATCACAGACTTCTACTCACAAACATATGCGATGCAGTAACTATATCTGCGGAAACAGATTCCTAATGGGGAGAATTAAAAAGTTCGGACTCGGGCTGAGAATTCTGGGCTCTACTACTTTTGCGTCAACTTGATTTTAATAATTTAAATGAGGAATTATATTTAAAGAAGAACAGACAGAAGCACTTTTAGTTGTGAGTTGCATTTAATAAATTTTATTTTCTGGGCTGTTTCTTATTGTAAAATTATTACTTGATAATATTGTTTAATTTATTTAAATAATTTCAGCCAACTTTTGCGTCAACTTGATTTTAATGATTTAATTGAAGAATTCTCTTTAAAGAAGAGCAGAAAGAAGCACTTTTTGTTGTAAGTTTTATTAAATAAATGTTATTTTCTGGGCTATTTCTGATTGTAAAATTATTTGATAATATTGTTTAATTTATTTAAATAATTTTAGCCATTTAATGTTGCACATACGCTGTAAAAAACACTGGATTTACTAAAACATATAGACAATGCATTGTTTTTGCATCCCCTTTTTTTAGTAAGTTTTACTAAAAAAATTTTCGCATTGGGGCACTTAGTAAATCCAGCCTTTATTTTTTTCAGTGTATATTGGGGGTGGGGGTGGGGGGCTCAAACCAGCGTTAGCCCAGGGCCTCACAAAGGCTTAACCCGGCACTGCCTCTCAGTAGACTTTATCCCTCTCTACAGGCTCTGGCAGTTCATTTCTATCATGCTACCATATCACACTATGCATCTGGTCGGGATGCTCTCAATGTAATAACAGGTCCTTTAGCTTTCCTAGAATAATAAAAAGAAAAAATACAGAATAATTATGTTAACTATTCGTAAAATCACATAGCACACAATATAAATTAAACAAGTTTGAGACATAATAAAAGAGATTATATAAAACTGATAAATGTGTAAATAAAATATGAAAAACAACTTGAATTAACACTATTGTATATAGTTATAAACAGTATGTTTGCTGCCTGAAAATAACACACACACACAAGACATTTGGTTAGACGTTCAATAAGCTATTATTAGCACAAAAACCTCCCATAGAAACACGCGTGTACACACACACACGTTATTTTTACTTGTTTTAATGAAGAATGTGGTATTTATTGTCCTCCTAGAACACTATCTAGTGATATTTGTGTAACTAAGCCAGCTAGCACAACGTTTCACAGTTTATAATGTATTTCGTCAAATTATTTGAGTCTATAGGCTAATAATAATGGAAAGGCTAATATGCATTTAGGATATTAAAGTAAACAAGAAAAACTTACATTTGATCGATGTAAACTCACAAAAGCTCCACGGACGAATGGAATGTAAACCGAAAACACTTCTCAGACCGGTGCATCACTTTTTGTGACCCCCCTGAAACACTTCCGTTGTGTTGTGAGATTTGGAACGCGTTTCTGCTATTGTTCTGTTGTGAGATTTGGAACGCGTTTCTGTTTTTGTTCGTGTTGTAAGAATTTGCAACGCATTTCTGTATTTGGATGTGTTGCGATATTTGCAGCGTATGTGTTGTCAAACTGATGAAGATGTTTTCTCTATTTGCTGGTGTTTTATCTATTTGCATGTGTTTTCTTTCGTTGCAGTGCAGCGACCCCTGTCGGCCACCGTACTGTCCTTATAGATGCTATAATGTACTTCAAGTTTTGTTTTCCGCCACATACGTTCAGCTTTTCTGCATGTTCTTTTCATGTGCTGTACTGCTGTTGTGTTTCTCCAGGGTGCTTTACGTCTGCCAGTGATCACCCTGACCTTAACTGGAGCTATACCATCAATAGCATCTTTAAGGTTTATGTTAAAGTTTTCAAGGAGAACATCAACAGAGTCTGCGGATATGTTTGGCAACATTGACATAGCATTCATAAATACCTCACTGGTGTTCTCATTTATGAACCTTTTTTTGATATAGACAGATCTAGCATCAGTGGCAGGACAGATCAATAAATCAAAGTAAACACAGAAATGGTCAGATAGCGCTTCATCCTTGATTACAGTGGATGAAATGTTTAGACCCTTGCTAATGAGCAGATCAAGAGTGTGTCCCCGATTGTGTGTAGGACCTTGCACGTGCTGGGTCAGATCAACAGTGTTTAAAACATTTAACAGTATAATCGCAGTATTGTTTTCTGACATGTCTATATGAATATTGAAATCTCCAGCAATAACAAAATAATCAAATTCAGAGGAAATTGTTGATAAAAGTTCTGTGAATTCATCAACAAATGCTGAGGTGTATTTGGGAGGTCTATAAATAATTGTAAACAGAATGCGTGGTGTACCTTTTAGAGCAATACACAAATATTCAAAAGACTGGTAATCACCAAGTAACACTTGCTTGCATTGAAAGGCATCTTTGAATAAAGCAGCTATTCCTCCACCCCTTCTAACAGCTCTACAGACATTTATAAAGGTAAAGTTGGGTGGGGCTGATTCATTGAGGACTGTAGCACTGCAGCTGTCATCTAACCAAGTTTCATTTAGAAACATAAAGTCCAGGTTGTTAGTGGTGATAAGATCATTAACTAAAAAGGATTTGTTCTTTAGTGAACGGATGTTCAGAAGTGCTAACTTAACAGTAACTGGTTTTGGAACTGTATCAATCTCAGAATGACGTATAATAGGCAGTAGATTAGATAGAATTGCTGTGCGGCTGGAGACGGCCTTCATCTTTCTATCACATGTCAGGACAGAGATAGGGAAAGCTAAAGGGACATCGGGCGCCCGCTTGTTCTTAAAATATTTATGATTGTTACTGCTGACGTAGCGGGAACCCAACACACATCAGTTACCAGTGCTGTTCGCAGATGAGGGCTGGTGTGATCCCTGACGTTGAGGCAGAGGTCGGAGTGCTCTCTGAGATGGAGGGGGAGGGCGGGCTGGGCCCGAAGGCTTTGGTGGTTGAGGAGCCCGCCGTTTCTTGGTTGATATTTGGGGACTCGCAGCAATAGAGTGGGAGAGCTTTTTACCAGCAGATACCAGTGTAAGGGGGTCCAAATATGACCCCATCCATCCGTTTGGCCCAACGACGGAATCCAAACGGCATGGCCGGTTTAAAGCGCATTCTGTCTTTTCCGGTGCTTCCGGTTTTAACATTACGCAACTTTATAATCTGATTCCAAAGATATAAAACGTATTGTAATATGAATCAAATTGATGTAATTTTGGAATTTGGATAAACATTTGACCATTCTATTTACTTATGTTAACATTGGACTCATTCATTCGATTACCAATATCATATCAGCCCACACCGGCCGTTGTGCGGGTTCTGAAGCATAAACTCAACCACACCAGAGGTCCTGACTTATATAGCCCTCGAATAATCATTACAATTACCCTCAACTTAGTTAGGGTTAAATAATTAAACTGAACCGCACCAGAGGTCCTGACTTATATAGCCCTCGAATAATCATTACAATTACCCTCAACTTAGTTAGGGTTAAATAATTAGTCTATCCGTGTAACCAGAGAAAATGGTTGAAGCAACTGCCCCATGCTGGCGTGCCCTTAATTATCATTAGAAAATATTATGCAACCCAGCCAACTATATCCAACTTAATACAGAACTCAAAACTATAATTATAGTAGAGATACTGATCAGAGGTCCTGACTTATCATCTGATAGTCCACATATAGTAAAGCAATGGCTGAACCTCTAAGTTCATTGATATAGACAATTAGCATGAATTTATACCCCGGTCGTAGATTTATGGTGATAAAGGATCTCGTAATACTTTATAGTAACTTAGAAGAGTCAATGATACCGAGCAAATTAGAATGAATGCAAATGTAACAATTTATTAACCAGGTAGGTAGCACATAATTCAGAAGCCAATTTACATTCCAATTCAAATACGAAACAAACGAAAAACCATTGCATACCTGGTAAAGAGATGAAGATCTGGTTACAGATTCCTCAAAATAAAATAAAAAGAAACATGATGCTGTATCAAAGATACAGCATCATGGGGGTGCATTTCTAGATATCGAAAGTCCCGCCTGAATCTTCTGACATTTTCCTTAAATATCCAGAGAACAAAGCATTGTGATATGACATACTGATTGGTTCTTGTAAGCCCAGGGGTGTTGCCTAATATACATACAGTGGGTGATTGGTCAACATGTCTAAGGTGGGAGTTGTCTCCCAACATTAGGTTAAATTTACTTATTGTCACAGATTAACATTGAATCCTGTTGTCATATTAATAAACCCAAATGTACCACTTGCATTAAAACACTTCATATAACACCAAACAAGACCAGTTTCAGATACATGTGTTTGCAGAATGTAGCATTCCATATACAGTTTACTTTTAGAGAAAAGAATACAAATGTATGACACCCTAAAGGTGTGTCTTTGAAACCCAAATGTGTCTCAGTGGGAAGTCCACTGTGAATATTGGAGAGAGGCTTTTCTCATCGTGGAGAGAGGCTTTTCTCGCGCACTCACTTTGCCCCCATGCAGTGTCCTTTGGGGAGGTGCTATCTTATTTAGGAAATTGTCTTACACCAGTTTTTCCATTTTCTCTGAAAAGCCCAGAAGTGGTGATGTTGGAGAGAGGGAGAGAGAGTGTGACGACATCAGCTGTGATTCTGGTGTTCCTGAAGGCTGGGAGGGAGTGTTATCATTCCACTGGTCATTATCAACAGAAACGTCCTTGGGTGTTGATTCACAATCCAGCTGTAGCGAGGTCTGTGGGCAGGGCTCAGCCTGAGCTGTGTCTGTGAACAGTAGTTGTGACTGCAGAGTTTTATCCTTGTCATCTGAATGTCCATCCAGGTGCTGGTGTAAAATCCTGTGGTCATTTCCGCTGTTCAGTAGTGGACTGGCACACTCAGCTGATGGATGATGCATGGAGAAAAAGATATTGTCTTTAAGCAACCTAGCACCTAGTTTGTTTGGGTGGATCCCATCTGTGTTAAAAAGTTGCCTTTGACTCCAGAAGATATTGAAATTGTCAATGAAATTCATTCCTCTCATGGTGCAGGTTTTTTGCAGCCATGAATTTAAGCTTAGTAGACGAGAAAACATATTTGTTCCTCGGGCTGGAAGAGGTCCACTGATGAAAAATTGAACTTTCAGTCTTGTAAGTGTTTCAAAAAGTTCATTGAAATCCCCCTTAAGGAGCTCAGACTGCTCTTTTCGAATATCATTCTTTCCCACATGTATGACAATCCGACTGACAGACTTATGTTTCATCAGAATGTTGCAAAGTTCCTTGTTAACATCAGAAACCGTTGCCCGAGGAAAACAGTATGTACGGGTAGCCTTGCTTTCAAAGTTTCTGGTAATATTGTCACCCACTATCAACGTGTTTGGCTCGGCTGCTGTCTGAGCGGAGCGCCGCTGCCTATATGATGTTGAGCGTCTGTTAGCTCTGTAAGCTACTGGCTGACGTGATCTGTGTCCATTAACATTTGGGGATTCTTCACCCAAACTCATTAGTGCTTCAAATCTATTTTCAAGCCGTACAGGGGGTGGTAGAATACCAATATTGGCTACTCGAGTTGTACCCATATCTGGGGTAGATGATGCTAATGCAGCAATTTGTGACACTCGTGACAGTCTAATGTCTTGAGCACTTTTGGGTCTCGCACCCTGTTTATGCCATCGGTTTGGGTCCTCAATTTCTTTAGGTTTCTCTGAGCTTACTATGACCTGTTTAAAAGCATTAGGTTCACAGGACTCACCAGCTTTATGTTGAGAAGGACCACGATGAAGCTCCGCTGTATGTTCTGGCAGGGTCGGCAGCGCCACAAGTAACTTTGTTTCGAGAACTGCAATCTTTTGTAAAAGTCTGTGGCAATTTGAGCAGCAGGTGGATTTAGATCCAGAAGAAGGCATTCTTTCTTCTTTTCTTCTGTTTGAGTGTGGGCAGCTGTGTTGTCCTGTTTTAGGATTGTCAGCTGCCGGCAATAGCAGACTGGTAGACCGCTTTGACAAATTCCCCAAGTTGTTGAATGTTCCAAATATCAATATAGTTCCAGGAATTTGTAGTTTTAGTGTGAGTGCCCAATTGTTTAGTTTGAGCACTGTGCTGAACTGCTTGTAGTTGAATCAAAAGATAAAAGCGAAAAAGCAAAGGCGCAAAGCACAGAGCGCAAGTGAAAGCGTCCGAACAGTAGCGAAGCAGTTTGAAGGTCTGTTTCAGAAAAGAGAATGAACCAACCCTGTGATTAGAACCTAAATAAATACAGTCCACAGAGAAGCTCAGATCGAGAGACAGTTGAGTGTTTCCTGATAATACATCTCAATCTGGGTTCTCCCTGCAGAATATTTACTACCCCATTCGTGGTCTGAGTGTGTCTTATTTTTGTTAAGGTTCATAAGTATTTTAAACCTGACAGATACTGGTTATCGTTCCACTGAAACAAGTCAGCACCCACCTTTGTCCATGGTCTGTCAGGGAATTCTGTAGGCAGCAGTGGCTCTTTGGGGTTGATTCTTTCTTTTGCACATGTGTCGCAGCTCTCAACCACTTTCTGAAGCTGTGTAGACAGTCCTGGTCACCAGACAGATTGCTTGGCTCTTTCACAACATTTTGCTATGCCCTGGTGTCCTGCGTGCAGTTTCTGAAGGATGTCTGTCTGTAGTAGCTGGGGAATAACTAGTCTACATCCTTTCAGTAGTAAGCCGTTCTCCACTGATAGCTCTTCCGCAACCTGTTTGTACGGTAGGTAAGCTCTGTCTATTGTGGATCTGTCTGGCCAACCTCAGAGGAGCACAGCTCCCAGTCCAAATGATGAGGCATCAGCTGAGACGACCGTCTCCGCTTTTGGGTTGTAGAGGGCCAGACCAGGTGGCATGCTCAGATCCTCTTTGATGCTGTTGAATGCTTTTTTATCATGCCCCCACTGAAACATGTTTTGCTTCCTCAACAGGTCCCGGAGTGGTCTCTTTTCTGCCAGATGAGGTTAGTACTTCCCCAGGTGATTTACCATCCTGAGGAATCCTCTCAGTCACTGCCCTCACATTGTTAGGATCTGCTCTCACGCCGACTGCATCTATGATTTGTCCGAGAATTTTGACATGGTCTTTTGAGAACTCACATTTTCTTACCTCTCAGCATGATGCCTGCCTCCTGCAGCCTCCCCAGAAACGCAAGCAGTAGTGTGTCGTGCTGGGTCTGTATGTCTCCGTACACGAGCACGTCGTCCATTTGGCACAGGACACCATCGAGTCCCTCCAGTATCTGAGACATTCTCTTCTTGTAATGTTCCGGTGCTAAGGATATGCCGAAGCAGAGGGGTTAAAACAAAACCTCCCAAAGGGAGTGAGGAACGTTGTGAGGAGAGCGGACTCCTTGGTGAGGGGAATTTGCCAAAACCCTGAGTTTGCATCAATTTTTGAGAATAATTTGACGCCCTCTAGCTGTCCAAGGGTGTGTTCGACTGATGGGAGCATATGTCTCTCCCTTTTGACTGACTTGGTCAGATCCACGCAATGCGCACCTCATCTTTGCCTGGCTTTGGGACAGTGACCATACAGCGCACCAGTCTGTGGGTTGTTCAACCCTTGAGATCACCCCCATCTTTTCCATGCTTGTGAGTTCTTTTTTTACTTTAGACATGAGAGGCAACGGGATTCGTGGTGGGGTTGATATGGAGAATGGTTTGGCGTCTGCTTTAAGCTCTATCTTGTATTCACCCTCCATCTTGCCTAACCCTTTGAACAGTGTGGGGAACTGCTCCTTGACTCTTTCGACGGAAACCAGTGCCACCATGTCTTCTCTAGCCACTAGCCCTAATGCTTGGATAGCTGGACGTCCCAGTAGGCTAAACTTCAGGCCCGGGACTACATACACTTCCTGTTTGGGGATTTTACGGTCTGTTCTTATCGTGGCTGTGAATCTTTCCTTCACCATGATGGGTGTCAGACCTGGACCTAGGGTGGCCATTCGTGCCAGTTCCGCCGGACACGTCCCGAACATGTTTTCGGGTTCGTTCTCTGGAAGCCGCGTTGGTCGACCGCATACGTCAACAAGGTTTAATATTTCAGGTTTAATTTCAGAAAAGCAACCGTTACATTTCAAGGTAAGAATGAAACTACAATGATTGTATGTCATAAAAGAAATAAATCTTAATTTTCTAATGTATTTTAACTGAAATGTAAGAACCTCGATGACATATGCGGTCGAGTAACACGACATCCAGAGAACGAACCCGAAAACATGTTCGGGACGTGTCCGGCGGAACTGGCACGAATGGCCACCCTACCTGGACCCTGCAGCACTTTCTTTGCTCTCTCTAGCTCTGGAAACTGCCTTTTCTGAAATACGTCTTCCGATAGCACTGTTACGTCTGCCCCTGTATCAATTTTAAATACAGCTGTGTGCACATTCACTTTAAGTTTGATTAGCCACGGTTCACCATCTGAACTGACTGTGCCTAGGAAAGCTATATCCTCCTCATCTGACTTTGCTGTGTTAACTTCATTGAGAGCCCCTGACCTGCACACTTTTGCAAAGTGACCCTTTTTCTGACACCGGTTACATGCTACTTCTCTGGCAGGCAACACATTTTTGCTGTGTGCTGGCATTTTACCACACCAAATGCATTGTGTCTGGTTACCTGGCTGGGTCTGATAACTGCTTTTATAATTGGTTCCAGGCTGCATTTTCTGCTGTCTTCCTTTGCCTTTGTCAAACTTGTGTTTTGGTTAAATGTTATCCACGTCTGTGGCCTCTGCCTTAAAGTTACTCTTCAACAGATCCTGTTGTTTTTTTACGCTTTCACTCTGACGTGCGCATCACCGCTCTCTCCAGCGTTAGTTCAGTGTCCAGCTGCAGTTGCTCCGACAGCTTTTTATTGCGTAAGCCTACAACAAGTCTGTCACGGACCATATCATCATGTAGCTGTCCATAGCCGCAGTGCTCTGACAAGCAGTGGAGTTCAGTGATAAAACTGTCTCTCCTTGTTCCTGCTGTTTCTGGTTGAATTTGGCTCGCTCAAAGATAACATTTCTCCTCACTACGAAATGTCCCTCTAGCTTCTCTTTGACAGTGTTGTACATGCTTGCCGCCGCCTCTGTCATACGAAGTGAAGTCACGATATCTTCAGCCTCGTCCCCCATAGTATAAATTAAAGTGTTCACCTGGTTTTCATCCGGCTGTAGTTCTAGACCTGATGCAATCCGGAATCTCTCAAACTTTCCAATCCACTTGGGCCACTCACTTGGGTGGTGGTGGAATCTGGAATCGCTCCATTTTCTTTCCTCTTTGTCTGTCGCGAGCGTTAACTAGGGTTCACGTTAGTCTTTCAATCTAGCTTAACTTCAGACTTACTAACTAAAGTTAACGTGAGTTCTCTCCAGTTAAATCGGCAAAACGACATTTCTTGTTAACCCGATTTGAGAAACTGAAATCTTCTGACACCATGTAGAGTAAAGTGTCTCTAACTTAACAAATAAACACAGAGATAGAGGTCCAACGTATTCTGCCAGGTTTTCCACTTTCCCCCACCTAACCACAAGGGGGCAATGTCACATCATGTGTCCTATAAAATCCCTGAACACTACAGATATATACATATCTATACATATCTATGATCGTTCCATAACTCCACAAGTTTCTCCTCCTGCTGTACAGTCTTCCTAGCTCTTTTTGACATTTGTCTGTGTTGAATTGTTGTTGTCGCCGCACTAATTGCGTTATCGGGTTCTGTGCTTCAATAGACCAATTTCGTGTTTGCAAACAGAGATGACGTTTTTTGTGGGCGGAGCCAAACTGGTTGCAGAAAGTGACTGCTCCGCGGTAGGGTTGTGAAGTGTTTTAGCATTAAACCGTGATTTTTATGGATCCGGTGTTCTGTCAAAGTCTGATTCCCCTATGTTTCCCTTTAGTGCAATGTTTCTTATAGCGTTTTAATCACGTTACGTTTATTTTTTAGATAGATAAAAAGTTTAAATAGCTTGGCTACTGATATGCATGTATGTAATGTATATGTATTGTTCTTTTTTGCTAAATCAATTATTTTTACAGACTGAATCGCTAAAGTACATATAAAAGCAATACTATCATCTATTATATATAATAGCGTTTATTAAATATTTCATAATTTTCCTGTTTTCTATTATTTCTTCCTTATATTTATCTTACGTGTTTGTTCTAAAACTATTATAAAAGTATTATGTTTAAACATGCATTTAAAAGGCCTGTTTATATATTAATAACACTTTCCATCATGTGTGTGTGTGTGTGTGTGCTATATTTATATATTTATTAAGGATGTAAACATGATAAATTTAGTACAAACAGGAAGAAGACATAAGCTAAGATATAAGGAAACAAAATGAAATAATAGAAAACGAAAAAAAAAATTCATTTCAGTATAAAAAAACATTTATTCTGAATAAATTATAATTGTAACGTGATAAAAACGCTATAAGAAACACATGGAGGGAACAGACTTCGACAGAACACCGGACATCTTCTTTACTTATTTTCTATTCTAATTATTAAAGATTTCCAGATGATTTCCTCGCTCCATTCTGTCCGTTTAAGGGCTTATTGTAATCATAAACACCTACGTTTATCTTCAAATATGTCTTCGACGAAGGTATTCTATAAAAATGAAAGCCATCTTTTTTGGCATTCTAATTCTGACACTTAACAGCACAACAGGACATTTTCTAGTGAGTTATCTTGCTCTTTTCACTCGTGTCAGATTCATTTCCACTGTTTTTCTGCAACCGCATTGCGCGTGCAGATTGCAGTGACGTAACTGTGACGTCTACTCTAAATTGGTCTATTGGTTCTTGATCTGCCGGTTGTTGTAGGGAGATGTCACACAGCAGGGGCACGTTCAATCTCACACCGGTGCGCAACGTTTTGCTACGGTTTCCGGGTTGAACGACATGTTTCCTGGAAATGGTGTGCAACATTCCGTTGCAACAGGTTTTAGAAGCGTTTTCTCTTGTTTGGTGGGTGTGTCAGAAATGTCGGCCCAATCAGCGGCAAGATGTATAAAACCACGCGGTAGTAAAGAAACAGCTCGCTCAATGGGTTCAATTTGGAATGTTGTCTTTCATTCTGGACAGCAAGGTCAGTGACTGTAACATCGAGGGTATTTTACAGTGTTAAACACACATTTACAACGATTTCATCAGGCTTTAGAAACATTTAAAAAAGAACATAAAGAATGGCCTCTCAGCTACCGTAGTTGCAACTTTTGCGTCATCACAACAGGGTGTTCAATGCATCACCGTTTCTGTTTAATAAACGTTGTGCAACGTTTTGTCGGGGCTGAACGCAGCCCTGGATTGTCTCACAAAATTTCTTACACTGCCAGAATTTTGTTAGAGGATAATTTTAATTCGCAGTAGTCATTAATCGTCTGTCTGTGAACATGTCAAACGATCAAAGACGGCAGATGTTAGCCTAGGATTCCAGAAATCTTTTAGGATTTCAAAATTTGTCCCAGACAGCTAAATCGTGGCTGAAATCTCACAGTGTGCACCAGGAAATTAAACCCATCGTCGTTTTGCCAGATATGCAATGTTTTTTTATTTATGTTTTTTTATTACAACTGTTTGATGATTTATGCTTTGTATTTTTGTGACTTGGCTTTTGAATTTTAATTTTCCTACATGGTTAATACATTATGTATTTATTCTGCATTACTCTGAATTCTTGATTGTTGTAAATCTCAATGTATCCTTTGTTAACATAAATCTACGATATAGTTTAAGTCTTGATAATGTTGGACTTTAAGGCGTCCATTGCGTGTTCATAATTTAGAGGAAAGGCAAAAGATACAAATATCTAAGTTCAAATATTTATTGATCAGATATGAAAAAGTTTAACAGCGCTGGGTCCTCTCAAGTAGCGAACAACCAGCTCAGGAAGTAACATGCTTATTTATAAAATATGTGACGTCGATCTTTCTTCAGAAAATCTCCACCCACAAAGGCCGTTCCCCTCGTCCATCTGACTCCATCACCACACCCAATTTTAGCCTGTAGGCAAAGATGGACACACATAGACAAAGAAAAACAAACTGTTCTCCTCTCATCCCTGGGAGCCCTGCAGTTCCTCTCCAGTACTCCTCCACTTTGAATAGCATGTTATAATGCTTTCTTAAAAACAAATCATTAATAAAACATTCATTTATAAAAAATATAAGCTGTAAGATGAAAGTGATTATTATGTAAAACATATTTCAATATCATGACATCATTTCATTATTTGTAAAATTGGTTATATGAATAAGGCACACATTAACTTCTTTAGATAGATAAACACATATTAAATCTTTTACTGCAATACTACTTCTAAGCAAACACTTTAATCATTATTAAAAACCATCTGTTAGGAAAGAAAACACACACACACAGACACACAGGAGATTCTGTTCTTCAAGGTTGAGCTGCCCTGCCCCCATTAGGTTATTCTATATACAACCTTCATTTCATTGATTAATACAAATTTATCAAAGACAACATCTTATATTTATTACATCAATTATTCAATGATTAATACTGATTAAGTAAGAAATACATGGCATATTTTATCCTGTGAATATTAAAGCATTTGTTAATGACATAGTTGCCTGTTTGCTTTCCCCCTCAGGCCTCTCTCTTATCTTGATCAATGCCAGACGTAAATTCCTAAATTCCTCCTTGCAGCACACACACAAAAGCTGGTAACCTTCCACTCTCGAACATAAACACCTCATTTTTACATAATAGCTCAGTGCATATATGAAACACACAATGTTTATAGAATAAAATGATCAGTTAAAGAAATATAAAAATGGAACAAAATCAATTTCCACAGTCCTTATTTGGACATCTTTGTAACTTTAACACTTTTAGCAATTAGCAAGATTGATAAAACAACATAAAAATCCCACAATAATTAAGTTCTACCCCTAAGTAAGTTGTCGTATTTATATGTAGACTATCAGGGTGGTAATCATAACCTCTGGCCATTATCTCTCCCATAGTTTAGTTGTTAGTCATATGATTTAACTATATTCAGCTAGACTGAGCTAGTCTGAACCCCTGATTATAGTTTGAGCGTTGTATTAAAGGAAAACACCACTGTTTTTCAATATTTTACTATGTTCTTAACTCAACTTAGACGAATTAATACATACCTATATTTTTTTTAGAAGCCACCAAACACTTCCATGTTTTCCCTATTTAAAGACTGTTACATGAGTAAGTATGGTGGCACAAAATAAAATGTGGCATTTTTTTAATGCTCTTTTTACTCAGTAACGGATATGAAAAAACAGGTTTTAAAAAAGTAAACAAAACCCTACTTAATTACAGTAAAGTGAGTGAATGTAATTCATAACTTTCCACCTCTGGTCATTATTCCTGCTATCAGTGGCGGGGTGAAAAACAAACACAACATTTTACACAGTTATATTTTTATTTTATTAAAACAACATTGGTGAAAAAAAATACTTCTCAATTGCACAAATTCTTCATTAAAACATTTGAAAAACAGAAGTAAGAGAATCCAGTTATTTAACTATTACAGGAAACAAATCTTCACCTCCAACTAGCAACACTGGACCACTTTGTACACTTGCAACTTTCTTTAATGATAAAAATGGTTTTCTTTATTTCAATTTCATGTACAGCTGCTTTGCAACAATGAACAGTTGTAAAAAACGCTATATAAATAAAATCAACTTGACTTGTTTCAATGTTGTGTTTACACGCACAATACAGTTTAGTGTCACCGTCTCACCCTTTTTTAGTTACAGCAGCGGCTCAAGGAACATGACATAATGTTTGGATCTCATTGGTCGACCTGTTTATTCGTCGGGAGGAAAAAAGGAAAATTCAACACAGTGATCGAAAAAAACCTTTCCTTTTTTACACTGTGAAATAGCCAAAGTCATTCATAGAAATCCATTGGTTTTGTTCTAGCACATTATCACGTCCAACATTTACTCCAAATATACGTGGCCAGTGCTATGATGATTTCAGTGAAGTTTGTTCTTCAGGATGTTTCTTCTGATGATGCTGAAGACTTCTAGAACGACTGAATATCTCTCCACAGTGAGAGCAGACGTAAGGTTTCTCTCCTGTATGAAGTCTCTGATGGTCTTTTGACTGACCTGACCGAGTAAACGTCTTGTCACACTGAGAGCATTTGTAAGGTTTAACACAGTGCTTTAAGTGACCCAAAAGAGGTGCCGGTACTCTTTTTTTTTTTTTTTTTGCTGATTCGACGACTCCTATATTGAAAGGGTTTTATATTCAGCAGTCAACAGACTACCTTGTGAAAAATGATAATTCCTTTTATAAGTTTTTGGATTTGCTTGAGCTAGAAATAGCTCATAATAAAATGTGCAAAAAGATTTTGAAAAATACCATTAGAAAGAGCTTGAACCCTGAGTTGTTCAGATAGAAAGAGATTGAAAAAAAAAACTTTAAAATGACACCAAGACCATGTCTATGGGTTCAAGAATAACAAAATACTGCCCATTTGAAACTAGAAAGTCATCACTTTATTTTGTCCCATTGTTTTCCATTTTGCGGGTGGTAAAATTCCCGTGCGCGTCGTTCAAATTCATTGAAATCTCGTTCACTTGTAGTTTAGCAATTAAACTAAATGTATATTAAAATTTCAAGAATGTTTTACTCTGCACATCGCCTGAGGAAATCCGAAGTTGCGTCGAGGGGAACCAAACTGACAGCCACGACAGCGGAGATTATCACGTATAGTACCTACAAAAGGGTATATTGGAAAAAGCTTGCGTCTAACCTGCAGCTATCATTCTGGCTTGTTGGGATGTCAGCCAGCGAGTCCTCTGATTCTGACCTTGTTCTTTTACTACTCAGAGTCTAAAAGAAGGAGGGTATATTAAGTGTTCATTGTATTTTCATTTTAACCGAGCACCTATGGTTGCGCGTTTCACACACACAAGCACACACCTCTCGAGTCCAGACCACACTGACCAGCTGTGTCCCAATTCAAGGGCTGCAACCTTATGAGCATTCGACCTTAAAAGGTGAGCACTCGGTCTTTCAAGGTGGCAGCCTCAGAAGTTCGCGAAGAGAACTGAAATGAGACGGTCTAACCTTCAGAGGACCCATAATTAGCGTCACCTGCTACACGCGCCCACCTGCACGTTTCTGACTTATTAAAATAAATATGACATCAGAAAAATCATTAATTTATTTTAGAAATATGACACGTTGATGTATATTAAACTATTCAACAGTATACCAAATTAATCAACCTCATAAATATACGCAACATAAAAAGAATATTATTAACACAAAACATAACTTATAATACTTAAACAGTGACAAGAAAAAATATTTTCTGATAAATACATTTTTATTTAATACAGGGTTTAATTGTTTATTTTAGAATATCCACCCATTATATGCAGCCGTTGCAGAGGCGCAATGACTCTTGGGATATCCTCGGCTGTTAAGGATACATTCGTTCTATCCTTAACAGCGCGGAGAAATGAGGACGCATTTTGAGGCTTCATTCTAAGCATCCTTTGAATTGGGACGGCCTTACTGGCCTTAAGTCGCGCTGCTGTGATGCAATCGGTCTTAAAATACGTCCTTAAAAGGTCGCAGCCCTTGAATTGGGACACAGCTACTGACAGTCAGCGGCAAAAGCGACGCATGCGCTTTTAACTTGTAAACGCATGGGTGTATGTGTAGTCTCTGCTCTCGGTGAGACGAATTAAGAAGCGTACATTGTGAAGGGCGCTCTGAAAAGCGGCAGCGCAGTCAAAGGATTAAATGAAACCTCTGATTTTTAAACAGCTGGCAAATGAGCGTTCCGGTACGCTAAAAGCACGTTCTGGGCGCACGGAGAGGTGGTGGTACGCTCAAGAGCTATATTTGGAAGTGGCGGTACTGAATACCGGCGCGTTCCGGCCCACTTAAAGCACTGGTTTAGCACCTATATGAAGTCTCTGGTGCCTTTGAAGGTTTGACGATTGACTATAACTCTTCCCACAAACACTACAGTGATGAGGTTTCTCTCCAGTATGAACTCTCTGATGGGCTTTTAAGTTAGTTGATGAAGTAAACATCTTGTCACACTGAGAGCATTTGTAAAATGTAGCACCTGTATGAATTCTCTGGTGCCTTTGAAAGTTTGACGATTGCCTAAAACTCTTCCCACAAACATTACAGTGATGAGGTTTTTCTCCAGTATGAATTCTCTTATGGTCGCTTAAGTGACTCGACTGAGTAAACGTCTTGTCACACCGAGAGCATTTGTAAGGTTTCTCTCCTGTATGAAGTCTCTGATGGTCTTTTAAGTGGCTTGAATGAGCAAACGTCTTGTCACACTGAGAGCATTTGAAAGGTTTTTCACCTGTATGAATTCGCTGGTGTACCATGAAACTGCTAAGATGAATAAAACTCTTCCCACAAACATGACAGTGATGAGGTTTCTCTCCAGTATGAATTCTCTCATGGATTATCAGCTGATGTTTATTGCAGAAACGTTTATCACAGTGTGAACATTGATAGACTTTCTCTACAGAGTAAATATTCTGCTGTGATTTTAATGAATCTGAATCCCTAAAGTGATGCGTTCTCTCATTGGTGTGTAAAAGCATGTGTGACTTTAAACATTGTTTTTGTCTAAATCTCTTCTCACAGTGAGGACATTCGTATGGTTTTTCTCCTGTGTGAATTCTCTTATGAAAATCAAGACTTTGTTTGGTGCTTAAGTATTTTCCACATTCAGTGCAGTAGAAAGGCTTTTCACCACTGTGTGTCCTCATGTGAAGTTTTAGCCAAGATAAGAAGACAAAACCCTTCCCACACTGCTCACAGTGAAACTGCTGCTTCTTCATCATCTTCTTCTCTCTGTGCTCTTCTGAATGAAGTTTCTTCTCTTGTGACATAGTTAAACTGATCTCAGATCTGGTGAAGAGTTCATGTTCTCTGTGTTCTCTCTCATGTCTCTCTAAATGTCTCTGTGAGCTGAATGTCTGTTTGTGCAGAGTTTCTGCTGTCAGTCGCTCTTTTGATGTTGAGGACGTTATTTCTTCACTCTTCACATCTGAAAGAAACATGAAACAATGAAATGATCTTTTCACTCTTATTTACACAAAGAATGATGAATTGAGATTCTGTATCTTTTTCTATATTCACAGATATAGACAGAAGACAGCTGTCAGTCCTGTTATTACAACCGGGTTATTGCACATCAAATAAACCAAAATTTGGAAACATACAAAGCTAAAAAAATTTTTTATTAATTTTGTTATTGGACAGAAAGACAACATAACTTGTGATCAAAGACAAAATATTAAATGTAATGCATGAATATTTACTGAGTGAGTAATCCACTATTTTGTAGAGGGAGTCAAATGGACCAATACTTTCACAGTCCTTGTTGCATTATATGGGGACACTTCTAGAATGAAATAAAAGTATTTTTTAAAACCTACATGCCTGTTGTCCAATAAGTATTAAAGATATCCTAAACTATATCCTTAAAATTTTAGTCCTTAAATTATTTTTCTTTTGGTTAGTGAGTTTGTGTCTGAATACTCCCTTTTATAGATGATTTTATCGGACGCAAGTCCAATGACGCGACTACACGTCTAGCCGGAACTTTAGTTCCAGTCTCTGTGTTTAATTGTTTGACTAGTTGCTAAACTGAACTCTTGAACAAATACCTTGTCAAAAATAACAATTCCTATGTAATCTACGTGTTGTTTATTTTGCTTGTTATATAAATAAACTACATTAAAAGGACTTTGTTGTTATTGATCCTTAGCGGAGTTTACCGGAATTTACTCGTGTTCCACGAAAGCCATTTGTTTATGTTGTTACTGCTCAAACCATCTATTCAGCGCTGCAAACTTGTCACCTTTCAATGAATTTGGTTGCTTTGGATACATAATAGGTAATTCTTGTGATTCAGCTATAGGGACGTATATCCCAGCCGACATTGATATGTGGGCCCCACGTGGGTCCCATCTGGGCAGCATGGTTGTCCCTATGTGGGCCCCATATAGGTTTGCCCATGTGGGATCTGTGGGGCCCTCATGGCACCTATGTGGGCAAAATAATTTTATGCTTGAAATACATTTAAAATCTTGAAATAATAAGTTTTGGTTGATTGTCACTTTTAAACAAAGAGCAAATAATATAACAGATATGATTTGATCAGTATAAAACGTTTTAAATAAAAATTCATTATTTTTTACATTTAATTGTGATATTTATAATGTTTACCTGCCAATAATTAATTTTAATTAGCACAGCTGAGCATGAGTGAAAATAAGAAATGTCAAAGTTTATTAGTTTGTTAGTGTGTTAATTAAAGAAATGTTTCAAACATTCTGGAAGGAGTCTGATTAGTGGAGTCAGGTGTTTCATATAAGGAGACCACATTACGATCTGCTCACTGCTACGACACATTACGCTTGATAAAGTAGTCCTGCTTCAAATGTTTTTAATTGTGTTTTTTTTTCATATAATATAATATCGCATTTTAAATAATCTTTGCTAAAATAGGCAGACTTTTAAAATTACAACTATAAAGATGATAAACATGTTAACTTTAAGAATTTCCGCTCAGGCGCAAGGATACAGTTTCTACCGGAGCAGCAGGAGTCTCTCACAACTGTTACACTTGTAATTTACTTTCTGCGGTGTGTTTTTAGAAAATGTAATACTATGGTGCAAGTTCACGGGCTGCACAGCGATGAATCAAAGCAAACGTGCAAGGACATTTTATGAGTTTGGCTGTGGATGCTTTGGAAGTTCTTCATAAAACTGTTGAGTAAAGATTAATTGATGATCAGAATTAAGAGCATCTCCAGAACAGTGAGCAATATTTGTGTTGTTTTTCAGTCTCAAGTATTTTAAGAGTTTGACTTCTTTCAGTGCTTATTTTAAGTGTTATGTTAAATTGTTAGTCATTACCTGCATTAGCAGTTTTGAAATGTTGATGATTATTTTAGCATGGAAAGTGTTATAATTTGACAATTAAGTATTTTGATATATTGAAACTTTACAGTTTTTTAATTTAGATTTCTCATATTGCACCTCCTTCATGTTTTAGATGTCTCCTTATTTAAAACACCTGATTTGACTCATCAGCCTCCTTCCAAAATGGTAAACATGTGTCCCTAACAAGCTAATGAGTTAAATCAGGTGTGTTAAATAAGGAGACATCTAAAACTTTCTGGGAGGGGGGTGCCCGAGGACCAGGATTGGGAAACACTGTTATAGATGAATGAACTGTTGAATATTTATGCTGAAAGCTGATATTTAACGAACTGAAATTATTTTGCTTATATCGATTTTAAGTTTTAAACAATATATTATTTAAGTAAATTACAATTAAGCATTAAAAGTATAATAATTACATAATAAGGGACCAGTCCAGTACCCATTAAAAACCCATAATGGGCCCTGGTAAATAATGTGGGCTTCATTAGGTGGAGCCAATATGGGCCCCATGTGTGTTGCCCAGCTGGGTCCCACTGTGGCGGAGTGGAAAAGCTCTGTGTGTATATTTATGTGGTATTTACCTCAAGTAATTGGAGGTGTGTGTAAGTAATTAACCCTGCAACTATAAAGCCAAAGCTTGTGTCATGCGGAGGAGGTCATAGTTCATGTGGTCACGTGAGAGAACCCGAAAGCATGTCAGAAATGAAAACGTCTGTGAGTTCCTTGTGCGAGTTTACCATGTTTCCCTGATGCATCCGTGCATGCTGTCTTTGTGGAGTTTACAAGGTGTACCGTCAGTAGGGATGGGTATTGTTTGGGGTTTTTTCGATACCGGTGCTAAATCGATACTTTTAAAACGGTTCCGGTGCCTAAACGGTGCCTAAAGCGGTACTTTGAAAAAAAGAGTCATAGAAAGATGGTAGATGAAAGTACAGCATAAAACACTATGAAAATTCTTCTCTGTTTGTCATTTGTTTATTAATGATTTGCCTAAAGCACCATCATCTTTTAAGACCTGCATTCTTGATTTCTTTTTTATGAAATTTTTGATTTGTGAATTAAATAAAATCTTCTCAACACTCCACTTTGAGCTCAGAAAAATGTTCTATGATTGGTTGTTAATAATCTGTTCAATGATTGGTTAAAGCCTACGCGGCTGCCGCTCTCAAAAAAATAAAGGGCGAGTTCTAATCGGAAGTGATCCTCCCTATATGTCCTATTCCCTTCGAAGATCAGATCTCTTGAACTCTAGAGAAAGTTGCGCAATTGTGTCTCATAGTGTGGCTAATTAAACACACTTGGCAAATAGAGCAATAAAATACAGCGTCTTTTTCTCTTTATTTGGATCGACTGTTCATGCGAAATCCTATTCGTGAAGTTCCCTTCAATGGCGCAAAACGGCATTTGAATTCACCCAAAATATTTTCTTATCGGCTTGTGAAACCATTCACGTTTTGACGCTTTCTGCTTGTCTCCGATGAACTTGACACTCGTGACTGCCGCGGCCCATCTCAGGCCAATATTAGCCGAAGTACTAATAAAAACATTAGTGAGGTAATACGTTTTAGCAAATTCTCTGAAGGAATGTTACCATATAAAATATTTAATAGAAGAACAATGTCGCACACCTGTTAGTTCCGGTTAGGTGCGTTGGATGAAGAGACAATGAAGTCCACCAAACATTTATAAAAAAGGGAATATCCCGCACACTATTAACTTGCAAAATTATGCTTTTTGCAAGTTAATAGTGTGTGGGATATTCCCTAATTTTATAAACCATATAAAATATAAAATAAGCTGCCGTCAGATCAATTGCGGCATTCACGCGCTCCTCTGAGGATCTCATTTTCCAAATTGCTCTTTTAAGTCAGAATATAAAAATAACCTGGACATATATTCTTACAAAATTTGTTCGATTTGTATTATTAGGGATGTGCAGATGAGGATTTTTTCACATTTAAACTTATTAAACACAGCGCATATTTTTGAAAATATATTTGGCAAAGAAGTTTAAAAGTTGGCTATTTAATCTTTAACATTAGATTATTTAATATTTCCATTTATTAATAAAATTAATTTTTAAAATGTTTGTTCATTATTACTCTTAACGAAAAACTCAACTCCAATAAAATAGTAGCTCCAATGACAAACTTGCTTATATTGCTTTTTTATTAATAAAACGAATTCGACGGATGGTATCTGCGTTAAAACACAAATAAATGAAAGATTTAATTGACATAATTTTCATTACTACGAATGCTTATTTGTTCATTATTATTTTTTTATTAAAACAGAACAATAAAAATGTAAAATGACTCGCTTAACGTTTAACAAAAACGAATAGACGGTAAACATTTTATCCGCCCTATAACATAAATAAATCTAAGATCCTTAGATTTTTCAAAACAAATGATTGGTTTCCGTTTTTTTATCAATATAAAACTACAATAATGTAAAATATGAACAAACTCACTTAAGTTAAGCAAAGAAATCAAACTTGAATCCTCTGTATTATCAAATCTTTCCGACTTTCACATTCACGTGAATTTTGTAAGTGAGGAAATTATTTACACCATATGAGTGCAGTATAATTTAACTAGCGATTGTGCTGTGCTTGTGTGATTATGCTTTTTGCGCTACAGAGAGCAAAATACTTCAGTCAACCGTTCATGCATTAAGAGGCACCGAAATGAGGCACCGAAATCTGTGTTCTGATTCGGTCCGGTAGGTACCGCCCATATAGGCTTGGCACCGCATTTCGGTACCCAACCCTAACCGTCAGTGTCTAAGTTGGGAAAGTCCATCACTGTTCTCACACTGTTCTTCCTACCTGCTCTCTTCGGGTTTTACTTTTGATTACCTGCGTGATCAACGAACTGGGCTTGTTTATTGTTGTAGTTTTTTTTTCTTTTTGAGTGTTTTGTTATTTCTCTGAATTTGGCATTGATTGCCAATGTCAATGGGGAAAGCTTCAATGTGTGAATTGTGTGTGTGAAGTTTACTCCACTATTCTGTTGTTTTGAAGTAGTCCACGAATTAAAATTGGGAAAAGAAAAAAATTGAAACGATCTGTGTTTTTTGCTTTATGTATGTAACCAGTGGTATATTTGACTTATCCTGGGTTTAATTTATAAAATTTGACAGAATAACCCCACTCAGTTTCTATATCAAATTCATGTGGGCAACCCAGGTGGGGCCATAGAGACAGAGCGCAGCGCATCATAACCTGAAAACCACGCCCACCGGGGGGGAAACAATCCAACCGTCTCCATTGACTTTGTATTGCGAGAGGCTGCCTCCTTGTCATTTCTGGCTTATAACAAAAAACAGAATAATGCCTAAAAGCTTCTGTGTGACAATATGTACAGCTAACAAGCCAAAGAACCCAGAAATACGTTTTTATAAGATGTCGAGCCGTAAAACTCAGCCTTTAAGGCAGGGCTCTAGAGTGCGACCTAATTTCTCAATGGTGCGACTTAAAAAAAATATCAGGTCGCACTGGTGCAACCAGGAGTTCGAGGGAAAAAGCCATGGTCCAGATCTACGTGTGTGTACGTTTAAAAATGCGTGTGCGCTCCAGTCAGAGAGAGAGAGAGAGAGAGAGAGAATTGAATTTTCAAAACATCTTTAATGAACTTTCTCCAACATTATCTAGTAAAAAACATTACCTACGGTGGAAAAAAAAAAACAACAGCAATACCAATAAAAGTATTTGTAATACATTATAAGATCACAATAAAATAGGTGCAAAACACAAGGTTTCATCTAAAACCTCACACAAAGCCCCTTTAACACACCAAATCATCTCAAAAGAAACTAAATCATTCATGGCTTTATAGTAATGAAAATCAACTAAAATTCTAGATTTAATCAAATTAAAAAACACTATATCTAAAACACAATTTGTGTCTTGTTCAATTTTCTTCTTTCTTGTATCATAAATTGCCATCTTTGCTTGACCTAGCACAAAGTTCAGCAACTGACACCTAAAACGATGTCTCCGAGTATATTTAAAACCACAAATGAAAGTTTCCAATGAAAAAGATTCCTCAAAAGATTAAAAAATTTTTTGCAACACATTAAATAAAGGCGTTAGCCTAAAACAATGCATAAAAGCATGAAAAACTGTTTCCCTCTGAGAACAAAAGGGGCAACCATGAGTAATATCCGGATTTAAAACTGAGATAAAAGCATTGACCGCAATTGCACCATGTAAAATTCTCCATTGCAAATCTCCCACTTTTTTAGTTAATGGTGACTTGTATAATATTCTCCATTCTGGTTTTGTATCTTCCTTCAAATGAAGGATAGTACGCCATGGTGTGTCAGTTTTACCATCTAAAAACTTTCTATTTAGAGATTTAACACAGTTCTTGTACAATGTTCTTCCAGAGGCTGAAACATCCCCTAGAAACAATAGAGTCTCAACATTTAAAAAAGGCCCTTTACACTCATCCAGATCTGGTAATAACCACATAATGGGAAAAGGGTCCTCACAGATTGAATGAGCTAAACCCCTCGAGTAGTTCTCTAACAGTTCGTGTTCCTCAGAATTAAGAACAGACTTCCATTTCTCAAGTAATTTTGCCATCAGGCGTGTTGACTTTATTCCTAGATGCTTAGCGACTAGGTCAACATTTCCAAAGTCTGTTCCAGATAAATGTATAAGATGACCGAGGGTTATTACTCCAGAGTTTAATAGAATCTTATCAAGAGCAGGAAAATATCCATTGTTTGTGATATCCAAACGTGAGCCGTAAACCAAAGGTTCCTGAAACAGCCAGTACAATTGATGTTGCATTACTAAGTCTCTGCACTTT
Source organism: Paramisgurnus dabryanus (assembly GCF_030506205.2). Taxonomy (NCBI): domain Eukaryota; kingdom Metazoa; phylum Chordata; class Actinopteri; order Cypriniformes; family Cobitidae; genus Paramisgurnus; species Paramisgurnus dabryanus. Next base: position 34,932,271 of record NC_133348.1, read on the forward strand.
AAACAAAGACCAAACTTTAAAGAGATTCCTGTAAAACACAGGCAGTGTTGTAAGGTCCGACTTATGGAGTTTTAACCAAAACAGGCTTGTCCAAGTTCATCTGCTTAAAACTTCTTAAAATGGCAAAAGCTACAGCTATCCAGTTTGATTCCATTGATCCAGAAAGGAGCCTCTGTACAAACTGCAATCGAAAGGCCGCTAGTCTGCTTTGAAGATCCATAAGTCCATGACCTCCCTCTTCTTTGGGTAGGTACAAAACAGCTTTTGGTACCCAATGCAGTTTATCCCAAAAGAAATCAATCAATATTGATTGCATTTTTGCCAGAAAGTCAGCTGGAGGGTCGACACAGATTAGCTGATGCCAAAGGGATGATGCTATCAAATTATTAATTATCAAAATACGCCCTTTGTACGATATCTTGGGGAGTACAAATTTCCACCTTCCTAGTCGACCCTTGACTTTTTCAATTACTCCCTCAAAGTTTTTCTGTACAATTGTGTCATTTCCTAGGAAAACTCCAAGGTACTTAAAGCCATCCTTTGTCCAAGTTAGTCCATCTGGCAGGCTGGGTTCTCCATCTAACCACTTCCCAACCAGTATGGCTTCACTTTTAGTCCAGTTTACATTAGTAGACGAGATCATTTTAAAATCTCTTAAGGTTTTTAACAACACATCTATATCTCTTTGAACGCTTATTAAAACAACAACATCATCAGCATAAGCAGATAATTTAAAAACATTTGTACAATTTGGAAAACTCAGTCCACACAAATCATTTCTTAACTTATTTAAAAAAGGCTCTATTGCTAAAGAATACAACATACCAGATAAAGCGCACCCCTGTCTAATTCCTCTATAGACTTTAAAAGGAGCGCATAAGTCACCATTAACCTTTAAAATACTTTCAACGTCACTGTACAAAACCTTTATCATTGCAATAAACTTTGAATTAAAACCAAAAGCAGCTAAAACATTCCATAAATAATCATGTTCGATTCGGTCAAACGCCTTTTCTTGGTCTATTGACACTAGACCAAAATCCAAGTTAAGATCATTACCAATAATCATTATATCCCTAATAAAAGAAATGTTGTCAGAAATTCTTCTACTTAGTATACAATACGTCTGATCAGGATGAACAACTTGCTCTATAGCTTCATTCAATCTGTTAGCCAAAGTTTTAGAGAGTATTTTATAATCACTGGATAATAAACTCACCGGTCTCCAATTTTTAACATCATTTAGATCTCCTTTTTTCGGCAACAGGGTAATCACTGCTCTACGGCAACTAGTGGGTAACCACCCACTAGCAAAACATTCATTAAGTACTTCCAGTAAATCTTGACCCAAATCTTGCCAAAAAGCCTTATAAAAATCAACCGGTAAACCGTCTATTCCAGGAGATTTACCACATTCCATTTTTTGAAGGGCTTTTTCCAGTTCACCAAGGGTTAAAACTTTACTAAGTTCAAAATTAGCTTCTTCAGATATCTGTGGCAAGTTATTTAAAAATTCATTATCAACATTAAAACCTACTAATTCACTTTTATATAAATCCTTATAAAACTCAACAGCCCTCTTTCGAATATCAATAGGATTAGACAACAGTATACCACTCTCTGAGCGTAAGGTATGAATAAACCTTTTTTGTCCATTCTTTTTCTCCAAGTTAAAAAAATTTTTTGAGGGAGCATCCATTAATTCAATGCTCTGAAATCGTGACCTGACGAGAGCTCCTTGTGTAGTAATTTCTAACAGCTCAGCTAAAGACCTTTTTTTCTTCTGAAAGGTATTAAAATCAGTTGTATTATCTGATATCACATCATGTGTTTGAAGTTCTACTATTTATTTTTCTAGCTTTTTCATAGAGCAGGTTATGTCCATAGTGACGTTGTAAGTATATTGTTGGCACAATTGTTTGACTTGCACTTTTGCTAGGTTACACCATTGTTGTAAAGACAAAAAAGATGATTTTGTAGTTTTAACATTTTTCCAAAATTGTTTAAAAATAACTTTAAAATTCTTATCACACAATAAATTGTTGTTAAAATGCCAATAAGCACTTTTTGGCTTATTTAAACCTAAAGTAAACACACACTGTACCATGCTATGATCCGAAAAACCTACTGGAATGATTGAGCAACCTCTAAAAAAACTAAGATGATGCTTAAAAGTATCAAATCTATCCAACCTTGCTAAAGACAAAAAATGATCATAAGCATGAACCCATGTGTATTGTCTCTGACTACCATTAAAATATCTCCATACATCAACAATTTCATGACATTTTAATAACTGAATGAGCCGTCTGCGCGATAGCATATGTGGCTCTACATGATTTCTATCCAAGCTGTGCTCAGTACAGTTAAAATCCCCACCTAAAAATAACAACTCTGTAGAATCACAGCTACACAAAACTTCACAAAGAGTGTCCAAAAAAACATTCGCTCTAATGCATTATTTGGAGCATAAACACATAAAAAAACGATCTTCAAATTGGGCTCTAATTTTTAAAAGTCTCCCTTTAATAATTTCATCTATCTGATAAGAACAGGGAATAAAATTTTTTGAAAACAAAATAGCAACCCCACCACTAACTGAAGACAAGTGACTTAAGATAGAAACACCATCGAACTCTCTTGCCCAATCAGCTGCATTTATTGCGTCACTATGAGTTTCTTGAACAAACACAACATCCATTTTGTTTTTTTATTACTTCATACAGTTGAAAACGTTTCCTGTTATCCCTTGCCCCATTTATATTTAGAGAAGCAATAAAAATTTCTCCCATAAATGAGGAAAGAAAAAGCCCTAGCAAAACGAAATCAAGACAAAACATGTATGATTTTTTATGTATGGTTAACATTGTGACCAGACTGAGCATTAAGCTTAGCGAGGATTTTCTTTAAACGATAAACTTCTTGATTAGTGAAGCTACCTTCGCTTTTAAAGAGTTTAGCCTTCTCTATGAACTGAACTACATCAGGAAAAAATTCCTCAATACGGACTTTTCTAACATTCTTTGTCTCTTTCAGAAAAGATTTAATGTCATCCACATTATAAATCTGATTTGAAAAACCACTCGCAGGTAGCGAACACGCCACACTGCATTCAGAAACGTCACTTTCACTTTCGGTATCAGTTGGACTCCACTCATCCATCATTTTCGCTTGTTTTTCAGTACGACGCTGTTTTAAGCGTCTTTTTTGAGGTGTCTTAAAAACAGCTTCCTTCAATCCAGTCACAGATACTTGGTTTTCCTCAATACTTGTTATAAGCTGTTCAACAACTTCAGCAGCATCACTACTATTTTGCGCATCATTCAACCGATCCGCCGACTCCACGTTATCCGAAACTGTGCCCTGTATCTCAGCCTCATTAACAGCTGAACTTTCCCCTTCAGGACTATTCTCTGTTGGCGCTACCCTGGCCACTGTAGCCATCGCTACCTGAACTCGACTCGGCCCAGGTATTTCTGCATCAACAGTATTTGCCTGTCTTTCCCCGGGGGCATCTGCTCTGACCGGACATGCGCGAATCAGATGTCCCATCTCACCACAACCGAAACACTTCATACTGTTCGTTGTGGCAAAGATAACATAATTATAATCCTCATGCCGAAAATTTAGGGACAGATCTAAATCATCTAAATTATCCTGCAGAATCATATAAACGTAACGCCTAAACGATATCACATGCTTTAACTGCGGTGACTTGCACCCAATTGGGATCATTTTTATTTGAGAAACAAGTCTACCATATCTTGAAAGCATTTTGGCCAGAACTTCATTTGCAATGAAAGGCGGCACATTAGACAGCATTACTTTTTTTGCCGGAGTTAAAAGAGGGAGTACTGACGTAAACATCCCATTTATTACAATCCCGCTATCAACCAGCTGATTTGCACAACTATAGCTTTGTTCATGCGGGACGCTGACATAATATTTTCACATCCAACTATTTCACCTACTGCCAAACTACACTCTTCTATACTCACATCTGAGTCTACTTTTACCCCATGACGTCGAGACAGAAAATTAAATCCCCCGCCACCCGAAGCCGCCATGCTCCAACTATAAAGCCTGGAGCAAACGCTCCAGTGCAAACACCACCTCTTTACACTACACCTATCACCAAATCTACAAATAACCTAAAAAAAATAAAATAAATAGATAAATAAAGAAAAATACAAAAGATAGAAAAGTTTAAATCTCTCGTACCTGGCACAGCAGCCAAACACTCACACTCCTCGCTCCACACGCTCCGCCCACTCACCTCGCTCATGCGCACAGAGAGAGAGAGAGAGAGAGAGAGAGAGAGAGAGAGAGAGAGAGAGAGAGAGAGAGAGAGAGAGAGAGAGAGAGAGAGAGAGAGAGAGAGAGTATAGCCTTGGTCCGTCAGATAAACAGAGTGGATGTAGCCGGGGATGATAAGAGAAGAGGAAAAGAACGATTGACAACTTTTTCGTTAAGAATGTTAAGTTAATGCCTGATCCGTCCGAAGATCATAACCAATGCTCTGACATCAACCTCCCGTCACATCAGGTCCGAACCCGAAGACGGAATTAGGTAATGAGCCTCTTACAATCGAGTCAAAGCCAGAGAATAATTATTTTGAAGAAAATTATTTGAACGTAACCCCGAACAGCAATACCGCGTGCCATGCGCCAAATTTATAGAAAAAAGCCAGGAATCAGGACCGCTGTTTTCTTCATAATCTTACTTCCAAATCTAATCCTATAAACTTTTCAGTGTTTGCTGTATCGCTATTACCGCCCTGCCATACTGTCTTAAATAGAGAAATAAGTTAATTCCTTGATTTGCGTTGTTGATTCATTTATAAATAATTCCCCCAAGGGTTTAGTTTATGCGCAAAAGCATTAAAATGAATATAACATGATGATTACATCTATCTTTTGTGAAAAAATAATAAAATAAATAAGCCTACATGAAATGTGTTTAACTTAAATATTAGCAAATTAACAAAACGAATTCAAAATTAGCCTATAGCAGGGATGGGCAACTGGCGGCCCGAGGGCCGCACACGGCCAGGGGTAAATTCTAATACGGCCCCCTGGACCATATTATACAAAATCAAATACTTTTAAAATGATGATTTTTGTATTAGGACGTAAATACTCCCAACCAGGAGGGGGCGCTAGGTCCCGCGGATCCTCACAGTAAGCATAGTCCCGTGTTTGGGTTTATGTGAAGAAGAGGTCTTCACGGAGTCCGAAAACCCGAGGTCAGACCCAAGACCCAATCAGGTTCGGTCTAAAAGTTTCACGCATGCCTCGGACACGGGTCGGGTACAATAATCCGGTCTTGGATTATTTAAAATGAATGTGTTTTTGCCGAACGGACCCGAGAAGCCCTGAACTCTCGCATGTGTGTCAATGTCCTTTTCAAACGTCTCCTCTGTTTGCAAGAGCGCTTGTGACATTGTGTGGCTGGCGATAGGTTAATTTTCGTTCAGACAGACATGTCAGATATTTTTAAATGTACATTCTAGCGGTTACCTTGGTGTCATCGTCATATAAACAAATGGAGCAGCTCGCCAAATTGGTTGCGAGGCCACCGGGGCCGCAGACTGCATACACGCGAGTTTACATTCTGGTCCAGTCGGGTTAAAACCAATTCCACTGGTTTGGGTGACGGGTTCGTACTCGGGCCAGAATTGCTCTCAGATTTGAAAGGTAAAATACACTGTTATTAAAATTTTTTAGATATATTTTGTTTTGAATTTATGTGTTATTTATTTCAAATAATTTTGTTCTCTAAGGGCAGGATGAGAAACTCCTCTATACTAATTTAAAAGTGCCTTGCTTGTTACAGATGTTAAAGCAATGCAGTTAAGAAGTTTTATCTGAAATGCTTGTCCACTGAAAATAAGGTTATGATTTAGAATTAGCATAATTGCTAAGTTTTATAGTTAAAGGAGCGGTGAATCAAATACTCAATTTTAACTTGATAATTTGTTATATATGAGGTCATCATACTGAAATGAACATCCTGCAAGTTTCAGAACTGAAAACCTCCGTCCTACTGAAATATAACAGTTTTTGGCACCAAGCCAGTAAAACAAGGCAGTGTGGAATTCGAAAAACTATGACGTCAAAGGAGAATTGAAGCACCTCCCAAAGCCAAATAAAACCACCACTTTTGTAGCCCTGCCCACAGCTTCGCGTGACACACGTGTGTCTCAACAGGTAAACATGTCTTTGAAGATTGACAAATGTAACCAAAATGGCTTTTAAATAATTTTTTTCTGAGAAACTTTTATTTTGACGCGGTGATCTGTTATGATAGACTAACCATGGCAACGCAGTTCCCGCGTGGGAACAACACAGAAGCTGAATACTTTAATTCGGAGGCTTGGAACATAACATTAGGAATGCGTGGATAAAGGTTGTTTTTGAAGAGTTCCAGCTCACGTGGGGAGTGTTTGATTACCTTGTGTACTGTGCGGATTCACTTGTAAAGAAGTCGATGCTGGATTTGCAGAGAGACTGTGATTAAAAGCACCACTTATATTGGATCTGACAACAATGACACAGCAGTATACACAGTAAGACATTTTACTTTATTTAAGTTACTGCGTTTCACTATTGCTTTGTTAGAAGAGATTGCTTGATATGTCCTGTTGTAACATCCGTGTCTAAACACGTTTGTTTGACTGTTTTAATTTACTAAAAACATTAAACGATTAATAAAGGTACAACACTTAACAATACGACTGTAATTTAAAGGTAGAAATATACAAAGGTAGTGATAAGGAAGGATTTATCAGCCGCAGTTTAGATTCTGATGCCCGTTTACTGTGTTGTATACGGTAATTTAGGCGAGTTGCGTTTGAAAGGTCAAACACTCAACAAAGCTTATTTTTTATCATATAACTGTGGTATTTAACATTACGTGAATGTAAAAGCAACCTCACAAGCACAATAGAAATATACAGTTATTGATAAGGATTTATTAGCCGCAGTTTAGATTCTGATGCGCGCTTACTGTGTTGTATACGGTAATTTAGTCACGTCGAGTTTTGTTTCTACTTTAATATACGTATTGTCATTTATGTGTATCATCTTTAGCACCCAGAATCTTTTCTGGCTCAAACATATTTGTGTTCGGCTGCTATTTTTATCACATTAATGTTTTTAAAATAGGGATGTTCGCATTGACCGTTTAACCGTTAACCGAAGGTAAGAATTTATAACCGATTAACATTATCAGTTAAAAGAAAAAAATATTTGTTAACGCATGGTGCGTTTCCTCATGAGCCGACAGACATTTCGCCACTTTTCTATCTTTAATTTGTGAATTTCCTGTAAATGACACAAATTATTGCTGCCCTGACGGTCTGATAAAGTAATAATTTGTATGAGAAATCATTTGTGTGCATGTTTGAAAGCTGATCGGAGACACGCGCGTGTCCACGCAAGATGATGCGGTCCGTCTCCGTCTCCGTCTCGCGCACATCCGGACAGACGTTCGTTGATGGCCTCTGACCCTGACCATGAACATCTCACGCAAAGCAAAACTTTTTGAAAAGCGTCCTGCTTTAGAAATGACCACTAGGGCTGTCACTTTTTATTCGATATTCGAATATGCATTCGAACATGACGTGAAATATCCGTATTCGAACTATAAATAAACCATCCGGTTTTTTAAATGCCATGTGTAGCGCATTTTTTACAGTAACACCTCGTAATAGGAAGGAGGCTGAGAGTGAGACCGACTGCAACTGTGCGCAAGAGAGGGAATCAAATGGGACCAAAATGAACCTCATGTGCATGTCAAGATAGAATTATAGTTTGTATATAAAACGACATATTGCTTATAGCGTTAAATATTATAGCAGAATAAAAAGCTTGTGTTAATACGTTCGCATTATGAAATTAGCATGTATGAAGATAATTTCATAATTTTTACAACGCAATGTAAACTTTATATTAAACAACAACAGCATTTGTCTTGTAAACGGATGTGAAATGATCATGTGCTGACTGTTGCGCGTCACATTGACGACAAGTGAGATCTGCTTAAAGCGGTAAGTTTAATTTCATCTCAAGTATCAAAGGGTTTGTGCTCTCTATCATTGAAAACGGGCAAGCAAACAGCACGCGCAGGGTTAATGTACTTGTGAATGACGGCTGACAAACGCGCGGGATAGGCTTATGTGTGCTTGTTGTCAATGACAGTTCTGGTTACAAACACGCTCAAGCGTGGGATATGTGTGCTTGTCAATGACGGGCATTAAATCCGCGGAATTCCGCGGAGTTTTCTGCCGAAATCTGCGGGCGCGAATTCCGTTTGCGTCTGCCTATATACTCCTGCTGCTATTTAAGTTGTCATGTTATTGTTTGTTCATTTTTTATATATATATATATATATATATATATATATATATATATATATATAAGTTGGTTATTCATAAGTTGATAACCTGCTGTTTCAAACATTAAGTAAAAAAGGAATCCAGACAACCCTGTTTATGACTGTCACTGTTAATAATTTTGTGATTGAATCTCCATTACGGTGGGTTTTGATGCGCGTGGGGGGGGGGGGGCGCCTAGATATTCGAATATATTCGGATACATTGCATGATATTCGAAATCCATTCGAATTTGATTTTTCTCAAAAGTGACAGCCCTAATGACCACTGTGGTAGATGAAAAAGAGACAATCTGCCCTCTTTGGATATTAATCATCTGGACTGATCGCGTGCTTTTTGATAAGGTAATGTTGCGTGATATGTATGATAATGTATGAATCCTGGTTCTGTTGTTGATCTGTTGCTGCTGTTTGTACGTTCAAATGAAATGTTTTGTTTTAACTAGATCACAGACAACCGTCAACTGTATTTTCACTCAAATGACAACTTAATATTAAGTTAACGGTTAATGTTCGGTTCATAAGCTGCGGTTGTCGGTCGAGAAAATTAACTGATATGAACTTTGCTATTTTAAAACATTTCCCCACATGTAATGACGGGGAATGAAGCTGTCCAATCATAGCAGTGGGCGTTTACGTCCAGGTATTTAATGCGGCCCGCCCCTTCAAACGAACCATTTCTCCAGAGAGCCACTTATCCATGTTACAAAATAGCCTATTACTTATTGCTTTTGATGTTTTTGAATGTAAAAACCACGCGGACATCATAAGTAGACATCAGACATAGAGCTGCAACTATCGACTATTTTTTCAACCGATTAATCTATTGATTATTTTTTCGATTAATCGAATAGTCTAATGATTTTTTTATACATATAATTCCCCAACAAATAATAAATGTAACATCTGCCATTAACGCCAACATTTTATTTAAGCATTTTCTTAATTAAACAAACACACAAACCAAAATTTTCAACATGAAAAATAAAGTGGCAGTGCCACTTTAAAAGAGGCATTATTCACCTTAAACAATAAAAAAGGCATATATTAATATTTTAAAAATTAGTTTATGATTAGTACATGCATTAACTCAGCATTAGTTCAGACTGAAGTAAAAATAAGTTCATTGTGATTCATGAACCCTTATATAAGATGTAATGGTTATATTATTACTGTTAATATTATTACTATTAGTAGTACTGCATTCTCATTTAACTTTAACATTTAACTTTTCTTAAGTTCCGGGTAAAAAACAAGTTCAGTTAGTATGATCTTCTAATATTTTATAAACAGCGTTTACGCCGCTGTTACTTTAAATAAATGCATGTCAGGAATACCTTACAAGACGAGCTTCTGTAATATCTGCGCACATATTCGCAAAAAAGACGTTCATTGGGAACTCCGCACTGCCAGCTGGCTTTCAGTGCACGCGGGCACATGCCTATCAGTTCTCAATGTGACAGTAACTTATTATTTCATAACTTCTTAATATAAAAACATGTCCTGCTCTTTATTTACTGTTTCAACATACTGCCCAGAAGCGATGCAATGTCACGTCTGTCAGGCGTCTCGCAGCTCGTATTAAACGAAGATGTAAACGCAGCTGTATTAAGCACAATATGTATTGATTCTATTGTTTATAGAGTAAGTCTAAAAACTTACTGTAATAGTTCAAATTCTTACGCTGACGTCTCGTCATTTTGAGGTCGGAGAGCACCAGGTTTTCTTCTTTTAAGATGATCATACACAGGTGTTGCGCTGCTGTGGTATGCCATTTCAGTTTTACACAGTATGTGTTTTATTTGGTCTCTGCTTAAAGTATTCCCACACTTTTGATCGCGTTCTGTCTGTTTGGTATAACACTTGTATCACCCGGTCGGAGCTGAAGCCGCCTTCATTTCAAAATGTAAACAGTGCGACGCATCGACGCATTTCCGGCAAATCGACGTAATTACGTAATCGACGTAATCGACTACGTCGACGCGTCGTTCCAGCCCTAATCAGACAACAGTATAAAACAATAAAATCGACAAATTCACCACCCCTTTAACTCTTTCCCCGCCATTGACGAGATATCTCGTCAATTAAGAGAAAACGCTTCCCCGCCAATTACGAGATTTTCCGTCTTTCCGCAATACCGCTATTATCCACCAGCGCAACTTTTTAAACCTGGAAGTATTGCCCTATGGCAAGCTGCTGCATGTCCGTGTCTGTTTTAAAGATCGCTCTGAATCGGATCTCTATGAAAAGTCCGTCACAAAAATGGAATTATCTCTGCTTTTTGCTCAAAATATGGTGTTTTTGCAAAAACCTACCCATATTCAAAAGCTGATTGCAAAAGAACCACTGAAGGTAGGATGAAACATTTTTTTTTTTTTTTTGAAAGCAGAGGGTCTGTTCTTTCATTTGGTATATGGTATATATTTTATATATTTAAAGAAGAACATTATCTGGAAGGCATTAAACTTTGGTGAAAATCATGAAAAACGCTGGCGCTGGCTGGCAACTTTTTTTAAAAACGCTGGCGGTGAAAGAGTTAAAATCTTTAAAGACAGGTTAATTGTATATTGTGGTTTCTTAATAAAGGAAATTAAGAATGATGTAAATTGTGCGTGTGGTTCTGGCCCCCTTGGTATAAAGGAGAAAAATGCTGGCCCTCCTCATTATCAAAGTTGCCCATCCCTGGCCTATAGCCTATATGAGTTTATTTTTTGTGTGACGCGCTCCAAATCCGATGCAGCACAAAAAAACATTTTTTTTATGCAATCTCATCACGCGTTTCATGCCATCACCGGCGCGGGTTTACGCAGGGCAGCGAGAAAAATACATTAAACTTTAAACATTTAACATTCTACTTGAGTTTTTTTGGACATCCCTTTGGAATCACTGCATATCATCAATTTAAAAGGTATAAATATAAGCGCAGCGCTTATGAGTGTTCAAACACTGCTGACCGCTCAGCTGTCAATCTGCCGACCCTCACAAAGTTTCACATTAAATGATGTGCTTATTTCTGTCAATGTTCTACATGAAGATATTTAAAGGTAGGGGTGGGCGATATGACCAAAATCTTCTATCACGATAGGATTAATTTTATATCATGATAACGATATGTATCACGGTAGAGTTTTTTATGTTTTAATAAGGTTTAAATCTTTAATACCATAGAAATGTTCATAATTCTCACAAAAAACATATACAATCATAGAAAGAAGATAAAAACAAACAAAACTCAAGCTCTCTGAAGATACACAGTCAATAAGAATGATAATAAATAATTATGCATGTATGTATAGGCCTATATATATTTTTATTTAAGGTAGAAAAGTGATTTAATCAGGAGCAGTGAGAGATTTTTTTCTCAATCCTGTTTGATTAACACGAGTGACAGACAGGAGCAAAATTAGGTAACTTCCCCTTTAAGACCAAAGTCCGGATCCAATACACTGTTACACATGCGCTTTCTCTTTTAGCTGTTTACTTTCTCTTAAGACCTTACTGGTCGTGTTTATGATGATGCTTGCAAAGACGGGAATTCTGACGCATATGTGTATTTAAGGCCAATAAAGCGGGAAAAATGCTCACGAGCTTAATAAGCAGAGGTCGCGCGACTTGCACGCTCCTCACAGACAGAAAGAGCAGCGGTTGCGCGACTTGTCCGCTCCTGACACACAGAAAGAACGCACGCATACAGATCTGTTGTCTGTGTTTCAATGGCTTAAAATAACTTGTTTTAAAACTGCAGTGCTTAAATACGTGTACAAACGTTACGTTTTCGCGACCACACGCACAGGAGCGTGACGTGGGCACGTAACCTCGATAGAAACGATAGTCCCAAATCTCTACCGGTTGACAAATTTCTACCGGTTAATTTTGTCTACCGGTTTATCGCCCACCCCTATTTAAAGGTTTCTATTTATTCACGATTTGCGGTGCGGCCGGTCGCAGTCTTATGTAAAACGGGCGGGTATGAAATAAATTGATGCTGATGTCGGATAACGGGTCAAGTGTTATTTTAATCGCGCGGATGCGGGTTATCAAACAGGACTCTGCATGACTCGTATAAGGAAAATTATAAAATAGCCTACATGTTTATATTCTGTATTAAACCACCATGGTCGCTAAACTTGCGGTGTTAAAGGGACAGTTCACCCAAAAATGACAATTCTGTCATCATTAACTCTCCCTCATTTTGTTACAAACCTGTATACATTTCTTTGTTCTGATAAACACGAAGCAAGATATTTTGAGGAATGTTAATAACCAAACCAAGCATGAGCCTCATTCACTTCTACTCAATTCAACTCAACTCTTATTTATAAAGCACTTTCAAAACCATTAAAATGGACCAAAGTGCTGTCCATAAGTGTAAAACAAGTTCCCGGACCCTATCAGATACCAAACACTTTATAAAATAGATAAGTCTTCAATCCTTTTTTGAAAGTATCCATGCTTGGCAGGGATTTCAGTGATAGCGGCAATTCATTCCAAAGTGCAGGGGCCGCAACAGAGAAGGCTCGATCTCCACTAAGCCTCAATCGAGATCGAGGGACAGTTAGCAGCATATTCTGAGAAGAGCGTAATTGACGTTGAGACTGATATGGGATTAACATATCATTTATGTATGTAGGAGCCAGAGGTGGAAAGTAACGAATTACATTTACTCACGTTACTGTAATTGAGTAGGTTTTTTGTGTACTTTTACTTTGAGTTTTTAAAATCTGTACTTTTACTTTTACTTAAGTATGTTTTGTTTAAAGTATTGTACTTCGCTACATTTTAAATCATATCAGTTACTGAGTAAAAAAATATTTTAAAAAAGCAAGGTGATAAAGACGTGCAACAGATGATTGATGGGCGGGAGAACGCGCAAAACGAACCATGGAGACGGACGAGACAGGCGCGCGCTAATGCTGACCCGCCTTAGTTCAAATCTTATGAAAGAAACCCCTGGTCATATTTAAGCAACCACTTTCCACTGACGCGAAGCGTGTGTTTCTTTCATATGAAAGGTAGGATTAATGCTCTTGAGTACAAACGACTGGGTTTTTACCGTTCATTTGCACGAAGCGTTTTTAATACCATGCGCATTATCTTCCGAGGTCTAGCAACTTTGCGTCAAGTCAAACACAACTTCAGAATGTCCTCGAGAATGCGCAGTTCATTAGACATGAGAGAGAGAGAGAGAGAGAGAGAGAGAGAGAGAGAGAGAGAGAGAGAGAGAGAGAGAGAGAGAGAGAGAGAGAGAGAGAGAGAGAGAGCGAGAGAGAGAGAGAGAGAGAGAGAGAGAGATGAATAAAGGTCTGACATCAGGTACCCAGGTCAGGGAAACTAGAAGACAATAAACGTGTCAAAAGTATATAGCCATGGCACTCATCTCATTATAAGCTCATTTAAACTATAGTTTAATAAAAATAATGTATGTTACCAGCAATACATAATTTACAAACTTACTATAGTGATTGTATTTACTAGCTGTTGACCACCTTCAAAAGTGCATAACTCAAATGTAAAAATCATTAAACAATTCCATAAATGTTTCTTAGTTTAAAAAAGCTTTTTATTTTATTAACTTTTTGTTATTGCACTTTAATTGTAAAGATGTTCCTACAATTAAAAACAACTAGTTTAAAATTTATATTTCCTTGTCGTTTGTGAACTATACTAGAATCCTCCACCTCTCCCCGCATTAAAAAAAGTAACTTTTACTCTAAGTAAAGTTAAAATGGTTTACTTTTTACTTTTACTTGAGTAGATTTTTAGACCAATAACTTTACTTTTACTTTTATAATATTTTATATACTTGAGTACAATATTTTATTACTTTTTCCACCTCTGGTAGGAGCTTGATTGTGTAATGCTTTAAAAACAAACGTTAACACCTTGTATTGGATTCTGAATTTAACAGGTAACCAGTGAAGGTTTATCAATACAGGTGTTATGTGATCTCGTTTTCTGGTATTTGTTAGAAATCTCGCTGCGGCATTTTGAACATACTGAAGACGAGTAACCAGTGATTCACTTATACCTAAATAAAGAGCATTACAGTAATCTAACCGGGTTGAAAGAAAGGCATGCAGAACAATCTCCAAATCATTGTATAAAAGGATGGGTTTTAATTTGGTTAATTTTCTCAACTGAAAAAAAAAGATGATTTCACGACGCTATTAACTTGGTGATCAAAGCGCATTTCAGAATCAAAAATAACACAGAGATTCCTTACCTGACTACACATTTTATGGGTCAATAGTCCACAATTTCCAGCCGAACTATTCCCAGGCTGTTTATTCCCAAACATAATAAACTCAGTCTTATCATCATTTAATTGTAAAAAATTATTTGCTAGCCATTTGAAATTTACTTAGTGATATACAACCATCACTAATTCTAGGAAAAAATTATACTATGGAAGTGAATGAATGGTTACAAACATTCCTCAAAATATTTTCATTCATGTTCACCAGAACAAAGACATTTATACAGGTTTGTAACGCATCAATATAAATCTGATGCGGTCAAAAATTTGAGTGCACCTAACTTTTGTGCTGGTGCACCTAAGAAAGAAAGTTAGTCTAGAGCCCTGCTTTAAGGAGAAAAAGTGGATCGCCGACTACGTTTCTCCCTAGTGGACGCAGTTCTACTAACACGAGTACTATGAAAAGTTGCCTGTTTCCACTTTTGTGTCTTATAAAAACTCGTAGACTTATATATCTATGATAAAAACTTATTTAGAGATTAAACTTAAAAACAGAATAATACCTAAAAGCTGCTGTGTGACAAGGTGTACAGCTGACATGCCAAAAAAACATAAATAAGTTTTTATAAGCTGTCGACCTCAAAAAACGAGCATTTAAAGACACAAAAGTGGAAACAGGCAACTTTTCATAGTACTCCTATTACTAGAACTGCGTCCACTGGAGTGATCACATGACAGGAAACAGGAAGTAACACTATAAAAGGAAGTAGCAAATAGCACATGGGTAGCATATGCTAAAGCAAAACCACTGCTGGATTGTGGAGTTTCTTTCTACACTGTAAAAAATAAATTGTTGGCTCAATGAATTATTTTTTAGTAACTAGTTCCACAGAAATTTTACGTTCACTCAATTTCTGTCTCCAAAGTTTTACCTGGATTGATGTTTTTTAGTTGGCCCAAACTTGACTCAAATATAAAAAAGTATGTTGGCTCAATTAGTTTTATAGTTCATTCAACTAAAATGTTTTAATCAGTTGAATCTTACAGCAAATACTCTGTCAATTAAAATTTAAGTATTCACTCAATGTTTTATGTGTTACTTCAATTAATATTTATTATTTGGGATTTTTTATAACATTTTAAAATTATTTATCAAATAATTTATGCTGGTGTTGTTAACAAAATAATTAACTTCAGTCACATGAAAACAAAAGCTTTTTATTCACTTATCATACAGACTGAACATACAGAATTAAGTCTTCTCTAAATAGAGGGCATTAAACAGTCCAAAAAGCACTCCGAAGCCAGTCAGAACATCTCCAGGGCCATTTAGGAGACTTTCTTCAGCCCTCTGGTCTGCCTCTCCGCATCATCACAGCTCTGGTTTGATAAACAGAGGAATATAAACACACACACATACATAAATTACATGTTTAATATAATAAAGCTTGATTGTGAAATACTTTATTCCCTAAAATAACGTTAACGTTAGGCCAAATTTCCCTCAGACATCACACATAATTAAACATTATTGGGCGGTTTTCTCGGACAGGGCTTTTCACTGACTAAAATAACTTACTGACATCTCTTAAAATATGAGTGCTATTGTTTTGTCTCAAAATGCACGCCAGTATTGTATTTTATAAGGTTTGTTTGTAAAAATGTCCCACTTATAATAAAGACCGAGTTCTAAACCCTGTCCGGTAAACCACCTAAAGGCTATCTTTACTAAAATAGCTCCACTTTACTTCGGACACATAACATAACACACTTTTAAATATATCTTTACAAAAATATCATTACAAAAACGTCGAGTATTTGCGTCTTTGCCGATTAATATATTCTAAAATTAACATTTAATTACAACCACTTACCTGACGTGAACTTGAGGAAACGGCTGATGACTTGTGTCCTGTGAATCAGTAAGTGATTCCAGCTGTTGCGTGCGGATTGATCTCAGATGAAATGACCTGTGATCCAGATCCTTCCGAGTTAAGACATTTTAAATTAAAAAAACTCACGCACATACTGTACATACACAAACGCGCGCGAGCGGGTCGCGTGCACGCAGGCGCGCACACGGGTACACACACGGGTATATTTAGAAGTTTTATCTAAGATTGTTATGATATTGGGACTATTTCTCCATCCGCTCCTTCAGCTCTAAAGTTCAAATTCGCATGCTGTCCGGTTATAACAAATGTAAAAGATACGAAACATCACTCAACAGCGATATCAATTAAGTGCAATCCAAAAATGTGATTTAAAACATAACCCTTTCATTGTTAAGTATGAGAAATTAAAATGAATTAAATCACGTTTAAACGCCACAGAGATATCAGAGCCAGCAGTCGATTTCTGATGCGCTTGCCGAAGCGAGGCTGCGCTGGGCGGGGTGTGAGCGCTTAAGCGCCGGTGATTTTCTGGAGCTCTTCTGGAGCTCTTCTCCGTCCGAAAGTGTCCGAGCACACTTTTAAATAGACGCTATCTTTATTAACCGACCGCATATTTAAACTTTAAGCACACACATTCACGCCTGAACAACTCTTACAATTACATTTTGTGACCAAATAACAGTAATATTTTGAGCATTTTGTTGTCAGGAAAAATAGCTGTCATAAGTCCACATATTTACCTGATTTGTCTTAATTAGTTCAGTCAACACTAGCCATTCTGAATGTTGACTGGATTTGAAAATAACCATTCATTTAATGTTTTAAACACAGATTTATCTAGACTTAAAATAATATGTCTTCTCAACTAGCTCAAACAAAAAAATTGGTTTAACTTATATATTTTTGCCCGTCCAACATTTCATTAATTGGATTTTTTACAGTGTATGTGGACTTACCCTTCCAGACACCTTTTGTGGATTACACTATCACTGGATTTTATATACACTGAAGAACACTTTGCACATTTGGACTTTAAACACGCTTGAACTTTTACATTGTTTTAGGTTTGGTTTTCTTGTATTCCTTTCTTTTAACAGTCTTAAGTTTTAATGTGGTGTTTTAAGTTCTTTGTGATTCTTGTAAATACACTTATTTAATTTCATTGCACTGGTTTGTCATCCTTTTAACGTTGTTTTAACCTCACACACTAAGATCTGACCCCTTTTAACTATTTGTAACTTAGCTGATAGGGCTGATCGTTACAAGGTTATGTTTTACAATTTATAGACACATTATTTGCTGCCGAAGTTTAACCTCCTAAGAACCAAGCTTTGGTTTGGCTTGTATTTTAGATTTCTTCCAGCTATTTGGGTTAGGAACAACCAATAAATATTATAACCAAATATTTTTCTTTGACATGAAGCAGTGTAATAGTCCATGTTTGTGTAGAACAGGTTCCAGTTACACAGAATTAAGTTTTATGGTGCAAACAACATACGCACACTTGCAAGTAATCTGTGATTTATAAAGGGAACATTGCTTTGTTTTATAAGTTCTAATATTTTTTGGCGTATACCATTTTTGGCTTTTGTGAGTACGAAGAATTTTAGTAAAGATCCTACGTTTTATACATGAGACCCCAGGTCTTAGGAGGTTAAGCAGTCTTTGCAGATTGAATGTGTATACTCAACTCACAGTTTTTTCTCAATCAGATGCGATAAATAAGTTGTGCACAGGGCTTTTCATTAACTCTTTCATTGCTAGCGTTTTTAAAAAAAGTTGCCAGCCAGCGGCACCGTTTTTCATGATTTTCACAATAGTTTAATGCCGTCCAGAAAATATATTCTTTAAATATATAAACGTACAATATACCAAATGAAAGAACAGACCCTCTTCTTTCAACCAAAAAAAAAAAACGTTTCATCCTACCTTCAGTAGTTCTTGTAATCAGCTTTTGAATATGGGTAGGTTTCTGCAAAAACACCACATTTTGAGCAAAAAGCTGAGATAAATCCATTTTCCTAGAGATCCCATTCAGAACGATATTTAAAACAGACACGGACATGCAGCCGCTTGCCATAGGGCAATACTTCCGGGTTTAAACATTTGCGGAAGAGCGCCATCTGGTGGATAATAGCGGTATTGGGGAAAGCCGGAAATACTCGTCATTGGCAGGGAAGCGTTTTCTCTTGATTGACAAGATATCTCGTCAATGGTGGTGAAAGAGTTAACACCCGCCAAGCCACCAAATGTGGGTAGATTTCATTTTCACCTGCGGGTAAGACAGCCACTACCACTAGTAGCCACTAGCCACTTTGACGGGTTTATGGCGGGAATATATTTTTTTAATTGTAGATTTCTTTCAAGCCATGTGAAATAATAAACAGTGCGTGGTGCAACGCTACGAAGCTACAACTCCCATGAGCACTCCCTGCACCGAGTTTAAGGGTTTTTATACCATAGAGGGCTCCAGAGCTGATGGATTTGCGAACGCACGGGATGCAGTCTGAGTGCACACACGCACAGTAAGAGGAAAGATATGTGATTGCATTAAAGACATTTAAGGTGTGTGCACACTCTTTGAGCGAGAGCGGAGAGAAATTCATGGAGATCTGTGCAGATAACAACATCCAGATTTGTACAATGGCAAATGAAACCTTTAAGGAGAGGGATAAGCGCTCACGCATCATACTGTGCGTTTGTATTTTTACCCAACATGCCCTCTAGACATTTGTCAGTAAATTAGCGCCTTAAATGAAGTCTTCAATCACTTTTAACAGAAACCATAATCATGCTTATAAAATACAATCTGCATAAACAAGCTGACATTAAAATCATGTACAGGTTCTGACTAAGCAGTGTTTACTGGTGTAGTTAGTACATTTAGGGGCGGTTTCCTGGAAAAGGATTAGACTAGTCCTAAGATAAATGTAAGAGCTAAAATGAAAACAACTTGCACTGACATATGTTAAAATACATCAGTGCCCTTTGTTTTGCCTCAAAATGCACACAAGTAATGTTTTTAGTAATGCATGTTTGTTAAAACTAGTTATATTTCATAATTAAACTAAGGCCTAGTCCTGTTTTAAGGTACTCCACATTGAGGTAAATTTTTTAATCTGCCAAGTCTCATGTCTTATAAGTTTTATGAGCCAATGTGAATTAGGGATGGGTGACAAACCGGTAGATAAATCGAGGTATTTTAAGCCTTTGTAACAAGAACAGTGCTATATGCGTGCGCTGGTTCAGTGTGAGTATTTTCGCCGCTTTATAAAATTCCCTTCTTTGCAAGTATCTTCATAAACACAACCATTTAGGGCTTAAGTGAAATTAAACAGCTGAAAGAGAAAACGCATGTGGAAAGTATATTGGATCCGGTGTCATGATCAATTAGGTCCCCCCGGGCAATTCGGTCTCCCCTAGGACCCCGATTGGTACCTAGCACTAATGCCTGCTCAAAAATTTTTCCATTGCGATATCTCGTCTGCGTAAGCGGTCTAGCAAGCTAATTACGTTGTACAAAATAAAGCATACAATTTATAATAAACTAATATTCATGTTGCAGACACGTAAGTACTTTTGTTTCATCATCTGCTTTACAAAAACAATACTTTTATTTTTGTAAATTATTTACATACCTTACGGAATATATTTTTTTAATAGTAAAAGTGTAGTAATCATGACTTATAAATTATAATTTAAATGTGTGATTCAACTATGTAGTAATCATGTTTTGTATAAGTAATTAATGAGTAAGTAATTGTATAAGTAGACAGTAAAAAGTGGAAATGGTACAGTATATAATATCTAAATAATATGACACAAGCAATGTGTAGATCTCCCACCTATAGCCTCATTTATATACGACTATATGAAACATATAGTATATAGCATATATATATTTAAAAGACATCAATTGTAATTTTAACAACGTTCTAACTACATAAATCATAACGCGATTTGTAGGAATTGTAATAAGGCGCTAAGAAAACTACCCATGAGGAGTTTTTTCAGCCAATGGAATCAGGCAGGGGTCCTAGGGGAGACCGAATTGCTCATGACACAGGACTTTGGTCTTAAAGGTGAAGTTACCTAATTTTTCTCCTGTCTGTCGCTTTTTTATCTTCTTTTTATGCTATAAATAACCTAAAAACCTTTACCTTGATACATACCTTTATCAAGATATCAGTGTAACTTTCTGATTTGTGCCACTGGCTCATCTTTTTATGTTAAATTGTTAATGTACAGTGCTTTGCAACCTTTTAATTTATGTTTTATTAACCTGCAAGAAGACCTCTACAGAGGCCATAAACGTTACCTGATTATTGGTTGCTTTTTCAAATATTACATACATGCTTGGATTATTTTTTATTTTATTTTATTTGTTTATTTGAAAAGGGACAATGTACACGTATCAACATTCATAACAAATGTAAGTGCACCCGAGTTAGCCACAGGCTAATTTTCATCGGCAGTCCCTTTGCCAGATGTTAATAGGCATCCTAAAACAGTTGTGATACAATAAAATTGTTAAGAAAATACAAGAGGTATAAATACACATTTAGGAAGTGATAGAAAAAATAAAAAAGATAAGAAATAAAAGATGATACAATTACTATTAATAGATGGGTATGTTCAGTGTTGACAATGTTGATTATCATTAAACCATTTCTTAACATTAACCTTAAAAGTGTAGTAGGATGGCGACTCTCTAATTGATGGTGGAACTGAGTTCCATTGATGTACTGCTGTAAATGAAAATACAGCCTGACTAAATGCAGTTTTTTTTAATGGAATTATACAGTCCCTCCTTGCTGCGCCTCTTGTGACTCTATTTGCATTCGATTTAAAATTAATAAGGCCGAGTAAAGGTGGGGGAGCTAAGTTATGTAAAATTTTGTAAACTAAACAAACATTTCTGTACTTTATGAGGTTTACCCAACTGAGCAATGTATATTTTTTTAAAATTTGGCAATGATGGTAACGAATTGGCTTTTTATCTAAAATTTTAAGAGCTTGATTGTATAATGATTTGAGTGGTTTTAAAACAGTCGAGTGCGCATTGGACCAACTTATCAAACAGTAAGTAATGTAAGAGAAAATCAGTGAATGGAGATATACCTTAGCTGCTTTAGTTGATAAGTGGTTTCTGATATACCTAAAATTTGCCAAACTGAACTTTACTTTATTACAGACCTTTTTTATGTGTGTTTTGAATGTAAGATTTGAGTCTATATGAACTCCTAAATATTTATATTCTGATACAACTTTTAGTGTATGTCCTGATAGTAAAATGTCTTGTTCTATGTCTATAGAGGAGTTTTTGGAAAGATACATACAAACTGTTTTTGAAATATTCAGTTGTAAACAACAATGATCAAGCCAGGATGTCACCTTCTTTAAAATCTCTGTTAGCTTAATTGCAACCTCTGCAGCAGTCCCACCATGAGTAAAAATAACTGTATCATCGGCATACATTAAAACATCACAATTTTCACACACCAACGGTAAATCATTAATATACAAGCTAAAAAGGGTTGGACCAAGTATTGAGCCTTGTGGGACCCCAGTTGAAAGACATAGGGGATTAGATTTATAATTGCCAATTTTAACATATTGAGTCCGGAGTGAAAGATAAGATTTAATAAGACTGACTAACTCTGAGGAGAAATTAAAATTCTGTAATTTATATAATAAAATATTATGATTAACCGTGTCAAATGCTTTTTTTAAGTCAAGGAACACGGCCCCTACTACCCCGCCTTTATCCAGTGATGCCTTCACCTTTTCTATAAAGTAACATGTAGCCGTTTCTGTCGAGTAGTTAGCCCTGAAGCCAAATTGCAATGGATGCAATGGAAAAGAACTATTATTTAAATAATATATCATTTGTTTGTTAATTAATTTTTCAAATACTTTTGAAACTATAGGTACAACACTAATGGGCCTGTAATTTGAAGTCAGCTGCCGGTCACCACCTTTAAAGATAGGGGCCACAACAGCAGGCTTCCATAAATCAGGGAACCATCCTTGGGTCAATGAGATATTAATTATACGTGTTAATGGGATGACTATTGAGGAATTATTCTCTTTCAGCATTAGTGTATCCATACCATAGATGTCCTTAGCCCTTGAAGGTTTTAGAGATGCAATTACTTTTACAACCTCATCCTCCGACACTGGTCTGATTATTAATGGTGACTCTGTAGTATTGACTATATGTTCATTGTTTTGTTGTACTGAAAAACATTGGGCAATAGAATCTACTGACTCAACAAAATATTGATTGAAGGCTTGTGCCACTTCAATCGGGCTCTCCAAGATAGTGTCATTAACTTTTAATACAATTGGCTTAGTTATACTAATGTTTTGACCAGTTAATTTTTGAATCTGGCTCCATATGGCTTTAGAATTGCCATTTGAATTTTCAGCAATTATAATAAAAAAATCGGCCTTAGCTTTTCTCAGTTCTCTAATTACTAGATTTCTTAGCCTAACGAAATTAAACCTATCAACAGACAACTTTGATTTTGTGGCCATTTTCAAAGCAGTGTCCCGTTCCTTCATTAATTTTAAAACTTTCTCGTTGATCCAGGGAAGACTTTGTTTCTTGTTTTTACATTTAATATTAATTGAAAATTCATGGATTATAGATTGCAATTTTTGTGTAAAAATTTGACTGGTCATTTCTAAATCATTTACCAGTCCTAGCAGCCAAAAATAATTTTTACTTTTACAAAGAAATGTCAACAAAAGTGAATTACACTGATATAAAGCTACATTTTTAATTTGCATGGTATAATAAGGTGGAATAATAGTCACAGCATAATACTCAATACTCACTACTCTTGAGTACTTTTAGGGGAGGTTCACATTTTGCGTCTAAAATACGCGGAAAACGTGACGCAAATCCTTGTCACATGACCTGCTGTGCGCTTGCGGCATTCTGAAAAGTTTAAATGTTTTTAACTCGATGCTGTGCGACACGCCTGGAAAAATGAGCGTGTCGCACCGCATGCATGTCGCTTCCATTATGAGCGTCTACATTTGAAAAAAATTAACTTGGGAGCGCAAAAGACTCTAAATGTGATTCGCCCCTTAAAGAGGCTACTATTTATTCGTACTCTGAGTGGTATTTAGGCCAGGTAGTTTTACTCTACTCACATTACATTTTTTGGTAAGTAATGGTACTTTTATTTGAGTATGATTTACTGTTCCCATCACTGAACATGCCTTTGTTTTCTTTCTTTGCTTATAACTGAACTTTTTTAAGGCTCCAACATAACTCTGACTTTGTATGTACATTTATTCAGAGAGTGAACTCGACGTGAGATGCTGTGCACTGCGTTGCCAAGTCCTCTGCTTTTTTGCAGACTTCAGAATTGGGCTATTTTGAAACTGTTCCAGCGAGTTGATTTTTTACTTCGGGTTAAAGATGAAAGGATTTTTTTACGTGACAGTAAGACGTAACTGAAAATCTATACAAATGCGATCAGGGTGGTCAGACTGAAAATTTATTTTCATAAATGCGTTTTGAAAAGGATTTCAAACCACCTCTGGATGTAGCCTGAAACAGATTAGAAAAAAAAAACGGATTTCATGCGGTTTTTGGCCGTTCACACATTCTAAATGTGATTGGATCCTATCGCATATGCACCAAAATCAGATTTGAACTGACAGTGTGGGCAAGGTCTTTATTCCTTTTTCACCCCTGATAAGTTTGCACCCTTGCTAAAAAATAGGTGCTCACATGACAGTTAAAAGCTGACATACCTGACAGAATAAAATCATCTTCCTCAGTGTGATCTTCCTCTTCTGTGGGTTCAATTTTGATTTCTGTGGGTTCAGTTTCAATCTTCATCATGAGGTTCCTGCAGTCGATGAGTTTAACTGAACACATCTTCAGGATCTGCTGCTGTTCTCCAGCGTTACAGACAGAATCCAGAGACTCTGTGGAGGTTTGATCCTCCTGTAAGCTCTGTTTACTGTCACACACTGTAGTGTCCTGAGTGTCTGTGGGCTTTGACTCAGTATAACAGAGTAAAGTCAGACTGAGATCTGAGTCCTGTGTGTGTCTGGATTTCTCTTCAGAGAGTTTAGAGTCCAGCAGTGGCTGTGGTGTGCGGCTCTGATCTCTGCTCATCCACACTGGATCCAGACTCACAACATCAGTCACATACACTGAAGATTCACCACAATCCACATCCTGACAACACAACACAACACACAGAAAGATTATAATGATTTCATTTCGTCAAACAGACAGTGATTCAGGTAAAGGTTGTTTAAGCTGTACAAACCTCTCGTTTCAGTCCTAAATCTCCTCTTGAACTCAGTTTTGCCTCCAGTAACGCCACCTCTTTCTTCAGCTGAGAGATTTCTGTGATGTAATCATCAATATCCAGCATGGACAGATCAGTTCCTACTGATTTACAGCACATCTCATCTGTCATCATCAACATCTCAACACTAAAATGCACAGAGACAAGACTCTGTTTACACTCAATAAACACTTAAGAGAGAAAAAGACTGAGGATACAAACACATCACACGCGAACTTTTTCTTTCTTTCTTTCTTTCTTTCTTAAGTGGGTTTGTCGGCGGACTACAGAGCTGCAGCGCCTCCTGCTGTACTGGAGAGAGAAGACGCACAACACTTCTTCTTCGTCGTCGGTTTTATTGGCGGTTGGCAAACCAACATAAAGGCGCATTACCGCCACCTACTGGACTGGATTTAAATAAAATAAATAAATATAAAAATAAATAAAAACCATTATAGTCCGTCAATTAATCCAGTAGTTTTTAGGAATGTAATTACATAGTCTAGACTTTTATAAGTTCATTTCCCCAATAAGTACTCTATTGTCATGTTTTGTTGTCCAACTTGATTTTCCAACTTCCTTCTAGCCTCCTCATATTTCTTATAGTGTATCAGAATGTGTTCTACAGTCTCTTGAGCTTTACAAAAGTCACAGAATCCAGTAGGATGCTTCCCTATTCTGTGCAATGACTGATTTAATCCAGTGTGTCCAATTCCTAGTCTTGTAGGCCTAATTGCCATCTGTTCTTTTGGATTCCTGCCGTGTCTCATAATAACACCTACTTGTTTTTGTATTTTGTAAAAGTGTCGCCCTGTGTCTGATATGTCCCAATACTCCTGCCATAGATATAGTGTGTGACCTTTTATAATGGTTTTCATTTGTGCTTTACTCAGTGCTACTTGTACATCAACTCTTTCATGCTTTATTGAGCTTTTTGCCAATCCAAAGAAAATAAAACCCACAGAAATAAAACCTCTAGCCCCCTGTCATGGAGTGTAAGAAGCACCTGCAATATTTGGTAGATAATGTCCTGCCTGCACGATGCGTTTCCGTGTTGTAAACTTGATAAAGCAGACAAACTGTCCAAGGCTATGACATTTTTATTCTGATTGTTTTCTTCCAACCATTGTAATGCCCATAATATACCCAACAATTCTACAGTATACACTGATAAATTATCTGTTGCTCTCTTTACAATTCTTACTTCATGGTGGGGAATGTAAATTGCAGCCCCAGTGCGGCCTGACTCTGGCTCCTTTGATCCATCCGTATATATAAGTAATTTATTTCGATAATTGTTCAAATATTCTTGAACAATTATCCACTGTGGTATTACTCCAGAATTCTCTTTAAACATTTGTTGTAAGCTTATATCTACTAGCGGTTGTATGAATCTCCAAGGTGGTATTATGATATTGACACAGTGGGGGTTACTTGTATTTGATTAATGTTTGCCCTTTGTGCATTTGTATTCCCCACCCATCCAAAACTATTGAAATTTGTTCTTGTGTATTCTAAGCATTCTTGTAAGATGGATTTTACGGGATGTGTTTTCCTATGTCCTTGTAAATTTACATAATATGTCAACATTAGTTTGCACAACACTTCATTCATCTGTCGTTCATTACAAAAGAAGATTGATGTTTCTTCATGATGTAGCAAAGATTGTCACAATGATGATTTTTAATCCAGTCTCAGGGAATTTCTAACCATTTATAGGTGAACGTCCAATTACTATACAATGTTATATTACATCTTGCTTTAGATGTAGCAAAACAAGTATGCCTCCCATGAACAGTATGGCCATAAACCATCAACTATTGTATAAAGTAATGACTAAATGAAAAAGGTGCTGAGATGACATTTCCCATACAAAAATGTAATATATGGCCATATATGTACATATATTTTACATAGTATGACATATATTTATACATATATTTGACTTATCTGAGAACACAATATATGCCTGCAACATATATGTACATTTATATGTCCAAACATGTGAAAAAAATATTTGGTTTCATCAATATATGATACCATATATCTGCATATATTACACTATAGTATTTGTTTTTCGCATATATGGACAACATTAATTATAAATATGTGCCATGCATATTTGTTTTCCACATATTTATACATATATTTGACTTATCTGAGAACACAATATATGCCTGCAACATATATGAACATTTATATGTCCAAACATGTGAAAAAAATATTTGGTGTCATCAATATATGATACCATATATCTGCATATATTACACTATAGTATTGGTTTTTCGCATATATGGACAACATTAATTATAAATATGTGACATACATATTTGTTTTCCACATATGTATACATATATTTGACCTATCTGAGAACACAATATATGCCTGCAACATATATGAACATTTATATGTCCAAACATGTGAAAAAAATATTTGGTGTCATCAATATATGATACCATATATCTGCATATATTACAGTATAGTATTGGTTTCTCGCACATATGGACAACATTAATTATAAATATGTGACATACATATATTGTTTTCCACATATTTAATAAATGTATGTAAACATACATGCATGTGATACTGATGCATTTTTAAAGCTGTGGCATATGGTTATGGTACTTTGTGGATGTATTTGTCAAAAATGACAAAGAAAACACTGCATTATTGTATTAAAAATACTATATTATGAAGTCCTGTTAGTTTTGTGACCTAAAGACCCCCCCCCCCGGATCACCATCTTTTTGCTTTTATACAGCAAGTAAAAATTATCTGGTCAGATCATCTTTAAATATGTAAGTGAGTGTTCAAGAAGCTTTGAAATGTATGTTCATTATGGGGAATCAACAGCTATTTTAATTACTTTTAACAAAAATTACTTCTTTAGTTTACCATCATCAGAAATCTGCCAACTTAGTCTGTGTATATTAACAAACAGTGATAAGTTGATACTGATTATTATTAATAATCACAAATCAATACATTGTTATTTTATTTTATTATTTATTTTAGTTTAGTTTTTTATTTTATTTGTGCAGGGATTGGTAAAGTTAATAAATAAATAAATAAATAAATAACCTAATGTTATTTTTTTGGTTGCTTTTATATCTTTTAGTATAGTGTTTGTTTAGCGAATTTACATATTATTATTATTATTATTATTAAATCGTGTTAAATGTATTGCTTAATTAATAATAAATAGTCAAAAGAACATAGCATATAATAAAAATTTCCTCCACTGCCTATTGAATGCGGTACACCCAGTCCAGTAGGAGGCGCTAATGACCCTTCAGTTGCCAACCGCCACTCAGGCCAAAAGCGCAGAAGATGACCGGGAAAATCTGACAGGACTGAGCATAGATATGTATATAAAGGCTAGATGGCTCGTCCGCGCTGATGGCCAATTGAGTGGAACGTCCGCATTTTGGCGGCCATCTTAGGACAGGGCGCTCGCTCACTCGTAGCATTGAGTTTTAATGATGCAGGTACTTTTAAATGACCATAACTTGCTTAATTTTTTACCGATTTTCAAACGGATTGGTTTGTTATAAACGTCAAAGATGTACCTATGACACTGAATACGTATACTAAAATAAATAAAAAATTCATGAAACATGTTAAAGCATCCATAATTATAGCCACGTTAATAACGTTTGTAAAAAACCAAACCGTTTGTAAATCCGTCAAGAATTCAGCAAGTTACGAGCATTTTAGTTGGCGTATGTCACTCACCTTCCGTCCACAGCAGCAGGGAGCAGCACTATGGCAGCACTGACCTAAGATGGCCGCCAAGTGACGACACAGCTGACTCCGCCTTGAGCCATCTAGCCTTTATATACATATCTATGGGACTGAGGACTGAGAGAAGAGTATAACAGTACAGCGGGGTTTTAGAAGTAAGTTCAAAATATTTAATATATTTTGCATAAGTTTCTTGCTGTCTAGTTTGTTACAGCCTAATTAGTCATTACTGTTAGGGGAGGTTTGCAAGTTTTTGTCGTAGTAATCGTGTAGCTTGCAGTTTACTATGGTTTGATGCTTAATTTTTCATGGGTGTTTTTGTAAGTAACGTTATGTTTTAATTTAATGTTATTGCACAATGCACAAAACTGTTCAGAATCTTTCCGTTTATATTATTCTGGTTAACCTTATGAAGCATTTACTTAAAGGAACAGTGATTAATAAGGCACTTATTTATGCAGTTAATTCATAATTTACAAAATACGATTTGTTTAAAAAAGGCAATACATTTATAATGCCTAACAGTCACTTGAGAAATTATTCTAGAAAAATAACGTGTACAGACATTTTCACAGACATTGTAATGTAACTGTTACATCTGCATGTAAATTATACAGATAAAAGCAGCTTTCTGGCAACAGGTGGTGTGCTTTATTAATATATTTAAAATGTTCATATCTAATGCATTTTGACATCCCTTATATTTATCTTTATGTAAGAGTTATACTTTTATTTTAGTGAGAGGGTTATGTTTGTGTTTAAGCAGACATTGCAAGCAGGCCAAGCACTTATAGCTTGACATGGCTGGAGTCAATACTACCTCACCAAAATTACAACTAATGTTTGGCTTAATCCTTGCCTAATTGCAGTGTTTTTCCCTTTTATTATTTCTCTTTTTGTAGGCCCATCAGAGTGATTTTCTGAGTTCTTTCACATGCTGTATGGTAAGAGTGAATTTCTGCCAGTTGATATCGGTGACAGGTGTTAATTATTAAGTTTATCTTTGTATTTTTTATTAAAGGTCAGCGAATGGATGGATTATCCAGTCATGGTACATAATGAAAGGTAAATGGCAAGTAATTAAGTAATGTACTAAATGTATAAACTGTAGTGTATTCAGTAGCTACTAATCACCCCAGATAGCAATTTTGTTCCGGCCCAGCTCCGGCCCACACAACCAGTTTTTCCTCGGCCCACATACAACAAAGAATGACGGCCCTACAGTGGCCCAGTTCTGAATTACGGACAAAGGCCACACATGGGCCACAACTGGCCCATGTCTCTGACAGATAATAGCCCATAATTGGCCCAAACCTGGGCCAGAACAGGTTCTAACATCGGTACCAGTTCTCAGCCATAGGTCAACCATATTAAAACCAGCATTTAACCAGAACTTCCAAAACTGAGCCATAACTCAGCCTAATCTTGCCCAAATTATATTAATAAATAAATCACACGAAAAATTACTTTCAAATTGATTGCCTTTTTATTAATCAATAGCACACAAGTCAATAACACTACAACATTGTATGTGTTAAAACTCTTCTAGTATAAACTGCCAGCAATAAACAAAAATACTAGTTTGTTCAAATACATTATTGGCATGAATCTACCAACAACTTAAATTACAAAGCAATTTCATCCTTAGTAAACAAACAAATGTTTAGAACAAACTGATAATAAAAAAAACCTTTGTGACAGTTACATTTGTGTGTCAAACGTAGCTTGCCCAAATTGCCAGCTATACACAAATACAGAAGTTCATTGAAATTAATATATAAGCATGAATAGAAATTTAAATGAATTACCATGGGTAAATACAAGTTTAAACCAAACTGAACTTAAAAGTTAGTTAATTAGAAACTTCATGTGTATGTGAAACCAACTCTACAGCCAGCCAGCCAGCAAAGATACAAGGTCCAGTTAAAGTATTAGCATGAATCTAACTTAGGTAATTTAAAATAAAACGAAAAATTAAAACAATACAATTCATAAAAATGAAACAAACAATCAAACACTACTAATAATCTATGTGTATGAGAAAGTGTTCCTATTCAGGATTGTCCTCAACAAGAAGTACTGCTTTCCAGCCTATCTTTTCTTCTCAGCTCCTCTTTCCATAGATGTAAACATTACAGCAGCCCACTAAAAGAAAACAGATGCAAATCAATAATTGTTATGAAGCAAAAGCCATATAATAAAGTAATTAAAAGCATAATGGTATACTTTAAAACAAACAGTTAGATAAACAATTAGAAGATGAACCTTTTAGGATGAACAGCTTCTGTTTTCTTCCTCAAGTTGCTTTGGATGAAAATGTCTGCGTTGAATGTCTAAATAAAATGAAACATAGCTTAGACCTTAAAGAGGTACTTTTCATTTAGATACAAAGCAAATGAGATATGTTCTAAGCATGTATTTAAAATATATTATATTAGGAATATCCCCATTATTATTTACCAAGAAAATTAAGTCAAATCAATATAAATGAAAGAGAGAAGAACCATATACTGCACGTCTAAGGTCTTCACAATTGTTGTCATACTTTATCCACCTATGACAAATTCAGCTTTGCAGATATAATTCTAAAGATTTGTCAAGTATTGATTTTGGAAGCAATTAAATTAACATTAAATTAAATGGTGGCCCTGATGTACTGTCACTAACCTGAATGTCACCTCCTCCTGTCCTGTCAGCATCCTTGTCCCACCTCTTTACCTGAAGCAAACACAGCACATGATTAACAGAAAATAATTTCACAGTATTCTATATGTAAGGGATAATCCACGGCCAGCCATGCATTAAAGGGTTTTAATGCACGACGTAGAGGCGAAGAACCACCCGACGCGTAGCGGAGGGTGGTTGCCTCTGCGAAGTGCATTAAAACCCTTTAATGCATGGCTAGCCGTGGATTATCCCACTTATACCTTGGTTATTTGCCAAGTTAAAGCTGTAATTAATGTTTACAGTGTAATTTTAACCGACAGGTAAAAAATGACGGTCATCTTCTTAAGTTAAGGCTCGCACTCCGTCCGCTTTAAATAAAGTAGTGCCATTGTATTGCATTTATTTAAATGAATTATCATATTTATTTAAACTCATTAAATAATTTATGAATGACAGCCAACACTGACAGTGACAAGGCAATCTTTATTTGAACTAATCATTTATTTAAATGAATTATGTAAAGTGTGAAATAAAACCGACGTCTCTAACCACGATTACTATATAAGGACACATTACATTTATTGAAATGGATTAAATTAAATGAAAACAAAAATCAAACAGTTGGAAATCTCTCTCTCGCTCTCTCTGCAAGTGTAACTGTGTTACTATGGTTACCAATGTTTATAGTAGTGGATTAATTTCTAACTTTAATCAAACTGACTGGAACTACCTGTGCGTTAAACGGTTTTAATGCACACCTTCCAGCCAATCAGAATCGAGTATTTAAACAGACCATGGTATAAATTCAAAATATTTGTATTTTTACCAATTTCCTTTGTATTCAACAATGCAATTCGTGTAACTAAAGTAATGTTAGGCTATGGTCAGTTCTTACTCACCTAATGAATGAAACCACTGTCCAGCCCTCTGTATTTATCAGCTTTCACTGAAATCACAATGTGACTATTTAGCCATATAGAGCAATCTTTTGATATATAAACACAAAGATGCAAACATGAGCCTCAATATTTAATTTACCTTAATGTGTCTATTGGAATATACACCCCATCATCCTTCTCTTGTCCCACTCCATAGTCTTCATGTCTTGATGAACACAGACACACTTTCATCAAAAAAGGAAATTAAACGTTACAGAAATACGTTTTTTAAATATGTTTTTTATATAAATGTTCTAACATCAGGAAGACCAGATAACCAAATTCGATTACTTCATTATAATATGATCACAGTTATTCTTAACCTGATGGAAAACAGCTAATTTAATATCAATATAACGTTAATTGTCACACATTACGTTATACACGAATCACGTAAACGTTTGCATCCCTTTATACGTTTGTAAGACATTTAAACAAAAACATTTTTATGATTGGAAAAGTTTAAATATTTAAGTTCAGGTACTTACTATCTTTCATCCTGCTGCCTTTGAAATCTGTGTGTCCGTTATGATTGATTGACGCGGTGTAACTGCTACTCCGACGGTAACCCCGCCTATTGGTTAATTTGATTGGCCGCCGCTCGGCTTCCGTTAACAGGAAAGCTCGTCTTCTGTTATGTGATTGG
Source organism: Paramisgurnus dabryanus (assembly GCF_030506205.2). Lineage (NCBI taxonomy): Eukaryota > Metazoa > Chordata > Actinopteri > Cypriniformes > Cobitidae > Paramisgurnus > Paramisgurnus dabryanus. The sequence continues at coordinate 34,965,075 of NC_133348.1, forward strand.
CCAGTGGCACTCGCCTTTTTTGATTTGATTGGCCATCTCAATCATTTTTGACAAGGTGTTCAACGTAATGCTGAGTTGCAGGAACTAGAAAAAGATGACGTTAAAATACCGCGAGAGTGATTTGAAATCAGAATGCTGTCCATGATCTTTCGAGTCGCTCTCGCAGTACTTTGATGTCATCCGCGTGTAGGTTCTTGTTGCACTTCATAAATAAACTGCGCATCCTTAACGTAACGCGAAGGTTAACAATACATTTGGTTTATTTCTGCAGTATCTAACATTTGATTGTACACAATGATAGTTTTACTTAGTCATTGAAGTCAGAAATCTTCAGCACAGTAACGTTTATTTCTGCAGTATCTAACATCTGATTGTACACAATGATAGTTTAGTCATTGAAGTCAGAAATCTTCAGCAGGAATAAACTCCTGCTACAATGAAAATCGCGCAAAAGCAAGTTTAAATAGAAACGATCCATGGTGCTTCTCAAAGCAATGTTATAGAAACTTTTAAATTCAGAAAGAAAAACTTTTGGAAGTTCAGGGTCATTTGAACAAAATAATCTTGACCCATGATCTGAAGGCAAGTTTATGTGATTGAAATGTAGACAAACATTATTGTCCAAATATATTAGTTTCTTTTAATACAAAACTAACATTTTACTTAATAAAGGTTAAATAAACATTAAGATTAAGATAGCCTGAAAATCCTTCAATTTAATTATTTATTATAAATCAGTATTTTAAATGTGGCTTACAATCACTAGACTGATCTGGGCCAGAATCACTACACTGATCTGGGCCACATACCTCCCAATCACAACTGGCCCAAATATTATCTGCCATCATGGATCCAGTGCCATCATTGCCACACCCGGCCCATACTTGGCTGACATGTTGCATGCCGTTGCCGGCGGCACGCCAGCAGTGCCATCATGAGGCCACATTCGGGCCGAGTCCGTCTGCTATCTGGGACATTACCTCTATCACTCTCTCTAAAAGACTGAGTTAGAAGAAGCTGAGCGACTCTTCATAGTGAAGATGTTATGGTAATGTAAATCTTACGTTTTTATATTGCAGTTATATATAATATATCAGAGACAGCACGTCATTTTAACCCTGTTTTATGGTAAATGGGGTTTTGCACCCTAAAGGCGCTTTTCCATTGCATAGTACCCTACAGGTAAGGTCGAGTCAGCTCACTTTACATTGGCTTGGTTAGCTTTTCCATTGAGGGAGGGATTATAGGGGTGTCAAATGTATATAGCACGACATTCGTTGCTCGACTTATCGAGGCTGTTTTTTAAGATGGCTCCTGTCTGTATGTACTGTCTTTATAATGGATCTTCTTATTAGGGCTGTCACTTTTGAGAAAAATCAAGCACCCATATCCCGCGCTTGAGCGTGTTTCTGAAAAGTAATCGTCACTGAAAACAAGCACACATACATAGCCTATGTATGCGCGCGTGCATATACATTAACCCTGCGCGTGCTGTTTGCTTGACCGTTTTTAATGATAGAGAGCACAAACCATTGATATTTGAGAAATAAAACTTACCGCTGAGTTAAGCAGATCTTACTTCGCTCTGTCGTCTATGTGACATGCGACAGTCAGCACGTGATCATTTTAAATCAGTTTACAAGACAAATGCTGTTGGTTGATTAATATAAAGTTTACATCAGGGCTTTGAACCTGAATTTTTTCCCAATTGGTTCGTTCCGAACAGAAACAGTATTTTAACGTTTCCGGTTTTTGGTTCAACCCTAAAGTTGACGTTCCTGAACCGGTTAGAACAAAAAATAAAGTTCCCGGACCGGTTAATAACGTTCCATGTCAGCTGTGGGACATAAAAATAAGTAGGCTGATCATTAGGACATTAAAATTAAGAAAAATTATGTAGACTAATAAGTTAAGTCTCTATCTTGTCATCGAACATTAAAAAGGCTAAATTATGTAAGCGACATAACTGACATGCCTACATTTGTTGAGTGCACTTAAACGCACACACACAGACGGAGAACGAATTCCAAACGGCGCTTCGGGAAGAAGATGCTGCATAAACAGTCGCTCCACATAAAGTGAAAATGATGATGTTTTTCAGTGCTTTATTCGCCAAATGTATTTTATACATCAAGAGTTCTGTCTTTGAAGGGCATAGGGATAATCATGTTTGATTGGAGTTAGGGCTGTCACTTTTGAGAGAGATCAAATTCGAACGGATATCGAATATCATGCAATATATTCGCTTATCTAGGTGCCCCCCCCCCGCGTGCATCAAAAAAAAAAACCACTATAAGGGAGATTCAATCACAAATTTATTAACAGTGACAGTCATAAACAGGACTGTCTGAATTATTTATTTTACTTTTGAAACAGCAGGTTATAAACTTATGATGAATAACAACTTATATGAAAAAAAAACTATTCAGAACAGGTACAGACAATAACTTAAACTGCAGCAGGAAGCCCAAACGGAATTCACGCCGCAGATTTCAATGGAAAACTCAGTGGATTTAATGCGCGTCATTGACAAGCAAACATATCCCGCGCTTGAGCGTGTTTGTGAGAAGTAATATCTTTGACAACAAGCACACATACATAGCCTATCCCACACGTTTGTGAGCCGTCATTGACAAGTACATTAACCCTACGCGTGCTGTTTGCTTGACCGGTTTTAATGATAGAGTGCACAAACCCTTTGATACTTGAGAAAAAAATTACTTACCGCTAAGTTAAGCAGATCTCACTTGACTCTGTTGTCTATGTGACGCGCGACAGTCAGCACATGATCATTTCAAATCCGGTTACAATGCTGTTGTTGTTCAATATAGTTTACATTGCGTTGTAAAAATGATGAAATTATCTTCATACATGCTAATTTCATAATGTGAACCTATTAGCACAAGCTTTTTATTCTGCTATAATATTTAATATTAACAATAATATGTCATTTTATATACAAACTATAATTCTATCTTGACATGCACATTAGGTTCATGTTGGTCCAATTTGATTCCCTCTCTTGCACACAGTTGCCGTCGTCGGTCTCACTCTCAGCCTCCTTCCTATTACGAGGTGTTACTTAAAAAAATGCGCTACACATGGTATTTTAAAAACCGGATGGTTTATTTATAGTTCGAATACGGATATTTCACGTCATGTTCAAATGCATATTCGAATATCGAATAAAAAGTCACAGCCTTAATTGGAGTTGGGCCGGACACATTCAAATACATGTGCGTCTGTGTGTACAGAATTTTTTTTATTTTAGCGCCTTTTTGCGGTTAAATTGTTTAAAATCACTTAAGTGTTAACATTTGCAAGCCTTTGAAAACACGTGCAAATGATCAACTTTCACCCTATTTAAATTTGCATATTATTCCGCAAATCGCATGCGAGCCGAACTGTGGGTTGTGATCTGTACAGATCACTGACCAACTGCGATCCGTTACACCACTAATTAGTATTAAAAAAAAACAAACAAACATCTTGAGATACTTGGTAGCTTACAATATTTACTAGGGCTGGGTATTGTTTCAAATCTTTCGATCCGGTGCCAGTTTCGATACCTCCGTTTCGATACCGTTTCCTAACGGTACTTTTTCCCGATACCATATGATTAAAAATCCATTGAAACCTTAACAAAAATGCAATAAACACACAACTTTTATTAATTATTATTAATAAAACTGGTTGTGCGTTTTGGATATGGGGTGCGCCAGCATACACACTTATCAGTTTTTTTTATGAAAATAAGGACAAAAATAAAGAATTTAAGAATATAATTAACACTGCTTTATTTTATGAAATGTCAAATGGTCTTTAGCTTGGACTAGAAGTATTTAAATAAGTGGGTTCATTATATCTGCAACTTTGACAAAAAGTTACAATATTTAAATGGGTGACTTGAGTTTTACTGGGAAGATTTGTATGCATGTGTGTTTTTTGTAAACAATTCCATTTAATCAAAATATTAAATACATTTGGGATTTAATGATTTAAAATGATTAGAAAATGCGTTCAATGTCATTTCATTCAAGTGAAATTAGCAAACCAGTTAAATTTAGTTTGTTTTAAACAACGAGCCAGGCTTTGTAAGCAGTGTTGGGCTGCGAGTGTGCATTAAGTTTAAACCATAGACTGTAAAAAATAGGTTTAAACGCATCGTCCATTTTGGGAGATGAGGGCATGAAGGCTTTGCGATGCGGAGAGACAGGCGCGAGTATTTCATAAGGATTGAGAGACCGAAGCTGCGCGTGTGGGTCAAGTTTAAACACCTTGTCGAGAGACTGTTGTGCTTTAAATTGAAACCCCTCTTCACTTTAGGAGAAGCGCCGTTTTGGTTGACGTGCCTTTCACGGAGACAACACGGCCATACTTGCGCTAACTCTAAGACAAATGTCACAAAGACTTTCTGTATATTTCTCATATTGCATCCTTTCTACACTTGTGTTGTTGAGTGACTGCGAGAATTTTCAGAAATCCTCTCCGTCACGTGGTGATGGACAGCCAATCACCAGCGCTTTAGATCCTTACATGCAATTACAGGCTCACACAGACACAGCCGCTTGGCTTTTTGGAAGCGACATTTGGCACAGAAAGATAAATAATTTTTCGATACTTCAAGTATCGGAGTTTTTCGTTCGATACCATAAAAGAATCGACGTTCGGTACCCAGCCCTAATATTTACCTCTTATGATTGAGCATTAGAGACTTGGGCTTGAGTAGGCTACCTGCTGGTGGCAAGCTTCTCATTTCTCTGAGTCAACGATGACCGGAAGTGACCTTCACAGAGTCAAATTGCACAGAAATCTTGTCAAAGAACTGAAAAATGAACGTTATTTACCGGTTACCATTATTTTCAATTAACGGTTTTGTTCTGGAACATATATTTTTGGAAAGTTTCTGGTTTCATTTCTGGTCCTTGCAAAACGTCAAAAGTTTCTGGTTTTCGTTTTTGTTCCTTGAACCGGTTCAACGCCTTGGTTTACATTGCGTTGTAAAAAAGATGATGAAATTCTTCATACAGGCTAATTTCACAACAAAAATGTATTAAAGGGACATTCCACTTTTTTTTGAAAATATGCTCATTTTCCAGCTCCCCTAGAGTTAAATATTTGATTCAATCCAATCCATTGAATCTGATTAGACCATTAGCATTGTGCTAAAAAATAACCAAAGAGTTTCAATATTTTTCATATTTAAAACTTGACTCTTCTGTAATTAAATTGTGTTCTAAGACCGACGGAAATTAAAAGTTGTTATTTTCTACGCAGATATGGTTAGACCTACTCTCATTCTGGCATAATAATCAGTGACTTTGCCGATGTAACATGGCTGCAGCAGGCGTAGTGATATTACGCACTGCCCGAAAATAGTCCCCTGCCTTTGAAAGTAACGAAGGGGACTATTTTCGGGCAGTGTGTAATATCACTACACCTGCTGCAGCCATGTTACATCAGCAAAGTCACTGATTATTATGCCAGTTTGAGAGTATATTTTCTTGGTAAGAATCAAATGTTTAACTCAGGGGAGCTGAAAAATTTGCATATTTTCAAAAATAGTGGAATGTCCCTTTAACACAAGCTTTTTATTCTGCTATAACACTATAAACAATGATATATGTAATTTTATATACAAACTATAATTCTATCTATCTGGTTCGTGTTGGTCCAATTTAATTCAGAGCACTTGTTTGGTTTGGTGTTTTCATTTTCATTGTAAGCCTTTAAAAAGTAATTATTTTAGATGCAATTTTGTAATATTTACGGCTTAAATTCTCTTATATATTTTTTTAAATATTTAAAATCATTCCGCAGAATTATCCAAAAAAGTCTGCAGAAGCCGGAGCCACGTCTTCCCTCTCTTGCGCACAGTTGCCGTCGGTCTCCCTATTACGAGGTGTTAAACTGTAAAAAATGCGCTACACATGGCATTTTGAAAACCGGATGGTTTATTTATAGTGGATATTTCACGTCATGTTTGAATGCATATTCAAACATCGAATAAAATGTAACAGCCCTACTTCTTATTATACTGTTTGTACACTTACAAAGTTCCACTTGGGGTTAGTGCCTTGCTCAAGGGCACAACGGTGGTGATGACCAGGATTCAAATCACAAATTCTAGGCTAGCATACTGCTGTGCTACCACCACCCCTTTCAGCTTAGTGCCTGCTTTCAAACCACACCCATGGAGATATCTGCCAACAAATTGACAATCATTCATGGGGCTACAGATGCATTCAAGAATTTTCGATGAGAGGTGGTGGAGGGTGGTGTTTGGCACTATGACCCTATCTCGCCTGCAAATTAAATTGGTGCAAAACTGTGAGTAGTAATAGGCAAGTAAGTGTGGCCTTACTTGCCTATTCACATACTTTGTCACTTAATTTTACTGACTTGCACTAGAAGAAACGGCAATAAAGATTTTTTTATCTTTGTGATAAGTTTATCCACCAGTGTTTTGTCTATTTTTTACCTAAAACTTTTTCTTTAAAATGTACCTTCTCAGATGCAGTTATGTCAAAGCACTCGTTTCGGCTGGACAGATTGGAACAGACCTGAATGGGAAGATGGCAGAGCTAAGACTGGCAATGTCCAGGAAAAATGTTAACTAAAAATGAGTGTTTTCCCCCAGCGAGTGAGTTTGGGAATGTTTTAAATGTGCCTAGAAGTTTGAAAATGTAATACTGAGGGAAAAAAGTGAGCGCTTTGAAAAGGCTTTAAAAAGAAAAAAAAGTCTGATGTTGATGTTAAATGAAGTTAAAGTTTTTACTTGAAAAGTTTGTACTTGTTTGTACTTGTAAAGTCTGTGCTGAAAAAAATGCAGTAAAGTTTGTATTTGAAAAGACTTGGAATTGTGTGTTTTGTAGAATGAGTACAAATATATGTGCAGGCTGTATAAAAAACATAGTTGTGCCACTAATATAAGTGAAAGTACATGGTGTCATCATATTAGAAGCATATTTGTATCCCTAATATAAGTGAAAGTAGGTAGGTACACCAGTTTACCAGGTAGGTAAAACATAATTCAGATGCCAATTTACAATCCAATTAAAATATTAAAGAATAAAAAGAAAAACCATTGCATACCTGGTAAGAATGAAGATCTGTTTACAGATTCCTCAAAGTAAAATTAAATACATGATGCTATATCAAAGATACAGCATCATGGGGGTGCATTTCTAGATATTGAAAGTCCCGCCTAAATCTTCTACACATCTCCTTAAATAGCCAGAGAACAAAGCATATAGGAATTTGGTACTGATTGGTTGTTGTAAAAACTAAGGGCTGTCCTTAATCTGTATACAGTGGGTGATTGGTTTATGCTTAGAATGGGCGGTGTCTATCAACATTGAATGAAGTTTCACATATACTTTAACATTGAATTCTGTTGTTATATGAGTGAGACCATTGTAACCACTTGCAATGAGGCATTCCAATAGAAAACAAATAAGATACAGATTTTAGATTCTTTGTGCATGTAGCATGTCATATACAGTTTGCTTTGAGAGAAAAGAATACAAATGTATGACACCCTAAAGGTGTGTCTTTGAAACCCAAATGTGTCTCAGTGGGAAGTCCACCGTGAATCGTAGAGAGTTGCCTTCCCGGGCACTCACTTTGCCCCCATGCAGTGTCCTTTGGGGAGGTGCTATATTTATTCAGGAAATTATCTTACACCCAGACATGGATTAGACTAGTCCTAGACTAAAATAAATATAAGAGCTGTCCAAACTGAAAACATGACATATCTTAAAATACACCAGTGCCCATAGTTTGGCCTCAAAATGCACACAAGTAATGTTTTTAGCAAGGCATGTTTGTTTAAACTAATTATATTTCTTAATTAAACTAAGGTCTAGTCCTGGCTTAAGCTTATGGAAACCACCCGGGGCCGGAGTGGGACTCATTTTCAGCCCTGGAGTTTCATGACTTAGACCAGCCCACTTTAGTTCATGACTAACTATATTAAAATAATACAGTTAAATCCTCAGTAGCCTATACATAAGTGTGCAATAGTGAACTGTTTTCTGCATCCTTGCAATTCATTGTATTTTTTTAAATAGATAATTTCCAAATTAATGCAAATACAGTAAACAATTATGATTTTTGCTCTAATCTTGCAGCGCTAAGATAAGGTATTTTTATATTATTCAATTAAACATATTCAAAAGCTACTAAAAGGGAACAAATGTGTTTGTGTTTTCCCCTATATTTCTATTTTAAAAAAAATGGTGGGTCTTGAGATTACCTGTTGGGTTGAAAAAGTTTAGAAACTCCTGATATACAATACACAAGCAAGATTTATCAAGTATGCAGAGGAACAGGAGGAAAAATAAAAAAATCCTTATCTTAATTTTTAGTACTTGGATCATGTACATTGCCAAATACCTTGTGTCGTAAAAGAACAAATATTGAATGGACTTGTTTTACTTAAGAAAACATTATATTCATATGAAACGTTTTAAATAAACTGATGAGTTTTGCATCATGAATGAATAATATGAATAATATAAATAACAGACGATGAATAATATAACTATTCATAGATCATTCATTATTTGTCTCATTTTTATTTAAGTGGCCGTTCGTATCAGGTCGCGCATCTAGACGCGCGGCAAATGCCCTCAAATACAGACGCATCTGAATCTAAACTCGTGTTCACAGGCGAGCGCTTTGAAAAGCAACCCGTGCGTCTTGCGCTAACATTTTTAAAGCCGGCAAATTACGCGAGTGGGGCTGAATAAGTGCTGGCAGCAGCAACCTTCAACCCGGTGGCATGACATCTCACAATTCGGCGCAAATTAAAAAATTGCAATCACACAGAGTTACTACAGAAGGCATGCACGGGCATAGGAGAGAGAGCTCGCGCACAAGCACAACCTGTTTGTGTGGGAAAACACTTCTAATCTTTCATGATAAACTCGAATCAGTCGTCTTCTCTGCCAGTAACATGTGACGTTTACGTGAAAATGCAAGTACAAAACACAGCCAACTTTTAAAGTTGCTCTAAGCGAATAATGTGCGACGTCACTTCCTGTTGATGATTGAACTGTTTTCAAACAGACAGAGCGTAGCTAACTCCTCCCCCTCCCTTCCGTGCTTTCATGAACGCGCCCAACCCCCACCCCCAAATCCTTCTTGTCGTTTATTGGCTGGAATACTTTGTTTTGTTTTGTGCTGCTAGGTTTGGCCATTTGTTGATATTGCCGTTTGTGAAGCCTGGGCTGTCTACAGAGATCGCGTTTTTTTACAGTTTGATCAGCGGACAGGCAGCAAGCAGATAGTGAGGAGATGTTTCCGGTATGTAACAAAAAATGTTTTATGGTCTAAAACGCTTCAATTCGCTTAGAGCACCTTTAATTCTTTCATTCAGTGTCATGTTTGAGAGGCTCTGTCTAGGGGTTTCACGCAGAGAAAGAGAGAGAGCGCGCGTGCACAAGAGAGGCACCACCGAGCGCGCACAACAATAAATGAAGCCGTTTTAAATGAAAATAAAAATGTAACGTTAAATGTTGCGGCCATTGTTGATTTTGTGGCGCACACAAACAAATCAATGTATGGATAACACTGCCAGGAGCAGAAGCCGCCATTACGCGAAATGAATGTAAATAGCGACGCGTCGACGCATTTTACGCATGTCGACGTATTTTCATAGTCGACGTAATCGATGACGTCGACGCGTCGTTGCAGCACTAGTTTTGTCTCTTCCTCAAATCTAAAAGTTCACATGAGGTCACACAGTGGTGAAAAGCCTTTCTACTGCACTGAATGTGGAAAATACTTCAGCACCAAACAAAGTCTTGATTTTCATAAGAGAATTCACACAGGAGAAAAACCATACGAATGTCCTCACTGTGAGAAGAGATTTAGTCAAAAACATTGTTTAAAGACGCACATGATTTTACACACCAATAAGAGACCGCATCACTTTAGGGATTCAAGTTCTTCACAGCAGAAAATTTACTCTAAAGAGAAACTCTATCAATGTTCACACTGTGATAAACGTTTCTGCAATAAACATCAGCTGATAATCCATGAGAGAATTCACACTGGAGAGAAACCTCATCACTGTCATGTTTGTGGGAAGAGTTTCAGTCAACAATCAAACTTAGTAAACCACCAGAGAATTCATACAGGTGAAAAACCTTTTAAATGCTCTCAGTGTGACAAGACGTTTGCTTATTCAGCTTCCTTAAAAGCCCATCAGAGACTTCATACTGGAGAAAAATCTCATCACTGTAATGTTTGTGGGAAATTGTCAAACTTTCAAAAGCATCAGAGAACCTTACAAATGCTCTCAGTGTGACAAGACGTTTGCTCGGTCAGGTCAGTTAAAAGACCATCAGAGAGTTCATACAGGTGAAAAATCTTACAAATGCTCTCAGTGTGACAAGTCGTTCACTTTATCTGGTAACTTAAAAGCCCATCAGAGACTTCATACAGGAGAGAAACCTTACAAATGCTCTGTCTGTGGAGAGAGATTCACTCATTTTGGAAGTCTTCAGCATCATCAGAAGAAACATCCTGAAGAACAAGCGACACTGAAATCATCATAGCGCCTTAAAACTGTTTACACACTAACCATGTAATGGTAAAAATAAAACTTGTTCAAATGTCTTCAGTGTGTGTATCGGTTCTTTTTGAACATTTCCATCTCATTTTAACAAAACCATGATAATATTGATAACCGTGATAACTTTGGTCACTATAATCATGATATGAATTTATATAATCACAAAAGATGAATAAACGAAGGGGATGAGTACCTGGCATTTGAATTTCCAGCGTGATTTCTCTCCAGGCTGCTTAATTTTTTATCCTATCATGGTATAGTGGGGATGACACAAACACTCTTTATCTTTCCACATAGATATTGTAGAGTTAAGTGTCTCTAACTTAACAAATAAACAGAGAGATACAGGTCCAACATGTGCTCTCTAATGCTGCGTTTACACCAACCGCGGTAGAGGGGTGAAGCGCGAGTGATTTCAATGTTAACTCAATGTGAAGACGCGTTGAGGCGCGTCAACAGGTCCCGCGGTGCGAAAGAGGCGTGCGGTGCGGAAGGCGCCAATTGAGCGTTGTGCGCGGTACGCGCGAATGGTGCTTTTTGTGCATTTTGTGGTTCACGCGAATTTGCGGCTGACGCCCGAGTTGAATATTTTAGCTTTGGGGGAATTTCGCGCTGCGTTAACCAATCAGGAACCTGCTTGCTGCTGTGGTGACAGCCCCGCCCGGAGTCACTCATTTAACCAATGCTTGATATTGTCCGTAAGCAGTCACCCGGAGCTACACCACACAAGTTCTAATTTCTATAGAGGAGACGGGAATAAAAAAAACCTCGCTTGAAAGAGTGTCAGTGAGGACATTGGGCAACCTGGTAATTGTAATACATATTTCCCTTTTGAGTCACATGACGTTTATCGACCCGCGTCGTTTATTTTACCCCAATAGTAAGGTTACCAAATACAAACTGGTAACTCTCTTGATAAATGCACAATCAACATCAGTCATATTGCAAACAGACAACCGCATAGCACTTGCCCCTCCCACAAGAAGCGGAGTTTGCCTCTGACGCGCGTCAAATGCTTGCTTTTTCCGCACGTCTACTCTGCTCTACACGCGCGAATGCATCCAAATTGTTTCAGCGGCAAACCACGTGTGGTAGACGCGATTTTGACGCCCGAAACGCGGTTGGTGTAAACTCAGCATTAGCACGACTATTCTGCCAGGTTTTCCACTTCTCCCACCTAACCACAAGGGGGCAACGTCACATCATGTGTCCTATAAAATCTACACAAAAAAACACTACATCCTCCTTTCTAAGATCAGTTGTACTGATACATATAACTCCAGATTAACTAACCCCTCTGTACAGTAAGAGACTATATCCAAGGCTAAGTGTTTACCAATTCAAACTTCTATACTATACCTAAGGCAATATAACCCATTGTCTTTTTCTCAAATATTAATGTAGAACTGTACATCCAATGGTATATTAAGAACAATAAGCTAATGAACATTAACTGAACTCTTAACTAAGAAGGTGGGGTAGACTGCCCGATCCTTCTACTGAGTGTGGGGGTTTATTCTGCCCCGTAGAAATCACTCAGTCTCACCAGGGGTACCTGCTATTTAACCACAAAATCCTTCAAGTACCCCGGAGGTTGTCTCTCTTGCAGGGTAACGTGCCAGAGGCTCAGAACTGCATGGTTCAACTGGGCCCCGCTCTGCATTATCGGATCTCACTGGCTGACCCGTATGCTCTGGCTCTAGGATGGTCTGCGCTGCTGGCGCCACTGGCATAGCACTGACTTCCTGACAGTGAGTACATGACTACTGTAAGATGGCGCCGCCCATGGCTGCCGTAGCCTCTCTGTATGTTGTGGCTTGTGTGTTTTGTTTGTTTTGCACTACCCCTGTGTTTTGCCTGCGTGTCTATACAACGGAGGAACTTAGGGCTGCACGATTCGGAGAAAAAATCTTATTGCGATTTTTCTGATCAAAATTGCAATTCGCGATTTTAAGTGCGATTCAATAGTATATAATAAAAGAGCTACATCCAGGTTTGTTGTGGTGGTTTTAATAGCACCAAAGAAAGATGCTGTACTACTGTTTATTTAAAACCTCTTAAACATTGTGCCAAATTGTCTGCAGGACTTTGCTCTTCTGCAGACCAACTTTTTTTTTTAATCTAAGAACATTAAAATACAATTTAACAATTTTTTTTGAAAGTTTTATTTAAAATAACAAATAGGCCAACGTATTTTGGCTGTCACTACAACAATGCTTCTGACAAGCAAATGTTTAGTTTTTTCTTTTAATCATAAGACTATACTCATCTTGTTTTACTTTTCAGGCATCTGTAATAAATGTAAATATATTAGTTATTAGAATCTATGATTTAACATAAGCAAAAAATACAAATAAAACACTGCACAGTCCTCACTGTAGGATTTTAAATGTGGAGCTGCAGAAGCTTGTTCAGTTAAGAGTAAGGAGTGATTTTAATTTTTGGTGTGTAATAAACATTTCTGACACAGAAAGCACCAGGTTAATGCCACTTTAAGACACAAGACAGCTTTAAAACTGCTCTGCTTCAATACTGATAAACATCCAGCTGTTTATGTTCACTTAGACAAGAAAGAAAACTTAAGTTTAGTGATCACACGTGTGCTGACTGCTCTCTGTGTGCGCGCTTCATGAACCCTCGTGCCTGTAAATATTCAAAGTGGTGCAGATGTGCGCGTGCAAGAAAGTATAATGTACCTCTTTCGTCTGCTGTGTTCCGGGCTTTAATGAAACCTGCTTATAGTCTGATGAGGCGCTTGTCATTGTTTGCGATGCATGACGAGAAACGGACGTACATACACCTTTCTTTAAGTCCAACATTACACAAAAGGGAAATGTTTTTGCGCATTTCTGTACTTTCATTTGCCGGTTAATGAGTTATAATGGGTTTTTAAAAAGACTGAATCCAAAATCTGCCAACTTCATGACATTCTGCGTTGTGCAGTTAATTCCATTTGTATGCATTTCGCGATGCTGTCTGTGTTTTCCGCATCGCGGAAATCATATGGCCGTACATTTTGTTGAGGAGTTGAACTGCTGCTCGCGCTCATGTTTTCCAATTGGTGTTATCTGACGTGTTGTCAGTACCTCAGTGTTAATGCACTCTATTAGGTTAAACTGCATCAAACGTAAAATGCACATGAAGCGAACTGTCAAAAACTGCGTACTAGATGATTGTTATATTTGATAGTTTTGAATCGAAATAATCGCAGCTCTTGCGATTCGAAAATCGCATCCATTCACATCGCGATTTCGGTTTAAAAACAATTAATCGTGCAGCCCTAGAGGAATTTATGCATCACAGGGGTTTAACCCCGCCGGATTTATACCCTGATCTACTCACCCGTTCCACGGACATTCTGGATATTCTTGTAAGAGGTACCGCATTCTTCGCCGCTGCTATACGGTGGATCAGAAGGCAGCGGGGAAGGAGAGCTGGTTCTCTGGTATGACTGCGTCGGAGGGGTGCGAGGATGCCTCTTCCGGGTATATTCCTCGAAAACGTGAATTCTCTTTGCAATAAAATGGATGAACTCCAGACAGTGTCTCGTAGCAAAGAGCAAGGAATTTCACTCAACAGCTGTTTTCGCGTTCGTGGAGACTCATCTGTTGCCAGCTACACCCGACGAGGTTGTGAAGCTGGAAGGCTTCTCTTCGTTCTGGGCGGACAGAGACATTGCGGCAGTAAATAAGTTGCATGGTGGTGGACTATTGTTTTTTGTAAACAATCGCTTGTGTTCCGATGTAACAGTGATTAGCCAACACTGTTCCATTGAATTGGAATCACTCTGTATCCTTTGTCATCCATTTTATCCCCCCTGTGAGTTTAGCTCATTTATACTCGTGTGTGTTTACATTCCACCATCTGCTGATGTCACGCAGTGGTAGACGCACTGGCTGAACAAATAATGAGTATGGAAGGCCAGCACCCAGACATCTTTGATATTGTTGTGGGCGACTTCTATGGGGCAAATCTTAGCTGGGCGCTTCCTAGATACAGGCAACAAGTCACATGCACCACTAAGGGAGTGAATACTCTCGACCACTGCTATTGCACAATCAGGCAGGCTTATCATTCGGTGCAACGTGCGGCGCTGGGCAACAGTGATCATGACCTTATCCATCTTATATCTAGTTACAGACAGAAATTAAAACGCTTTAAACCTGTAGTGAGTCAGTTCAGAGTGAGGTCCAGTGAAGAACGCGAGTGACTCCGCGCTTGCCTTGAGGGATCGGGCTGTTATCAGGCCTTTGAGTGGGCAGGCCCAGAAGCTGACAACAACCTGGATGAGTACACTGATACCGTGACATCATTCATTGGCTTCTGTGGGGAAGTTTGTGTCCCTCTCCGCTCCAGAAAGATCTATAACAATGACAAGCCTTGGTTCTCCCCTTAGCTTAAATGGCTGAGGAAGGAAAAGGAGGTGGCCAGACATAGTGGAAATGACGATCTGTTTAAACGGGCTAAGTACAGATGTGCCAATGCAGTACGAGAGGCGAAACAACGCTATACAGACAGGCGGCTGCAGCTGTCGGATGGCAACCCCTCCTCAGTCTGGATCGGCCTGAAGAAAATTAGCAACTACAGACCCAAGTCCCCACCGATGCCCTGCAGCCTCCCCCTCGCCAACAAACTCAACGAGTTTTACTGCAGGTTCGAGACAGTGCCATCTTCATCACTTTCTCTAGTCCCCCCTGGGCCCAGTGCCGGCGCCAGCCGAGCGCTGATGAGGGGGCGTCTAAAATACCAGAGGGGGCGATCACATGAATACATATAATTCCCCCAGCTAGAAAATACATAGGTTTGGTACATTAAGTTTTAAAGTGTTATAAACAAACATCTCTGTAATACAACCACAAAAACTACAGCTATAGTGAGCAACGTACAGAGCTCTGAACAATACAACAACAACAAAAAAACGCATACCTAACGTCACATATTAGCACAACACTACTCATTAGAAGTTCAGACCCAGAGGTAGAAATAAATTTTACGTAATGGTGGGGGCAGTGTTGGCAAATAGAGTTGATGGTTTTCAGCCCAAAAACGGTCCAAACGCAACATTTTATCAACATTTTGGTTCAATTTGATCATACAACGTAGTTATTTTAACTGCAACAAGTAATGCACCAAGCTAGCGATTAAGCAGCTAGAGAACCACAATAGCAAAATGACAATAACTCGTTTACATATACAGCTATGCTGTAGAATAGGCTAATTCAAATTCGTTAATTATAAATTTAACAATGTCTGTTTTTTTATCTATTTACTCCTGATAAACAGGTGTGTGAGAGAGAGAGATCGTACAGGCTTACCTTTAAATGCAGAACAATAATAGGCTGTTGGTTGTACGTTGACTTGCAAGGATGCTGAAGAACATGAACATCTGAACTTTTCAAAACTATGTACAGTCTGGCTGAAGTTCATGGTGCCCGAATTGACTTAATGACAGCCGAATATTTGGATCTTTGCACCTGAAATGCTCCGATAATTCATCCACGCCACGGCATTAATTGATGTGTGACAATCCGGAGTCCGGTTTGTAGAACTTCCAATGCTATTTTCCATATATCCATTGCTACAGGGCAGGCCCAGGTCACTCTCACACTCCTGTCTGTAAATTTTTATATAATTTCCCACTTCGACATCTTGATTTCCCTCTGAGACTCAGAACGCGGGCTCATTGTCGGCGTGCCTCAAGCCGTCAACACAAACTTGTTCAACTTCAGGCGCGGCTGCAAGAACCAACAACCACATGACGTCAAAGTACCGCGAGAACGATTCGAGAAATCATACTAAGTGTCGTTTCGTCTCGCTCTCGCGGCATTTTGACGTCTTCGCCTGATGAATTCGAACAAGCCTATAGGCTATACATGAGTGGGCGTGTGTCACGGTAGAATGCACACTTGTTTTTTTGTTTTGTTAAATAATTAGACTTTAAAATTCCCTTTAGGAAGACAATACAAAAGGCAAACGTGATTTTTAAATAGCGCATTTTATCATTAAAATCCCATTCAACATTAATGGTGATCTGAGGTGGCGGGATAGTGCCAGTGAGGGGGCGACGCCCCCTCACGCCCCCTCGTGGCGCCGGCCCTGCCTGGGCCACAACCATGGCTTCACCCTCCTGTTTCTCCATCTCTGTCCCCTCCCTCTTCGTTCACCACCTCCCCCATCCCCCCTCCTCACCAGCCCATCAGTGCTTTCTTTGTCACTGAGAGGCAGGTGATACGACTGCTCAGGACAGGACACTCGGAAAGCACCCGGCCCTGACTCTGTCTCACCGTCTACCCTGAAGTACTGTGCTGAACAACTCGCACCGGTGTTTACCCACATCTTTAACATCTCATTGGAGCTGTGTCATGTCCCAGCGTGCTTCAAGGCGGCGACCATCATCCCTATACCCAAGAAGGTCAAGGTTTTGGGCCTAAACGATTACAGACCTGTCGCTCTTACCTTCCTACCAATAAAGGTGATGGAGCGCCTCGTTCTGGCCCATTTGAAGTCCATCACAGATCCTGCACTGGATCCCCTGCAGTTTGCCTACAGAGCCAATAGATCTGGGGAGGACGCAGTGAATATGGCTCTGCATTATGTCTTAGAACACCTTGACACTGCAACAAACTATGCCAGGATTATGTTTCTGGACTTCAGCTTGGCCTTCAATACAATCCTTCCCTCTATCCTGGAGCACCAGCTGTCCCTGCTGCAGGTACCAGTCTCCACTTGCAAATGGATTGAAAACTGACTTTCTCACCAACAGGTCCCAGCGGGTGAAGCTGGGGTCGTGTATCTCCAGCTTTAGGTCTACCAGGTTCCCCACAAGGCTGCGTTCTTTCCCCTGCCCTGTTTACACTTTATACAAACAGCTGCACCTCTCTCCACCACTCGGTGAAGCTCCTGAAGTTTGCAGATGATACCACCCTGGTGGGCCTCATATCTAGGGGGGATGAATCTGCTTACAGGAGGAGGAAAGAGTGGTTGCAGAGCTAGTGTCGCGGGTATAACCTAGAGCTTAATGCTCTGAAAACAGTGGAGATGGTGGTGGATTTTAGGAAGAATGCAGATCCACCCCTTCCCATCATGCTGGGGGACACCACAGTGACCATTGTGTAGTCTTGCCGTTTCCTTGGGCTGACCATCTCCCGCAATCTCAATGGAGTCAGAGCATCATGTTCCTCATGAAAAAGGCCCACAAGCGGTTGTATTTTCTGCGACAGCTGAAAAAATTCAGGCTGCCCAGGCCAATATTAATCCGGTTTTACTCTGCCATCATTGAATCCATTATCACACAAGCCATAATTATATGGTTCCCTGCTGCAGCAGCCAAGGACAAGACCAAGCTGCAGCGGGTGATCTGCTCGGCAGAGAGAGTGATCAACATCTCTCTACCTTCTCTGGAGTCCCTTCACAACATCAGGGCTGTGAGAAGGGCAAGAAAAATTATGGCTGACCCATCTCATCCAGGCTGTCCCATGTTTCAGCTGCTCCCTTCAGGTAGAAGGCTTCGGCTCCCGAGAACTGCTAAATCCCGGCATCGCCTGAGCTTCTTTCCCACAGTCGCCAGGCTGCTTAATGACAGTTCAATTTATTTTCAGGTCTGAATGCACTTTTTACACTTTATTGTTTCTATTACTCCTACTTTTATTATTCAGTATTAGTTTAAGTATCATTATTACATTTAGCACCTTTCATATGATTGTGTATTATGTGTCTTATCTTTGTTTTGTCTTAATGTTTCGTTTGCCACATTACATCCATGCATGAGTGGCTGTAAAAAATTCCAAGTGTGTTTCAGACTATATGGCAATAAACTGAACTTTGAACTTGAACTTTGAGATGAGGTGGTTTTGGCACAGGTTCCCTCTGGGAGTGTCAATGACGTATGACCTTGGTGCTTCCGTCTGTCTTATTACTGTCCCCTTCTCCTTTGTGTCCTTTACCCAAACATGATCGCCTGGTGTCAGTCTTGTGAGATGTTGAGCTCTGTGTTTTTTGTTGAAGTCCCGGCTCAATCTCAGTCTCTTTTTCTGTTTCTCTTTTTTCAGTTTTGGTTAAGTCAGTCCAGCCTGGGTAAAGAGATGACAGAGTGACTGGAACTGTTGTTCTGAGCTTCTGGCACATTGATAGCTGTGCTGGACTGTACCCGTTGGCGAGTGGCGTGGCTCTGTAAGCCATGAGTGCCAAATATGGGTCTTTATCTTTCTGGAGGAGACCTTTAACCGTCCGCACAGCTCGCTCAGCCTCATCATTGCTCTGAGCGTATCTGGGGCTAGAAGTTGTGTGTGTGAACCCTCACTGTATTGCAAATTGAGCATTCAGACGAGAACTGGGGTCCATTATCTGTCATGACCTCGGACGGTGTGCCGTGCCTGGCGAAGATAGACTTGCAATGTTCCAGTACTGCTAATGAGGTTGTAGATTTGAGTTTAGCTACCTCAATGAAATGGGAAAAGTAGTCTACCACCAATGGATACTGTTGGAGAAAATGTATTTCTTATGACATTTTTGAATATATTATGTTACCATTTATGAATGTATAATCCTTTGCTTAGAATCATATTTACTAGCTACTCAGAAAAACTGCCAAGGTGAAATAGTGGGTAGAATGTTCCCTTGTTATCATACGACCTTTGATTACTGCATATTCAAGCTACATCATCAAGTTACTATCTTGTTTTTGGTAGAATGTAGACACTCCTATTCTTCTAGACTTAGAAAAATGTGTGATGTTGTTACCATTGTGAAGGTCTGTTAGGTTCGACCTTTGGAATGAACCAACACTGTGATTAGAACCTAAAAAATACAGTCCGCAGAGAGACATCTCAATCTGGGTTCTCCCTGCAGAATATTTACTACCCTATTCGTGGTCTGAGTGTGTCTTATTTTTGTTAAGGTTCATAAGTATTTTAAACCTGACATTTTGGTCCTTCGAGCCGGATTCCAACACATCCAGTGATCAACAGCGGAGGAGACATGCCAAAGCCCGTCGACGGCCGAGTTCTAGGAATTCGAAGAAAGTCCTGGGTGGTGAAAATTCCTCGCCAGGCCGGCATTTAAGTCTCCTCAGCTGGTGATCTCGGGATTGATGGAATCCGAAGCTAAGAAGACAACTCAGATGGAGTGAATCGGGTGAGTTTCTGATTGGTAATTTAAATTGATATTTACCATAAGAAAAGGGGACAGCTGAATTGGTTTGAGTCCAATATGGGTAACTAAGACCCTACAGTGTCGGCCAAGAACAGAATTGTGGGTTCGAGTCCCCAATATCTGTTGGACAGTTGAATTGAGAGGGTTCGAGTCCCCCAATAACTGTCAGTCAGCCGAATGGAGGGTTCGAGTCCCCCAGTAGCTGTAGGGGATCCCGGGGATCGCCCTAAATAATTACTATATTTGTGTAAAACCAAATATTTATTCGGTGTATGTTTTGTGTTTTATGCGTTTTTTGTGTTTGATGTGCTGAAGCAATTGTATTATATTGTATTATATATATACTGTAAATTTACCCGCTGTACTGAAACAGCGACAGGGAGAGAAACCCTGAAGGTTCAAAACAACCAATAAGTTAAACGCTGAAGTAAGCACACTGTGTAAACAAACAGAATGTGGTGTTTAGAATTCCCCGGGGAAAGAAAAGTAGAAAAAATAGAAAAAAAGGAAAGAAATTGTTGAATTTTTGTTGTTTAATTTTTGTTTTTAAAGATGAGAAATTGTAGTAGTGCTTGTGCTAAGAAGGATTTAGAAGGAGAAATAATGGCTATAATGAAACTACTCTAGGAGCAAGGCCAACCCCTCCCGTAGTTCCTATAGCAGCCTCTAATGTCCCTGTAGCAGCCCCTGATATCACTGCCCAAACCGGTCCTCTCCCATATCATGGTCTATATGACCCTGCCAGAGAAGCACGTATTTTGCAGCGATTTTGAGCCATTGACTTTGTCATGTCTCAACAGCGGGGATGGTTATGGTTAAGTTAATAGAAGAGCATTTCATTGCCTATGGATTCTATATTTACTTAAGAAATGTTTGTAAGGCATGTACCATTTGCATAAAACATATCCAGCTACATTGCTTGGTTTGTCTGAAGCAATTCCAAACAGCCATGACTTTGACTGTGTAGATATTATACAAACATTAAGTGTTGATGAATACTTAGACAATCTGCCACTTAAAAATTCCAATTTGATTGTTACAATGATGCTTATCTTTTGTGGACAAAAAGGGAAACGAAAGGCAAAAATCACAAAAAACATGTGATATGACTGGTAACAAAAAACCTAACACTTATATTTATTTTTTGTTATGCCTGGGGAGCTGTGCATAACTCTCGAGCATGGCAGCAGAGAGGTTTCCTGAGATGACCCGGGAACAGGTTGCGGTAAAAGCCCACCTGAAGGGAGATTCTAGTGAGATTGAACGGAAAACCCTTGCTGACCAGGCAGCTACGGTTGCCAGCCGCATGAACGGCAGAGAAACTCTTACTGCTCAAATGCGTCATCTATGGTGACAAACTACTCACAGCTCACAGACATAGCTGTTTTCAATTCAATGCTCCAGAAAGGAGAAATGAGAATGTATTGAAAATAGATAACAATATTTGGAAATTTAACACTGATTCGTAAATCCAAAAGCCTTTTCCTTATTTGGTCACACAGATACACAGTGTCGGACGCTTAGGCGTTTTTCAAATGTGTTCACATTTTAATGCAAATTGGTGGGCGAGGGGTTTTTAGGAAACATGCGAAAGCAATTGTTTGCGGATACGTAACTTGTCAAAAGCACAATTTGGCACCCCATATTCTATCAATTCTAAGCAGAACTCCTCAGGGCTGTTTAGTGAATGGCAGTGTGACTTCATAACTTACACCTAAATACAAGGGTTATCAAGATGTTTTAACTAATAGATTTTCTCATTTGGTGTAAAGTTTTTCCCCACAAAGAAAGGCTTTGCTGCCTTTATGGCTAATATGACAACATAATATTGTGCCAGGGCAAATGTTTAGCTTCTGATGTTTTGGTCACCTAATGGTTTCTATAGTTTCAATGGAAGTCAATACTAGTTATTTCCTAGTAATACTTAGAACAAGATATTTCCTAACAAATCTGTTTAAACAAAGTTTTTTGGCCATGGAGCTCTCTTGTTTTCTTTTCTTTTGTTTTTATGTTTTTGCAGAGATATATGACGACGGCCTTCAAGAAATTCACTGAAAATTTCAGGCCAATGGTCATTTTTAATTATTACACTGAAGGGTATGAGCAAAATTAACACAAAACACAATGTTATTTGCTGTGTTGATTTCTATTCTGATTCACAATTCAGATCCATTATTCCATCCATGATTAGAACATCACAGTATTTTTTTCAGCAGTAACTTTAGCTCATACATACGATAAGATGCCTAATATTTCCAATTGTTGGGTATGTCAATCTTTTCTTCAAACATCTACATCTGATACACACCAGGACTTCTGAACGCCAGTATAAGAGTGACGCCATGGAAAAAGACTATGTTACAACTGAGGATATGATACAATGGTTGTTTGGAGGATCTTGATGGGAAAAACTGTTGAAAATATTTGTTCCAATATTATCTGCTCTTTTTCTGATATGTATGTGTTTGACTTGTGTGATACAATGTGTGTCCAAAATGACAAAGAAAATGATTCAATCTGTACTTACTGATGCATATTTTATGTGTTATATTGCAGACGGAGAAGACTATAAATTTGTTGTTCGGAAAACTACTAAAGCCTATGATGATACTATGTAGAAAATTTCATTTGTCAAAAATAAAGGTTTAACCCTAAAGTGCCTAAGAAGGTAACAGGTTGCAACAGAAGTAAAAGACATTATAAATGATAAACAGGTGGGAATGTTGGAGAAAATGTATTTCTTATGACATTTTTGAATATATTATGTTACGATTTATGAATGTATAATCCTTTGCTTAGAATCATATTTACTAGCTACTCAGAAAAACTGCCAAGGTGAAATAGTGGGTAAAATGTTCCCTTGTTATCATACGACCTTTGATTACTGCATATTCAAGCTACGTCATCAAGTTACTATCTTGTTTTTGGTAGAATGTAGACAATCCTATTCTTCTAGACTTAGAAAAATGTGTGATGTTGTTACCATTGTGAAGGTCTGTTAGGTTCGACCTTTGGAATGAACCAACCCTGTGATTAGAACCTAAATAAATACAGTCCGCAGAGAAGCTCAGATCAAGAGACAGTTGAGTGTTTCCTGATAAGACATCTCAATCTGGGTTCTCCCTGCAGAATATTTACTACCCCATTCGTGGTCTGAGTGTGTCTTATTTTTGTTAAGGTTCATAAGTATTTTAAACCTGACAGATACTGGTTATCGTTCCACTGAAACAAGTCAGCACCCACCTTTGTCCATGTTCTATCAGGGAATTCTGTAGGCAGCAGTGGCTCTTTGGGGTTGATTCTTTCTTTTGCACATGTGTCGCAGCTCTCAACCACTTTCTGAAGCTGTGTAGACAGTCCTGGGGCCTCATTTATAAACGTTGCGTACGCACAAAAGAAGGCCTACGCCACTCTCTACGCAATAGTTGTTATTTATAAAAAGCAAACTTGACGGGAAAATGTGCTGTCGGTCACGCAAGCTCTGACCCAGGCGTACGCACAAAAACGAGTGAAATGAGAAATGGCGACACAGTCGGCAGATGGAAGAAACACGTGAAAGTGACAACAGTGCCTCTCATAAATAACATGAAGACTTCACAAAGCAAAAGTCTTACAATTAACAGCCTTACACGAACACCCGTTTGATCGATCAGCAGTGAAACAAAAAAATAAAGATATCGAAAATTACAACAGAAATTCAAATGAACACATATATATTTGCTAAAAGAAAAGTGAAATATGTTCTGCAATAATATTGGCATGTTGTGCAATTCATCCTCATAAAGAATATAGTTCACAGAACGAAATAATGTACAAAACTGATATTCTGGCGGAGCAGATATAGATGCAATTACATAGACAGATAGATAGATAATTAAGGAGATATATAGATAGATAGATAAATAAATAGATAGATGTATTAATTGTCCACTGGGGAAAGTTGTTTTCGTAGTAAACCATATCTTCATAATCTACGGAATTATGGTATTCATATGCCTTTACTGTGTTTTATTTTTGATAAAACAATGCATGGCGTATGTCTAAACCATTCAGAAAGCAACAAGAAATTACATTTGCGCTAAACAATGTCCCCTTTCCCCAACCCGTGGCAGACACACTCTGGCGATGGAGTGCTAGACGTTTTTGTGCCTCGACTTTGATGTCCGACCATTTCTTTATTTCGGCCACGGTCCGAGGTTGTGAGGCTACAGCATTTACGGAGTCTGCCACCGTTTGCCACTCAAGTGCCTTTTTTGGCATTAGTAATGCCCACACTGTGCCCTCCAAACAACATTTTTCTCCTCTTTTCCACCTCGCCAACGATAACTTCTACTTCACATTGAGTGAAGTTACGTTTTTTTGATTTCCTCTCTGTGTTTGCCATGATTTCGCAATCAATGCATATTAAATTGTGGGCGTTTCACGGACTATTTATGGACAACTATGGGCGTGTCATGAAGCCGCAAAAGCTGCGCTACATTTAGAATTGATTGTGATTTATTAAGGGAAAAATGCGTAGGATGTGCGTGCGCACGGTTTTATAAATCCGATTATTTCTGTGCGTACGCTCGTCCTATGTTTTATCCGTACGCCACTTCTGACGCAAATCCTACGCAAAGTTTTATAAATGAGGCCCCTGGTCACCAGACAGATTGCTTGGCTCTTTCACAACACTTTGCTATGCCCTGGTGTCCTGCGTGCAGTTTCTGAAGGATGTCTGTCTGTAGTAGCTGGGGAATAACTAGTCTACATCCTTTCAGTAGTAAGCCGTTCTCCACTGATAGCTCTTCCGCAACCTGTTTGTACGGTAGGTAAGCTCTGTCTATTGTGGATCTGTCTGGCCAACCTCAGTACAGTACCTTTTCACTTGGCTCAGTATTTCATTACAATCTTGATTTCCCTTATTTCTTGTAGCCTCTTTTCTGTAGCTGGGAGGGTTGACATGATCATGTTTACATACAGGTTGACTTCCTGTTCCTGCTCCAGCTGCCCTCTGTCTCTCAAATGCACCCTTGATAGAACGTCCGCCGTGGCCAACTTCTTGCCGGTCACATGGGAGATTGAGAAACTGAAAGCCATCAGTCTCATTCTGAGTCTCTGGATGCGTGGCGGGAGCTCATCCAGGCTCCTGGAGCCTAGTAACGGAACCAGAGGCTTGTGGTCTGTCTCAACATGGAAAGTAATGGCCACCAGGTAGTCTGAGAAACGCTTGCACGTCCATGTGATTGCCAAAGGCTCTTTCTCAATCTGCGCATACCTTTTCTCAGTGTCTGTGAGTGCTCTGTTGTAAAGCTATATGTGACTGGCTTGAGGTGGCCCTCCTCCTGTCTCTGGAGTAGTACAGCTCCCAGTCCAAATGATGAGGCATCAGCTGAGACGACCGTCTCCGCTTTTGGGTTGTAGAGGGCCAGACCAGGTGGCATGCTCAGATCCTCTTTGATGCTGTTGAATGCTTTTTTTATCATGCCCCCATGAAACATGTTTTGCTTCCTCAACAGGTCCCGGAGTGGTCTCTTTTCTGCCAGATGAGGTTAGTACTTCCCCAGGTGATTTACCATCCCGAGGAATCCTCTCAGTCACTGCCCTCACATTGTTAGGATCTGCTCTCAAGCCGGCTTCATCTATGATTTGTCCGAGAATTTTGACATGGTCTTTTGAGATCTCACATTTTCTTACCTCTCAGCATGATGCCTGCCTCCTGCAGCCTCCCCAGCACCGCAAGCAGTAGTGTGTCGTGCTGGGTTTGTATGTCTCCGTACACGAGCACGTCGTCCATTTGGCACAGGACACCATAGAGTCCCTCCAGTATCTGAGACATTCTCTTCTTGTAATGTTCTGGTGCTGAGGATATGCCAAAGCAGAGGGGTTAAAACAAAACCTCCCAAAGGGAGTGAGGAACGTTGTGAGGAGAGCGGACTCCTTGGCGAGGGGAATTTGCCAAAACCCTGAGTTTGCATCAATTTTTGAGAATAATTTGACGCCCTCTAGCTGTCCAACTGTGTGTTCGACTGATGGGAGCATATGTCTCTCCCTTTTGACTGACTTGGTCAGATCCACGCAATGCGCACCTCATCTTTGCCTGGCTTTGGGACAGTGACCATACAGCGCACCAGTCTGTGGGTTGTTCAACCCTTGAGATCACCCCCATCTCTTCCATGCGTGTGAGTTCTTTTTTAACTTTAGACATGAGAGGCAACGGGATTCGTGGTGGGGTTGATATGGAGAATGGTTTGGCGTCTGCTTTAAGCTCTATCTTGTATTCACCCTCCATCTTGCCTAACCCTTTGAACAGTGTGGGGAACTGCTCCTTGACTCTTTTCAGGACTACATACACTACATACACTTCCGGTTTGGGGATTTTACGGTCTGTTCTTATCGTGGCTGTGAATCTTTCCTTCACCATGATGTGTCACCATGGACCTAGGGTGACCATTCGTGCCAGTTCCGCCGGACACGTCCCGAACATGTTTTCGGGTTCGTTCTCCGGAAGTCGCGTTGGTCGACCGCATACGTCAACAAGGTTTAATATTTCAGGTTTAATTTCAGAAAAGCAACCGTTACATTTCAAGGTAAGAATGAAATTACAATGGCTGTATGTCATAAAAGAAATAAATCTTAATTTTCTAATGTATTTTAACTGAAATGTGAGAACCTTGATGACGTATGCGGTCGAGTAACACGACATCCGGAGAACGAACCCGAAAACATGTTCCGGACGTGTCCGGCGGAACTGGCACGAATGGCCACCCTACCTGGACCCTGCAGCACTTTCTTTGCTCTCTCTAGCTCTGGAAACTGCCTTTTCTGAAATACGTCTTCCGATAGCACTGTTACGTCTGCCCCTGTATCAATTTTAAATACAGCTGTGTGCACATTCACTTAAGTTTGATTAGCCACGGTTCACCATCTGAACTGACTGTGCCTAGGAAAGCTATATCCTCCTGCTAGAGCCCCTGACCTGCACACTTTTGCAAAGTGACCCTTTTTCTGACACCGGTTACATGCTACTTCTCTGGCAGGGAACTAATTTTTGCTGTGTGCTGGCGTTTTACCACACCAAATGCATTGTGTCTGGTTACCTGGCTGGGTCTGATAACTGCTTTTATAATTGGTTCCAGGCTGCATTTTCTGCTGTCTTCCTTTGCCTTTGTCAAACTTGTGTTTTGGTTAAATGCTATCCACGTCTGTGGCCTCTGCCTTAAAGTTACTCTTCAACAGATCCTGTTGTTTTTTTACGCTTTCACTCTGACGTGCGCGCATCACCGCTCTCTCCAGCGTTAGTTCAGTGTCCAGCTGCAGTTGCTCCGACAGCTTTTTATTGCGCAAGCCTACAAAAAGTCTGTCACGGACCATATCATCATGTAGCTGTCCATAGCCGCAGTGCTCTGACAAGCAGTGGAGTGCAGTGATAAAACTGTCTCTCCTTGTTCCTGCTGTTTCTGGTTGAATTTGGCTCGCTCAAAGATAACATTTCTCCTCACTACGAAATGTCCCTCTAGCTTCTCTTTGACAGTGTTGTACATGCTTGCCGCCACCTCTGTCATACGAAGTGAAGTCACGATATCTTCAGCCTCGTCCCCCATAGTATAAATTAAAGTGTTCACCTGGTTTTCATCCGGCTGTAGTTCTAGACCTGATGCAATCCGGAATCTCTCAAACTTTCCAATCCACTTGGGCCACTCACTTGGGTGGTGGTGGAATCTGGAATCGCTCCATTTTCTTTCCTCTTTGTCTGTCGCGAGCGTTAACTAGGGTTCACGTTAGTCTTTCAATCTAGCTTAACTTCAGACTTACTAACTAAAGTTAACGTGAGATCTGTTTCGACCTCACTCTGACCGTCACTACGGTCTAAAAAGTAATGATCACCTTCGTTCTGCCTATGACCGAGACCATATGTCAACAAAGTCATGCCATGACCTCCTGAAGCAGAACGACCCGCGTCTATAATTAGCAGAGAATGCTCCCGGTTCAGTCTCTCACCTTGATCGCCTCATACGAGACCGTGAGTAAGAGACTACGTATTCAGGTAAGAAATTCCTGACTATTTCCTTGTTGCATTCCACTAATTCGTTACCTAAACGGTGCGGGTGCCTTGTGCCCCCGAGAATTGTTGTGGTTTGTGTATTGACTTATTATTTCTAGGTATATACCTTTCATTTAAACTTATATGCACTAGATTTCCGGGTAATTTAAGTTGTTTATCCGTGTGCCTCTACTGCTGTTCGCAGCCGTGGGCTTTGTGCGAGCCCACTAAGTGCGTTCGCGCGCTGGTGTGGGCCGCCATTATACCTGTGTTTGTATTTACTGCTGTTTTCAGCTGGTATATTGTCTGCTACTAGTGCTATTTTTTGTTGAATTATTTAGTTGGGGGCTGTTTTTTCCAGTACATTATAAACAGCCCTGTTATTATTGTGTTCACTATTTCAGTCTGTTAGGTGCGTTTACGTGCTGGTGCAGGCTGTGGCAGTATTTCCCCACACCCTATACCCCTGTTCGCAGCTGGTAAGGGGTTAGTGTGTGCCTGCTAAGTGCATTCGTGCGCCGGTGCGGGCCATCATAATACTGTGTGCTGTCCTTTTCTGCTCTTAGGTACTTTTTTCGCCTTGAGTGGCGGCTACAATCACACTTTTTCCTGCAATACTCCCCTCTGACACACCCTATACCCCTGTTTGCAGCTGGTGGGGATAGTGTGCGACCGCTAAGTGCATTCGTGCGCTGGTGCGGCCCACCGTATTACCTTGGCGGATTGCTGGAGGAGGACTCCAGGCATTATATTGGGTTTCTGTGTTGCTGCAATGGCTTCCCACTACTGCAGGATCTGCAACGCCTCCATGAGTTCTAGGGATGGGCACAGGGAGTGCCCCACATGCCTTGGAGC
The DNA here is from genome assembly GCF_030506205.2 of Paramisgurnus dabryanus. Taxonomy (NCBI): domain Eukaryota; kingdom Metazoa; phylum Chordata; class Actinopteri; order Cypriniformes; family Cobitidae; genus Paramisgurnus; species Paramisgurnus dabryanus. The sequence continues at coordinate 34,993,685 of NC_133348.1, forward strand.
TGCCCACGTGCTGGAAGACGTGGACAATCCCTGTAGTGCAGCCTGTGATCTCTCCAGGGACGAGCGACGGCGCCGGGCCAGCCAGGTGCGCGGCCATGTGCGTGAGGAAGGGAGCGGGAAGCGGCGCTCCCCTGACCAGCCGTCCCTCTCCAGTAGGCATGGGCGTAAACACAAGCGCAAGCGTTCACGTTCGCGTGATCGACAGCGGGATTCCCCCCATGGAGTTACCCAGGTTGAGCCACCCAAATCTGTTAAGCCCCCTGCCTCAGCTACGGTGGCAGAAGGCAGCAGCACGGGGTCACTCGAGATCCTTGCGGCTCTCCAGGCTCTGTCACGGAGGTTGGACAAGTTAGAAGGTAACCAACAGGACTTATTACATGAGGATCCCCTCTCAGTCAGGCCCGAGAGCTTCGGCGAGGAGGAACAGCAAGACAATGTAGATGTGTTATCCCTATGCGCTTCACACACAGTGGTGGACGACACCACAGGTGGCGACGACCTCGAAGGGGAGCTACATTCTAGCTCTGCTGAGCCAGCTGACGGCTCTACGGAGCCAGGAGAGGCCCCTGTCAGTTCCCTGATGTCACGGGTACTGAGCGCTGCCAAGGTTTTGGGCCTTCAGGGGCCTACATCTGCCCCGGCTCCCGCTGAAGGTGTTTGGGAGGGCATCTCCCGACCTGAACCACGGCCTTCTATACCTGTAGCAGATGACTATACTGCAATGCTGAGGTCATCAAGGGGTACAAATTCGAAACGGCCCCAGTTTAATGCAGGTTGTCGCCAGCTGGCAAATGCTAGTTATCCGGTTGAAACTGGACTGGGGAACATGCCACCAGTTGAGTCACCTATGGCTGCATTGACGTCTCTGGGGTTTTCCCGTGTATCCTCCGATCCACGGTGCCCTCGCAAGGAGTGTGCCAAGACGGACCGTCTGGTCACCAGTTCCTTCAACGCATCAGCTAGAGCGGCCCGTATGGGTAACGCTCTAGCCATCACCCTGGCGGCTCTACGGAAGACACTGGGCCCAGACGATCATGATTCCAGGGCCCTGGTCGACGCGGCTCTTTCTTCCCACTCCCAGCTGACACGTGACGTGGGGGATGCTATGGCCTCTGCAGTGCTGTGTCTCAGACAAGTTTGGCTGGCACAAACCTCCCTGCCAGATGCCATCAGACAGGAGCTACTCAACCTCCCTGTGGTACCAGGACACGTCTTTCACACTGGATTCCAGGAGGTGCTTGATCGGATTGAACGGACTGCAGCATCTAGGGAAGCTGTCCAGAGGGTTTGCTCTAGGTCTGCTTCAACTGCCGGCCGCCCACCTGTCAGTAGGTATAGGCTGCGGCAGCCTACCCGGCCTCCATCAGCAGGTGACAACCCAGAGGCACGGGACTGGCGATTTCGTGCACCTGACCGACGTACAGCCTCAAATTCCAGAATTAAGGGACGACGAGGACCACAGCGGGGCACAGGCAGGGGTGCAGGCCGCGGTGGCGGTCCTGCATAGGAGTCCCGGGTCGCCCGTCGATTGTCCTTCCCAGCTGTCACGGACCTCCTGGGAGGGCATTGTGCCAGACCCTTGGGTCGTGGCTACGGTGGCTCGTGGCTAACGATTACAATTTCGGCGGCGACCCCCAACGTTTTCAGGGATCAAGATAACGTCCGTAAAAGACCCTGTTTTAATGTCCGTCCTCGTCAAAGAGGTCCAGGAGTTACTTCTGAAAGGGGCCATCTCAGAAGTTCCGCCCAGCGCACAGCTCACTGGGTTTTACTCCAAATACTTTATTGTTCCAAAAAAAGACGGCGGTCATCGGCCTGTTCTCGACCTCAGGCCCTTGAACCGATATCTCAAGGTGCTACCCTTCAAGATGGTCCACACAAGGGTGGTGATGCAGTCTATCCAGCAGGGGGAGTGGTTCACGTCCCTGGATCTGAAAGACGCCTACTTCCACGTCCCAATCTGTTCAGAACACCGGCCCTTCCTGCGCTTTGCCTTTCAAGGCAGGGTATTCCAGTTTCAGGTCCTTCCCTTTGGTCTTTCTCTGGCCCCAAGGGTCTTTACGCGCGTGGTGTCAGCTGCGCTGTCCCCCCTCCAGGCTCGAGGGTTGAAGATCTTGCCCTACCTGGACGATTGGCTCATGTGTGCCCCCTCTCAGGAGCAGGTAATAAGACACGAGCACAGTTCTGGCCCACATTCAAATGCTAGGCTTCACGGTCAACCACAAAAAGAGCAACCTGCAACCCCGCCAACAGGCAGAGTTCCTCGGCATCCTTCTGGACTCGGTAAGCATGACTGCGTCTCTCACTTCACAAAGAGCAGACAGCTTGATCAACATGACGAAGCAGTTCCACTTGGGCAGCCTTGTCACAGCTCACAGAGTCCAAAAGCTACTGGGCTTGGTGGCCGCAGCAGCAGCAGTGATTCCTCTGGGCCTGCTGAGGGCACGCCCCCTGCAGTGCTGGTTCAATGCTTTCCATCTTCACCCCAGAGACGACAGGCAGATGAAACTGCGTATATCTCAAACCTTCATCAAAGCCCTACGCCCTTGGAGCAACCGGGAGTTCATTTTACAAGGTGTCCCACTGGGGGGCCTTCCCCACAGGAGACAGGTCATCTCAACGGACGTGTCCCTGACAGGCTGGGGGGCTGTCTGGGAAGGAAGGGCAGTGAGGGGCACATGGCAGCCGCTGTGGATGAAGGAGCACGTAAATGTCCTCTAGTTGAAGGCCATCCATCTTGCTCTTCAGAAATTCCTGCCAGAGTTGCAAGGCCAACATGTTCTGGTGAGGACAGACAGCACTTCGGCAGTGTATCATATCAATCACCAGGGAGGCACGAGGTCCCAGCGATGCCTCCAGGTGGCAGAGGAGTTGCTGATATGGGCATGGCCTCGATTTTCCTCACTGAGGGCAGTGCACATCCCAGGTGTGGAGAACAGAGCGGCCGACATTCTCTCCAGGACAGGGCCACTCCCGGGAGAGTGGAGGTTGAACACCGACGTAGTTGTTCAGATCTGGATGCGTTACGGTGCGGCCCAGATGGATCTCTTTGCTTCAGCGGAGACAACACACTGCCCAGAATGGTACTCCCTCATGGGGCAGGAGGGCAGTTCGGGCCTGGATGCTCTGTCGCAAGACTGGCCAACAGGCTTGTTATACGCTTTTCCTCCTCTCCCTCTCATAGCTCAGGTCCTCCGAAGGATCAGAGAGGGCCAACACTCAGTCCTGTTGGTCGCGCCACGGTGGCCGGCGAGGCCATGGTTCCCAGAACTCCTCCGGATGCTGCAGGGTCAGCCATGGCAGTTACCGTGCAGAGCAGATCTCCTGACGCAAGCAGACGGGCGGATTTGGCATCCGAACCCGGGAGCCCTGCGTCTATGGGTTTGGCCCCTGCAGAGCCCATCGATGGACAGCTAGATAAGGCTGTACAGGAGACACTTAATAATGCCAGGGCCCCATCTACCAGAGCTGGCTACGCACTCAGATGGAGGATCTTTTCAGAGTGGTGTTTTGGCTTGGGCATCGAGCCAACGGTTTGTCCCGTGCCACAAGTATTATGCTTCTTGCAGTCCCATTTTGATCTGGGCAAGGCAGCCAGTACGATTAAGGTCTATGCTTCAGCCATTTCAGCTTTTCACCAGGGGGCAGATAACACATCCCTGGGTAGGCACCCTCTGATTAGCCGGTTCTTAAGGGGAGCCCGCCAGTTACGTCCAGGTCGCACCTTGCGGGCACCAAGCTGGGACCTGCCTACAGTTCTGACATTTCTCACTGAAGGTCCTTATGAGCCTATTGCAGACACAGATTTACGGTCTTTGTCTCTAAAGACAGCATTTCTCTTGGCTCTCTGTTCAACCAAACGAGTCGGGGAGCTGTGTGCTCTCTCCGTTAGTGATGACTGTTTGAGGTGGCAGGCAGGGGGCACTGGCGTGTCACTCTGGCCGAATCCAGCTTTCCTGCCAAAAGTGCTTGATCAGCAGTCCATGAACAAGGTGTTGGAGCTGGCCCAATTCCAGCCTTCCGCTGCCTCACAGGCAGAGCATGACAAGCTTAGCACATTGTGTCCAGTCAGGGCCTTGAAAGCCTATCTGATCCGTACACAGGCTTTAAGAAGAATGCACTCTCAACTGTTTGTCTGTTATGGGGCGGCAAGGCAGGGACTGCCGCTTTCCAAACAGAGGCTATCTCATTGGCTGGTGGAGGTTATTTCCCATGCCTATAAGGCTCAGGGGATACCGGTCCCAACAGGTACAAGGGCTCATTCTACTAGGAGTGTGGCTACATCTTGGGCTGCCCTCAAGGGTGTGGCAGCAAGCGACATCTGTGCAGCGGCTTCGTGGTCTACGCCATGCACTTTTACAAGATTTTACCGGGTGGATGTGACTCGACCAGCTCCGGTCGGCGACGCTGCCCTCATGTCTGTGACTGAGCGAGGTTCTAATTGATCCTGGGTTCCTCGCGACTCTGTTGGTATGTGTCATCCCTTTTTAGACCGTAGTGACGGTCAGAGTGAGGTCGAAACAGATCGTAGGTTACGCAGGTAACCATGGATCTGTGAGACCGAGGGATGACCGTCACTATCCTTGTCGCTCGGACCATTCTGAGGCGCTCAAGGTAGGAGACTGAACCGGGAGCATTCTCTGCTAATTATAGACGCGGGTCATTCTGCTTCCGGAGGTCATGGACATGACTTTGTTGACATATGGTCTCGGTGATAGGCAGAACGAAGGTGATCATTCCTTTTTAGACCGTAGTGACGGTCATCCCTCGGTCTCACAGATCCATGGTTACCTGTGTAACCTACGTTCTCTCCAGTTAAATCGGCAAAACGACATTTCTTGTTAACCCGATTTGAGAAACTGAAATCTTCTGACACCATGTAGAGTAAAGTGTCTCTAACTTAACAAATAAACACAGAGATACAGGTCCAACGTATTCTGCCAGGTTTTCCACTTTCCCCCACCTAACCACAAGGGGGCAATGTCACATCATGTGTCCTATAAAATCCCTGAACACTACAGATATATACATATCTATACATATCTATAATCGTTCCATAACTCCACAAGTTTCTCCTCCTACTGTACAGTCTTCCTAGCTCTTTTTGACATTTGTCTGCGTTGAATTGTTGTGGCCGCACTAATTGCGTTATTGGGTTCTGTGCTTCAATAGACCAATTTCGTGTTTGCAAACAGAGATGACGTTTTTGTGGGCGGAGCCAAACTGGTTGCAGAAAGTGACTGCTCCGCGGTAGGGTTGTGAAGTGTTTTAGCATTAAACCGTGATTTTTATGGATCCGGTGTTCTGTCAAAGTCTGATTCCCCTATGTTTCCCTTTAGTGCAATGTTTCTTATAGCATTTTAATCACGTTACGTTTATTTTTTAGATAGATAAAAAGTTTAAATGGCTTGGCATGTATGTAATGTATAGGTATTGTTCTTTTCTGCTAAATCAATTATTTTTACAGTCTGAATCGCTAAAGTACATATAAAAGCAATACTATCATGTATTATATATAATAGCGTTTATTAAATATTTCATAATTTACCTGTTTTCTATTATTTCTTCCTTATATTTATCTTACATGTTTGTTCTAAAACTATTATAAAAGTATTATGTTTAAACATACATTAAAAAGGCCTGTTTATATATTAATAACACTTTATATCATGTGTGTTTGTGTGCTATATTTATATATTTATTAAGTATGTAAACATAATAATTTTAGAACAAACAGGAAGAAGACATAAGCTAAGATATAAGGAAATAAAAAGAAATAATAGAAAACGAAAAAATTATGAAATATAAAAAAAAATTCATTTCAGTATAAAAAAACATTTATTCTGAATAAATTATAATTGTAACGTGATAAAAACGCTATAAGAAACACATGGAGGGAACAGACTTCGACAGAACACCGGACATCTTCTCTACATATTTTCTATTCTAATTATTAAAAGATTTCCAGATGATTTCCTCGCTCCATTTTGTCCGTTTAAGGGCTTATTGTAATCATAAACACCTACGTTTATCTTCAAATTATGTCTTCGACGATGGTATTCTATAAAAATGAAAGCCATCTTTTTTGGCATTCTAATTCTGACACTTAACAGCACAACAGTACATTTTCTAGTGAGTTATCTTGCTCTTTTCACTCGTGTCAGATTCATTTCCACTGTTTTTCTGCAACCGCATTGCGCGTGCAGATTGCAGTGACGTAACTGTGACGTCTACTCTAAATTGGTCTATTGGTTCTTGATCTGCCGGTTTTTGTAGGGAGATGTCACACAGCAGGATTGTCTCACAAAATTTCACTGCCAGAGTTTTGTCAGAGGATAATTTTAATTCGCAGTGGTCATTAATCGTCTGTCTGTGAACATGTCAAACAAACGATCAAAGACGGCAGATGTTAGCCTAGGATTCCAGAAATCTTTTAGGATTTCAAAATTTGTCCCAGACAGCTAAATCGTGGCTGAAATCTCACAGTGTGCACCAGGAAATTAAACCCATCGTCGTTTTGCCAGATATGCAATGTTTTTTTTTTTTTTTTTGATTACAACTGTTTGATGATTTATGCTTTGTATTTTTGTGACTTGGCTTTTGAATTTTGATTTTCCTACATGGTTAATACATTATGTTTGGATTTATTCTGCATTACTCTGAATTCTTGATTGTTGTAAATCTCAGTGTATCCTTTGTTAACATAAATCTATGATATAGTTTAAGTCTTGATAATTAAGTTCTACCCCTAAGTAAGTTGTCGTATTTATATGTAGACTATCAGGGTGGTAGTCATAACCTCTGGCCATTATCTCTCCCATAGTTTAGTTGTTAGTCATATGATTTAACTATATTCAGCTAGACTGAGCTAGTCTGAACCCCTGATTATAGTTTGAGCGTTGTATTAAAGGAAAACACCACTGTTTTTCAATATTTTACTATGTTCTTAACTCAACTTAGACGAATTAATACATACCTATATTTTTTTTAGAAGCCACCAAACACTTCCATGTTTTCCCTATTTAAAGACTGTTACATGAGTAAGTATGGTGGCACAAAATAAAATGTGGCATTTTTTTAATGCTCTTTTTACTCCGTAACGGATATGAAAAAACAGGTTTTAAAAAAGTAAACAAAACCCAACTTAATTACAGTAAAGTGAGTGAATGTAATTCATAACTTTCCACCTCTGGTCATTATTCCTGCTATCAGTGGCGGGGTGAAAAACAAACACAACATTTTCCAGTTATATTTTTATTTTATTAAAATAACATTGGTGAAAAAAAATACTTCTCAATTGCACAAATTCTTCATTAAAACATTTGAAAAACAGAAGTAAGAGAATCCAGTTATTTAACTATTACAGGAAACAAATTTTTAAGATGCACAATCTTCACCTCCAACTAGCAACACTGGACCACTATGTACACTTGCAACTTTCTTTAATGATAAAAATGGTTTTCTTTATTTCAATTTCATGTACAGCTGCTTTGCAACAATGAACAGTTGTAAAAAACGCTATATAAATAAAATCAACTTGACTTGTTTCAATGTTGTGTTTACACGCACAATACAGTTTAGTGTCACCGTCTCACCCTTTTTTAGTTACAGCAGCGGCTCAGGGAACATGACATAATGTTTGGATCTCATTGGTCGACCTGTTTATTCGTCGGGAGGAATAAAGGAAAATTCAACACAGTAATCGAAAAAAACCTTTCCTTTTTACACTGTGAAATAGCCAAAGTCATTCATAGAAATCCATTGGTTTTGTTCTAGCACATTATCACGTCCAACATTTACTCCAAATATACGTGGCCAGTGCTATGATGATTTCAGTGAAGTTTGTTCTTCAGGATGTTTCTTCTGATGATGCTGAAGACTTCTAGAACGACTGAATATCTCTCCACAGTGAGAGCAGACATAAGGTTTCTCTCCTGTATGAAGTCTCTGATGGTCTTTTAACTGACCTGACCGAGTAAACGTCTTGTCACACTGAGAGCATTTGTAAGGTTTAACACAGTGCTTTAAGTGACCCAAACGAGGTGCCGGTACTCTTTTTTTTTTTTTTGCTGATTCGACTCCTCCTATATTGAAAGGGTTTTATATTTAGCAGTCAACAGACTACCTTGTGAAAAATAATAATTCCTTTTATAAGTTTTTGGATTTGCTTGAGCTAGAAATAGCTCATAAATAAAATGTGCAAAAAGATTTTGAAAAATACCATTAGAAAGAACTTTTGAACATAAATAAAATGTGCAAAATGTAAATATGTGAGTAAAATTTTCAGCATGGTTAAATTCTAAAACTAGTTGTTCAGATTGAAAGAGATTGAAAAAAAACTTTAAAATGACACCAAGACCATGTCTATGGGTTCAAGAATAACAAAATACTGCCCATTTGAAACTAGAAAGTCATCACTTTATTTTGTCCCATTGTTTTCCATTTTGCGGGTGGTAAAATTCCCGTGCGCGTCGTTCAAATTCATTGAAATCTCGTTCACTTGTAGTTAAGCAATTAAACTAAATGTATATTAAAATTTCAAGAATGTTTTACTCTGCACATCGCCTGAGGAAATCCGAAGTTGCGTCGAGGGGAACCAAACTGACAGCCGCGACAGCGGAGATTATCACGTACTGTACCTACAAAAGGGTATATTGGAAAAAGCTTGCGTCTAACCTGCAGCTATCATTTTGGCTTGTTGGGATCATGTCAGCCAGCGAGTCCTCTGATTCTGACCTTGTTCTTTTACGACTCAGAGTCTAAAAGAAGGAGGGTATATTAAGTGTTCATTGTATTTTCATTTTAACCGAGCACCTATGGTTGCGCGTTTCACACACACAAGCACACACCTCTCGAGTCCAGACCACACTGACTAGCTGTGTCCCAATTCAAGGGCTGCAACCTTATGAGCATTCGACCTTAAAAGGTGAGCACTCGGTCTTTCAAGGTGGAAGCCTCAGAAGTTCGCGAAGAGAACTGAAATGAGACGGTCTAACCTTCGGAGGACCCATAATTAGCGTCACCTGCTGCACGCGCCCACCTGCACGTTTCTGACTTATTAAAATAAATATGACATCAGAAAAATCATTAATTTATTTTAGAAATATGACACGTTGATGCATATTAAACTATTCAACAGTATACCAAATTAATCAACCTCATAAATATACGCAACATAAAAAGAATATTATTAACACAAAACATAACTTATAATACTAAAACAGTGACAAGAAAAAATATTTTCTGATAAATACATTTTTATTTAATACAGGGTTTAATTGTTTATTTTTAAATATCCACCCATAATATGCAGCCGTTGCAGAGGCGCAATGACTCTTGGGATATCCTCGGCTGTTAAGGATCCATTCGTTCTATCCTTAACAGCGCGGAGAAATGAGGACGCATTTTGAGGCTTCATTCTAAGCATCCTTTGAATTGGGACGGCCTTACTGGCCTTAAGTCGCGCTGCTGTGACGCAATCGGTCTTAAAATACGTCCTTAAAAGGTCGCAGCCCTTGAATTGGGACACAGCTACTGACAGTCAGCGGCAAAAGCGACGCATGCGCTTTTAACTTGTAAACGCATGGGTGTATGTGTAGTCTCTGCTCTCGGTGAGACGAATTAAGAAGCGTACATTGTGAAGGGCGCTCTGAAAAGCGGCAGCGCAGTCAAAGGATTAAATGAAACCTCTGATTTTTAAACAGCTGGCAAATGAGCGTTCCGGTACGCTAAAAGCACGTTCTGGGCGCACGGAGAGGTGGTGGTGCGCTCAAGAGCTATATTTGGAAGTGGCGGTACTGAGTACCGGCGCGTTCCGGCCCACTTAAAGCACTGGTTTAGCACCTATATGAAGTCTCTGGTGCCTTTGAAAGTTTGACGATTGACTAAAACTCTTCCCACAAACACTACAGTGATGAGGTTTTTCTCCAGTATGAATTCTCTTATGGTCTCTTAAGTGACCTGACTGAGTAAATGTCTTGTCACACTGAGAGCATTTGAAAGGTTTTTCACCTGTATGAATTCGCTGGTGTACCACTAAACTGCTAGGATGAATAAAACTCTTCCCACAAACATGACAGTGATGATGTTTCTCTCCAGTATGAATTCTCTCATGGATTATCAGATGGTTTTTATTGCAGAAACGTTTATCACAGTGTGAACATTGATAGAGTTTCTCTTTAGAGTAAATATTCTGCTGTGAAGAACTTGAATCCCTAAAGTGATGCGGTCTCTCATTGGTGTGTAAAAGTAAGTGTGTCTTCAGATAATGTTTACGGCTAAATCTCTTCTCAAAGTGAGGACATTCGTTTGGTTTCTCTCCAGTATGAATTCTCTCATGGATTATCAGCTGATATTTATAACAGAAACGTTTATCACAGTGTGAACATTGATAGACTTTCTCTACAGAGTAAATATTCTGCTGTGATTTTAATGAATCTGAATCCCTAAAGTGATGCGGTCTCTCATTGGTGTGTAAAAGTAAGTGTGTCTTCAAATAATGTTTACGGCTAAATCTCTTCTCACAGTGAGGACATTCGTATGGTTTTTCTCCTGTGTGAATTCTCTTATGAAAATCAAGACTTTGTTTGGTGCTGAAGTAATTTCCACATTCAGTGCAGTAGAAAGGCTTTTCACCACTGTGTGTCCTCATGTGAACTTTTAGCCGAGATAAGACGACAAAACCCTTCCCACACTGCTCACAGTGAAACTGCTGCTTCTTCATCATCTTCTTCTCTCTGTGCTCTTCTGAATGAAGTTTCTTCTCTTGTAAGGAAGTAAAACTGATCTCAGATCTGGTGAAGAGTTCATGTTCTGTGTGTTTTCTCTCATGTCTCTCTAAATGTCTCTGTGAGCTGAATGTCTGTTTGTGCAGAGTTTGTGCTGTTAGTCGCTCTTTTGATGTTGAGGACGTTATTTCTTCACTCTTCACATCTGAAAGAAACATGAAACAATGAAATGATCTTTTCACTCTTATTTACACAAAGAACAATCAATTGAGATTCTGTATCTTTTTCTATATTCACAGATATAGACAGAAGACAGCTGTCAGTCTTGTTATTACAACCGGGTTATTGCACATCAAATAAACCAAAATTTGGAAACATACAAAGCTAAAAAATTTTTTTATAAATTTTGTTATTGGACAGAAAGACAACATAACTTGTGATCAAAGACAAAATATTAAATGTAATGCATGAATATTTACTGAGTGAGTAATCCACTATTTTGTAGAGGGAGTCAAATGGACCAATACTTTCACAGTCCTTGTTGCATTATATGGTGACACTTCTAGAATGAAATAAAAGTATTTTTTAAAACCTACATGCCTGTTGTCCAATAAGTATTAAAGATATCCTAAACTATATCCTTAAAATTTTAGTCCTTAAATTATTTTTCTTTTGGTTAGTGAGTTTGTGTCTGAATACTCCCTTTTATAGATGATTTTATCGGACACAAGTCCAATGACGCGACTACACGTCTAGCCGGAACTTTAGTTCCAGTCTCTGTGTTTAATTGTTTGACTAGTTGCTAAACTGAACTCTTGAACAAATACCTTGTCAAAAATAACAATTCCTATGTAATCTATGTGTTGTTTATTTTGCTTGTTATATAAATAAACTACATTAAAAGGACTTTGTTGTTATCCTTAGCGGAGTTTACCGGAATTTACTCGTGTTCCACGAAAGCCGTTTGTTTATGTTGTTACTGCTCAAACCATCTATTCAGCGCTGCAAACTTGTCACCTTTCAATGAATTTGGTAGCTTTGGATACATAATAGGTCATTCTTGTGATTCAGCTATAGGGATGTATATCCCAGCCAACATTGATATGTGGGCCCCACGTGGGTCCCATCTGGGCAGCATGGTTTTCCCTATGTGGGCCCCATATAGGTTTGCCCACGTGGGATCTGTGGGGCCCTCATGGCACCTATGTAATAATTTTATGCTTGAAATACATTTAAAATCTTGAAATAATAAGTTTTGGTTGATTGTCACTTTTAAACAAAGAGCAAACAATATAACAGATATGATTTGATCAGTATAAAACGTTTTAAATAAAAATTCATTATTTTTTACATTTAATTGTGATATTTATAATGTTTACCTGTTTATCTTGGGCGCTGTTGCTATTTTCCCGGCGTGAAAATGTTTTTGCGCCGGGCGCAAATCAATAAGGGGTTGGTCTGAAGTAGGTTCATTATTCATAGGTGTGGTTTGGGCGTAACGTCAAATAAACCAATCAGAACGCTATCCAACATTCCCTTTAAACGCAAGGGCGCAAGTTCCATGGCGGGTTGCTATTATTAGGACGGATTTACAAGGCGCACGCCAGGAGCGGTTCACAGCCGAGGAGACCGATGTCCTAGTACGTGGGAATCCCACGCTTGCCAGCATAAATCGGGCACGCCGTGTAACGGGAGGTGGATCTGCCTCAGGACCTGACGCCAGCAGAGGACATCGCTGCGTCCACCCTCACCGCTGAAAGGGTTTGGGGGCTTTGAAATCGGACCCAAGAAACGCAAGGTCCAACCCCAAAGTAGACTAACAAATCAAGTTCATATACATTAAGGTTTCTTATGAAAACATTTAAATTATTATTTACATAAAATAAACGTAATACAGCCACACAACAAACTTATGAAAATATTTTAATCGTTATTTGCATGAGAATTTTTTAACGCAGCCACACAATAAAAAAAAACTATCACCACAATGCTCACCACTATGATTCCCCTTATATCGTGTATTAATATTTTTTAGTGTAACAATTTATGATTTGCAAAAATAACTGTTGCATCTGTGTAGATTAGATGCAAAGTGTATGCGCGTTGTGCAAGCTATACGGTCAAGCATGCGCCCTTAAAATAGCATAATGTACAACGCGCAACGCGCCACTGTCTTTAAACTTTTTTTTCTGGTCAGTGGCGCAATTGTTTTTTGAAACTGCAAAATAGCATCAGGAACACGCCTCTTTTTTTGCGCTGAACCACCAGGGAGCGCAAGTTCATTCCCTAGTTTGTCGACGTGCGTCTGTGGAGGGAAAAACCCGCTGTGCGCCGTTGCAAAATACGAATGATACATGCGTCACTGACAAAGTCAATTGCGCTGGGTGCAAGATAGGGCCCTTAATGAGTTTGGCTGTGGATGCTTTGGAAGTTCTTCATAAAACTGTTGAGTAAAGATTAATTGATGAGCAGAATTAAGAGCATCTCCAGAACAGTGAGCAATATGTGTGTTGTTTTTCAGTCTCAAGTATTTTAAGAGTTTGACTTCTTTCAATGCTTATTTTAAGTGTTATGTTAAATTGTTAGTCATTACCTGCATTAGCAGTTTTGAAATGTTGATGATTATTTTAGCATGGAAAGTGTTATAATTTGACAATTAAGTATTTTGATAAATTGAACCTTTACAGTTTTTTAATTTAGATTTCTCATATTGCACCATGTTTTAGATGTCTCCTTATTTAAAACACCTGATTTGACTCATCAGCCTCCTTCCAAAATGGTAAACATGTGTCCCTAACAAGCTAATGAGTTAAATCAGGTGAGTTACATAAGGAGACATCTAAACTTTCTGGGAGGGGGGTGCCCGAGGACCAGGAGTGGGAAACACTGTTATAGATGAATGAACTGTTGAATATTTATGCTGAAAGCTGATATTTAACGAACTGAAATTATTTTGCTTATATCGATTTTAAGTTTTAAACAATATATTATTTAAGTAAATTACAATTAAGCATTAAAAGTACATAATACATAATTACATAATAAGGGACCAGTCCAGTACCCATTAAAAACCCATACTGGGCCCTGGTAAATAATGTGGGCTTCATTAGGTGGAGCCAATATGGGCCCCATGCGTGTTGCCCAGCTGGGTCCCACTGTGGCGGAGTGGAAAAGCTCTATGTGCATATTTATGTGGTATTTACCTCGAGTAATTGGAGGTGTGTGTAAGTAATTAACCCTGCAACTATAAAGCCAAAGCTTGTGTCATGCGGAGGAGGTCATAGTTCATGTGGTCACGTGAGAGAACCCGAAAGCATGTCAGAAATGAAAACGTCTTTGAGTTCCTTGTGCGAGTTTACCATGTTTCCCTGATGCATCCGTGCATGCTGTCTTTGTGGAGTTTACAAGGTGTACCGTCAGTGTCTAAGTTGGGAAAGTCCGTCGCTGTTCTCACACTGTTCTTCCTACCTGCTCTCTTCGGGTTTTTCTTATGATTACCTGCTTGATCAACGAACTCGGCTTGTTTATTGTTGTTGTTTTTTTTTCTTTTTGAGTGTTTTGTTATTTCTCTGAATTTGGCATTTATTGCCGATGTCAATGGGGAAAGCTTCAATGTGTGAATTGTGTGTGTGAAGTTTACTCCACTATTCTGTTGTTTTGAAGTCGTCCACGAATTAAAATTGGGAAAAGAAAAAAATTGAAACGATCTGTGTTTTTTGCTTTATGTATGTAACCAGTGGTATATTTGACTTATCCTGGGTTTAATTTATAAAATTTGACAGAATAACCCCACTCAGTTTCTATATCAAATTCATGTGGGCAACCCAGGTGGGGCCATAGAGACAGAGCGCAGCGCATCATAACCTGAAAACCACGCCCACCGGGGGGGAAACAATCCAACCGTCTCCATTGACTTTGTATTGCGAGAGGCTGCCTCCTTGTCATTTCTGTCTTATAACAAAAAACAGAATAATGCCTAAAAGCTTCTGTGTGACAATATGTACAGCTAACGAGCCAAAGAACCCAGAAATACGTTTTTATAAGATGTCGAGCCGTAAAACTCAGCCTTTAAGGCAGGGCTCTAGAGTGCGACCAATTTGGTCGCACATGCGACCTAATTTCTCAATGGTGCGACTTAAAAAAAATATCAGGTCGCACTGGTGTGACCAGGAGTTCGAGGGAAAAAGCCATGGTCCAGATCTACGTGTGTGTACGTTTAAAAATGCGTGTGCGCTCCAGTCAGAGAGAAAGAGAGAGAGAGAGAGAGAGGTGAGTATAGCCTTGGTCCGTCAGATAAACAGAGTGAATGTAGCCGGGGATGATAAGAGAAGAGGAAAAGAACGATTGACAACTTTTTCGTTAAGAATGTTAAGTTAATGCCTGATCCGTCCAAAGATCATAACCAATGCTCTGACATCAACCTCCCGTCACATCAGGTCCGAACCCGAAGACGGAATTAGGTAATGAGCCTCTTACAATCGAGTCAAAGCCAGAGAATAATTCTTTTGAAGAAAATTATTTGAACGTAACCCCGAACAGCAATACCGCGTGCCGTGCGCCAAATTTATAGAAAAAAGCCAGGAATCAGGACCGCTGTTTTCTTCATAATCTTACTTCCAAATCTAATCCTATAAACCTTTCGGTGTTTGCTGTATCGCTATTACCGCCCTGCCATACTGTCTTAAATGGAGAAATAAGTTAATTCCTTGATTTGCGTTGTTGATTCATTTATAAATAATTCCCCCAAGGGTTTAGTTTATGCGCAAAAGCATTAAAATGAATATAACATGATGATTACATCTATCTTTTGTGAAAAAATAATAAAATAAATAAGCCTACATGAAATGTGTTTAACTTAAAATATTAGCAAATTAACAAAACGAATACAAAATTAGCCTATAGCAGGAATGGGCAACTGGCGGCCCGAGGGCCGCACATGGCCCGGGGTAAATTCTAATACGGCCCCCTGGACCATATTATACATAATCAAATACAAATGATGATTTTTGTATTAGGACGTAAATACTCCCAACCAGGAGGGGGCGCTAGGTCCCGCGGATCCTCACAGTAAGCATAGTCCCGTGTTTGGGTTTATGTGAAGAAGAGGTCTTCACGGAGTCCGAAAACCCGAGGTCAGACCCAAGACCCAATCAGGTTCGGTCTAAAAGTTTCACGCATGCCTCGGACACGGGTCGGGTACAATAATCCGGTCTTGGGTTATTTAAAATGAATGTTTTTTTGCCAAACGGACCCGAGAAGCCCTGAACTCTCGCATGTGTGTCAATGTCCTTTTCAAACGTCTCCTCTGTTTGCAAGAGCGCTTGTGACATTGTGTGGCTGGCGATAGGTTAATTTTCGTTCAGACAGACATGTCAGATATTTTTAAATGTACATTTTAGCGGTTACCTTGGTGTCATCGTCATATAAACAAATGGAGCAGCTCGCCAAATTGGTTGCGAGGCCACCGGGGCCGCAGACTGCATACACGCGAGTTTACATTCTGGTCCAGTCGGGTTAAAACCAATTCCACTGGTTTGGGTGACGGGTTCGTACTCGGGCCAGAATTGCTCTCAGATTTGAAAGGTAAAATACACTGTTATTCAATTTTTTTAGATATATTTTGTTTTGAATTTATGTGTTATTTATTTCAAATAATTTTGTTCTCTAAGGGCAGGATGAGAAACTCCTCTATACTAATTTAAAAGTGCCTTGCTTGTTACAGATGTTAAAGCAATGCAGTTAAGAAGTTTTATCTGAAATGCTTGTCCACTGAAAATAAATTTATGATTTAGAATTAGCATAATTGCTAAGTTTTATAGTTAAAGGAGCAGTGAATCAAATACTAAATTTTAACTTGATAATTTGTTATATAAGAGGTCATCATACTTAAATGAACATCCTGCAAGTTTCAGAACTGAAAACGTCCGTCCTACTGAAATATAACAGTTTTTGGCACCAAGCCAGTAAAACAAGGCAGTGTGGAATTCGAAAAACTATGACGTCAAAGGAGAATTGAAGCACCTCCCAAAGCCAAATAAAACCACCACTTTTGTAGCCCTGCCCACAGCTTCGCGTGACACACGTGTGTCTCAACAAGTAAACATGTCTTTGAAGATTGACAAATGTAACCAAAATGACTTTTAAATAAATTTTTTCTGAGAGACTTTTATTTTGATGCGGTGATCTGTTATGATAGACTAACCATGGAAACGCATTTTCGGTTGTGGAAGAACCGCGTGGGAACAACACAGAAGCTGAATACTTTAATTCGGAGGCTTGGAACATAACATTAGGAATGCGTGGATAAAGGTTGTTTTTGAAGAGTTCCAGCTCACGTGGGGAGTGTTTGATTACCTTGTGTACTGTGCGGATTCACTTGTAAAGAAGTCGATGCTGGATTTGCAGAGAGACTGTGATTAAAAGCACCACTTATATTGGATCTGACAACAATGACACAGCAGTATACACAGTAAGACATTTTACTTTATTTAAGTTACTGCGTTTCACTATTGCTTTGTTAGAAGAGATTGCTTGATATGTCCTGTTGTAACATCCGTGTCTAAACACGTTTGTTTGACTGTTTTAATTTACTAAAAACATTAAACGATTAATAAAGGTACAACACTTAACAATACGACTGTAGTTTAAAGGTAGAAATATACAAAGGTAGTGATAAGGAAGGATTTATCAGCCGCAGTTTAGATTCTGATGCCCGTTTACTGTGTTGTGTACGGTAATTTAGGCGAGTTGCGTTTGAAAGGTCAAACACTCAACAAAGCTTTTTTTATCATATAACTGTGGTATTTAACATTACGTGAATGTAAAAGCAACCTCACAAGCACAATAGAAATATACAAAGTTATTGATAAGGATTTATTAGCCGCAGTTTACATTCTGATGCGCGCTTACTGTGTTGTATACGGTAATTTAGTCACGTCGAGTTTTGTTTCTACTTTAATATACGTATTGTCATTTATGTGTATCATCTTTAGCACCCAGAATCTTTTGTGGCTCAAACATATTTGTGTTCGGCTGCTATTTTTACACATTAATGTTTTTAAAACATTTCCCCACATGTAATGACGGGGAATGAAGCTGTCCAATCATAGCAGTGGGCGTTTACGTCCAGGTATTTAATGCGGCCCGCCCCTTCAAACAAACCATTTCTCTAGAGAGCCACTAATCCATGTTACAAAATAGCCTATTACTTATTGCTTTTGATGTTTTTGAATGTAAAAACCACGCGGACATCATAAGTAGACATCAGACAACAGTATAAAACAATAAAATCGACAAATTCACCGCCCCTTTAAAATCTTTAAAGACAGGTTAATTGTATATTGTGGTTTCTTAATAAAGGAAATTAAGAATGATGTAAATTGTGCGTGTGGTTCTGGCCCCCTTGGTATAAAGGAGAAAAATGCTGGCCCTCCTCATTTTCAAAGTTGCCCATCCCTGGCCTATAGCCTATATGAGTTTATTTTTGTGTGACGCGCTCCAAATCCGATGCAGCACAAAAAACATTTTTTTTATGCAATCTCATCACGCGTTTCATGCCATCACCGGCGCGGGTTTAGGCAGGGCAGCGAGAAAAATACACTATACTTTAAACATTTAACATTCTACTTGAGTTTTCTGGACATCCCTTTGGAATCACTGCATATCATCAATTTAAAAGGTATGAGCGCTTATGAGTGTTCAAACACTGCTGACCGCTCAGCTGTCAATCTGCCGACCCTCACAAAGTTTCACATTAAATGATAATATATTTGTCCAGTCATGGCCCTGTGCTTATTTCTGTCAATGTTCTACATGAAGATATTTGAAGGTTTCTACTTATTCACGATTTGCGGTGCGGCCGGTCGCAGTCTTATGTAAAACGGGCGTGTATGAAATAAATTGATGCTGATGTCGGATAACGGGTCAAGTGTTATTTTAATCGCGCGGATGCGGGTTATCAAACAGGACTGTGCATGACTCGTATAAGGAAAATTATAAAATAGCCTACATGTTTATATTCTGTATTAAACCACCATGGTCGCTAAACTTGCGGTGTTAAAGGGACAGTTCACCCAAAAATGACAATTCTGTCATCATTGACTCTCCCTCATTTTGTTACAAACCTGTATACATTTCTTTGTTCTGATAAACACGAAGCAAGATATTTTGAGGAATGTTAATAAGCAAAGCAAGCATGAGCCTCATTCACTTCTACTCAACTCAACTCAACTTTTATTTATAAAGCACTTTCAAAACCATTAAAATGGATCAAAGTGCTGTCCATAAGTGTAAAACAACTTTAAAATTACACATAAATTCCATAAATTCTAAAAAACAATAAAACAAAACATCATCACATGACACCACAAATCAAACACATAATCACTCACAGTTCCCGGACCCTATCAGATACCAAACGCTTTATAAAATAGATAAGTCTTCAATCCTTTTTTAAAAGTATCCATGCTTGGCAGGGATTTCAGTGATAGCGGCAATTCATTCCAAAGTGCAGGGGCCGCAACAGAGAAGGCTCGATCTCCACTACGCCTCAATCGAGATCGAGGGACGGTTAGCAGCATATTCTGAGAATAGCATAATTGGCGTTGAGACCGATATGGGATTAACATATCATTTATATATGTAGGAGCTTGATTGTGTAATGCTTTAAAAACAAACGTTAACACCTTGTATTGGATTCTGAATTTAACAGGTAACCAGTGAAGGTTTATCAATACAGGTGTTATGTGATCTCGTTTTCTGGTATTTGTTAGAAATCTCGCTGCAGCATTTTGAACATACTGAAGACGAGTAACCAGTGATTCACTTATGCCTAAATAAAGAGCATTACAGTAATCTAACCGGGTTGAAAGAAATGCATGCAGAACACAATCTCCAAATCATTGTATAAAAGGATGGGTTTTAATTTGGTTAATTTTCTCAACTGAAAAAAAGATGATTTCACGACGCTATTAACTTGCCGATCAAAGCGCATTTCAGAATAAAAAATAACACTGAGATTCCTTACCTGACTACACATATTATGGGTCAATAGTCCACAATTTCCAGCCGAACTATTCCCAGGCTGTTTATTCCCAAACATAATAAACTCAGTCTTATCATCATTTAATTGTAAAAAATTATTTGCTAGCCATCCCTTTACCTCAGTCAAGCACTTTTGAAATTTACTTAGTGATATACAACCATCACTAATTCTAAGAAAAAAATAATACTATGGAAGTGAATGGGGCTCATGAATGGTTTGGTTACAAACATTCCTCAAAATATTTTCATTCATGTTCACCAGAACAAAGACATTTATACAGGTTTGTAACAACATGAGAGTGAGTAAATTATGACAGAATTTTCATTTTTGGGTGAACTATAAATCTGATGCGGTCAAAAATTAGAGTGCACCTAACTTTTGTGCTGGTGCACCTAAGAAAAAATGTTAGGCGCACCAGTGCAACCAGTGCAAAAAGTTAGTCTAGAGCCCTTCTTTAAGGAGAAAAAGTGGATCGCCGACTACATTTCTCCCTAGTGGACGCAGTTCTACTAACACGAGTACTATGAAAAGTTGCCTGTTTCCACTTTTGTGTCTTATAAAAACTCGTAGATTTATATATCTATGATAAAAACTTATTTAGAGATTAAACTTAAAAACAGAATAATACCTAAAAGCTGCTGTGTGACAAGGTGTACATGTACAGAAATAAGTTTTTATAAGCTGTCGACCTCAAAAAACGAGCATTTAAAGACACAAAAGTGGAAACAGGCAACTTTTCATAGTACTCCTATTACTAGAACTGCGTCCACTAGAGTGATCACATGACAGGAAACAGGAAGTAACACTATAAAAGGAAGTAGCAAAGAGCACATGGGTAGCATATGCTAAAGCAAAACCACTGCTGGATTGTGGAGTTTCTTTCTATGTGGACTTACCCTTCCAGACACCTTTTGTGGATTACACTATCACTGGATTGTAAATACACTGAAGAACACTTTGCACATTTGGACTTTAAACACGCTTGAACTTTTACATTGTTTTAGGTTTGGTTTTCTTGTATTCCTTTCTTTTAACAGTCTTAAGTTTTAATGTGGTGTTTTAAGTTCTTTGTGATTCTTGTAAATACACTTATTTAATTTCATTGCACTGGTTTGTCATCCTTTTAACGTTGTTTTAACCTCACACACTAAGATCTGACCCCTTTTAACTATTTGTAACTTAGCTGATAGGGCTGATCGTTACAAGGTTATGTTTTACAATTTATAGTCACCTTATTTGCTGCCGAAGTTTAACCTCCTAAGAACCAAGCTTTGGTTTGGCTTGTATTTTAGATTTCTTCCAGCAATTTGGGTTAGGAAGAACCAATAAATATAATAACCAAATATTTTTCTTTGACATGAAGCAGTGTAATAGTCCATGTTTGTGTAGAACAGGTTCCAGTTACACAGAATTAAGTTTTATGGTGCAAACAACATACGCACACTTGCAGGTAATCTGTTATTTATAAAGGGAACATTGCTTTGTTTTATAAGTTATAAAATTTTTTGGCGTATACCATTTTTGGCTTTTGTGAGTACGAAGAATTTTAGTAAAGAGCCTACGTTTTATACATGATACCCCAGGTCTTAGGAGGTTAAAGGAGTAGTCCACTTTATAGATGGGGTCCATTGACTTTTCATAGTAGGTCAAAAAAATACTATGGTAAGTCAATGGGCCCCATCTTTAAAGTGGACTACTCCTTTAAGCAGTCTTTGCAGATTGAATGTGTATGCTCAACTCACAGTTTTTTCTCAATCGGATGCGATAAATAAGTTGTGCACAGGGCTTTTCATTAACATTTTTAAAAAAAAGTTGCCAGCCAGCTGAAAAAAAAACTGAGATAATTCAATTTTCCTAGAGATCCCATTCAGAGCGATCTTTAAAACAGACAGGGACACGCAGCCGCTTGCCATAGGGCAATACTTCTGGGTTTAAACATTTGCGGAAGAGCGCCATCTAAGAAAACTACCCATGAGGAGTTTTTTCAGCCAATGGAATCACGCAGGGGTCCTAGGGGAGACCGAATTGCTCATGACACCGGACTTTGGTCTTAAAGGGGAAGTTACCTAATTTTTCTCCTGTCTGTCGCTTTTTTATCTTCTTTTTATGCTTGTATAAGTTTTTGTGAGAATTATGAAAATGCTATATATAACATAAAAACCTTATTAAATAATAAAAACCTTTACCTTGATACATACCTTTATCATGATATCAGTGTAACTTTCTGATTTGTGCCACTGGCTCATCTTTTTATGTTAAATTGTTAATGTACAGTGCTTTGCAACCTTTTTAATTTATGTTTTATTAACCTGCAAAAAAAACCTCTACAGAGGCCATAAACGTTACCTGATTATTGGTTGCTTTTTCAAATATTACATACATGCTTGGATTACTAGTCCTAGCAGTCAAAAATAATTTTTACTTTTACAGAGAAATGACAACAAAAGTGAATTACACTGATATAAAGCTACATTTTTAATTTGCATGGTATAATAAGGTGGAATAATAGTCACAGCATAATACTCAATACTCACTACTCTTGAGTACTTTTAGGGGAGGTTCACATTTTAGGGGAGGTTCACAAAAACGCGACCGTCATTTGATCCTTGTCACATGACCTGCTGTGCATTTGCGGTATTCTGAAAAGTTTAAATGTTTTTAACTCGATGCTGTGCGACACGCCTGGAAAAAATTAGCGCGTCGCACCACGTGCATGTCGCTTCCATTATGAGGGCCGTCTACATTTGATAAAATGAACTTGGGAGCGCAAAAGACTCGAAATGTGATTCGCCCCTTAAAGAGGCTACTTTTTACTCGTACTTCGAGTGGTATCTAGGCCAGGTAGTTTTACTCTACTCACATTAAAGGGGACATATTATGAAAATCTGACTTTTTCCATGTTTAAGTGCTATAATTGTGTCCCCAGTGCTTCTATCAACCTAGAAAATTTTAAAAAGATCAACCCAATAACTTAGTTTTGGTAAACCATTTTCTGCAAGCATGTGAAAAATAGGTCATTGTAATTTGGCCCTTATTGTGATGTCAGAATAAGGTAATACCGCCCCCTTTATCTGCACTATCCAACCACAGCACAACCATTTAGTGCAGAGAGAAAGAGAGAGATAAAATATTTCACAGCACAATTGAGTTTCAATTGCAACAAACCACCATCATTGTGATCAGTGGTTGCACTTCATCCGCTCATTTGCATTTTAAATGACACACCCAAAACGGCACACTTTTGCTCAGACCTATTTTAGACTTAGTTTACATCTTAAAAAAAATCTCATAATATGTCCCCTTTAAATTTTTTTGGTAAGTAATGGTACTTTTATTTGAGTATGATTTACTGTTCCCATCACTGAACATGCCTTTGTTTTCTTTCTTTGCTTATAACTGAACTTTTTTAAGGCTCCAACATAACTCTGACTTTGTATGCACATTTATTCAGAGAGTGAACTCGACGTGAGATGCTGTGCACTGCATTGCCAAGTCCTCTGCTTTTTTGCAGACTTCAGATTTGGGCTATTTTGAAACTGTTCCAGCGAGTTGATTTTTTTCTGCGGGTTAAAAATGAAAGGATTTTGTTTTACGTGACAGTAAGACGTAACTGAAAAGCTATACAAATGCGATTAGGGTGGTCAGACTGAAAATTAATTTTCATAAATGCGTTTTGAAAAGGATTTCAAACCACCTCTGGATGTAGCCTGAAACAGATTAGAAAAAAAAAACGGATTTCATGCGGTTTTTGGCCGTTCACACATTCTAAATGTGATTGGATCCTATCGCATATGCACCAAAATCAGATTTGAACTGACAGTGTGGGCAAGGTCTTTATTCCTTTTTCACCCCTGATGAGTTTGCACCCTTGCTAAAAAACAGGTGCTCACATGACAGTTAAAAGCTGACATACCTGACAGAATAAAATCATCTTCCTCAGTGTGATCTTCCTCTTCTGTGGGTTCAATTTTGATTTCTGTGGGTTCAGTTTTAATCTTCATCATGAGGTTCGTGCAGTCGATGAGTTTAACTGAACACATCTGCAGGACCTGCTGCTGTTCTCCAGCGTTACAGACAGAATCCAGAGACTCTGTGGAGGTTTGATCCTCCTGTAAGCTCTGTTTACTGTCACACACTGTAGTGTCCTGAGTGTCTGTGGGCTTTGACTCAGTATAACAGAGTAAAGTCAGACTGAGATCTGAGTCCTGTGTGTGTCTGGATTTCTCTTCAGAGAGTTTAGAGTCCAGCAGTGGCTGTGGTGTGCGGCTCTGATCTCTGCTCATCCACACTGGATCCAGACTCACAACATCAGTCACATACCATGAAGATTCGCAACAATCCACATCCTGACAACACAACACAACACACAGCCAGATTATAACGATTTCATTTCGTCAAACAGACAGTGATTCAGGTACAGTGTTGGGCAAGTTACTTCCAAAGTGTAATACATTATATATTTCAAATTACTGTCATTTGAAAGTAATTAATTACATTACAATATTACTGACTCTGAACTGTAATGAGTTACACTACTTTTGCATTACTTTTGAGTTACTTTCATCAAAATAACAGAAGTATGACTAGGCATTATAAAATGTTAAAATGTAGTTTATTGATGCTTATAAATCTAGAAGTTATGTGTTGGCCCTCGAGCTTTGAATAGGCACAGTGAAGACTTATGGCAAAAAACAGTAACAATGACTGTCAGAGTCATAAACATGGACAAATGATCTGGTAAAAGTCTGGTAAATGATGGTAGACATACCAAAAACGATAAAGCTAGAGCCCACTATAATGCAACCTATAGACTAATAACATGGCAAGACACGCAACCTCTTTTCATTTCTATTCTTTAATTCACTTTTAATTCAGATTCACAGCACAAACCTGGCATGCACTGGGTTGACACAACTTATCAAAAAGTGCTATTGGAGGATCAGGCCTCAAGGAATACAGCTCATTTCAGTACAATCAATATAAGGATTACATGTAGGTTAACATATAATTGCTTAATAAAAAACAGACAAACAGAGGAACACTGCTTTTTGCCAAACAATAAATATAGGCTTCCATACAACGGCTGTTAAAAACTTTAAACAGTGATGTTTAAATGTACTATTTAAATAACCATGTTTAAGTCTACATTAATGTTATGTTGTAGCTTAGGTTGCTGTTTGTAATAAAACTGTAGATAGCATAGGAATAGCCTAGCAATCTATTATGTATTTGGACTGTAACCATAGCAACGTTAGCTTACCTTGTCATTGCTGGTGTGGTGAAATGGATTTTACTGGCAAGATTTCTAAAAGTCTTTACTTCTGAAGTTCAAGCAGCACAGGAGACCGATAGAAACTTTCTGTTGCTTTTACTTAGTGCTCTCATTCGCAGAATTACGCGTGTGCTTGATTGCGACTACTTTAGTCAATGCTTATACAGCCGCGGACTTCCCAGATTCGGCTCTTTAAGAAACGCGTCAAATACAAAATTAAAGTAAAAATGAACATGCTGCATACAGCACCTGGAAACAGACATATACGCTGCGTCCCAAACCGCCAACTTCCATACTATATAGTAGGCAAAGAGTACGAGAAGTAGTGCTTTTCGCCAACTATATAGTATGGAAGTATGCTGTTTGGGACGCAGCCATTACTTATGGCGCTTTTCCATTGCATAGTACCCCACGGTTAAGTTTAGTTTGGGTCGGGTCAGCTCACCTTACTTTGGCGTGGTTAGCTTTTCCATCGAGTTTAGTATCACTTCGGAGTGGGAGGGATTATAGGCGTGTCGTTATATTTACGCTGCCTACTGCTGTGACATCATACACGTGAGAGCGTTGTTGTACATTCCCATGCATTCATTTATTTCTCAGTCTGCCACAAAATTAAAATTGGCCACCACAAATAGATGTTTGCACATCGCGTTTATACCTCTGTCTCACATGACAGTTTCTGTTCAAACACCCGACCCGTGGCGTCAGTCGACGGCGCTTCGCTCAGCCTCATTCAAGTTGCATTTAAGCATATATAATGCGGTCGTGCACGTCGCGAATGTGCTGCCACCAACTGCAAGTCTGGAAAAAAACTGTTTCACACCGCATGCGTGAGCAACGCGTATGTATGCGTAGCGTGAGCAGCGCGTGAGGAGAGCGTTTGCTGCGCGTGGCCATTGTGCTTTCACACCGGCTGCGTTTGCAGCGCATACTGTGCAGTTTAAATAACAGTATAAAAATCTCAAGTTCACATGACTTTATTTTACATGCATTTATGAGCAAAACCTCTTTAAGACGCTTTTTGAAGGTCAGTGTAATTTATATAACTGTGATTTGTTTAATCCACATTGTTTTCGTGCTGTTCTGGTCCGTGTAACGACAGATATAGACACAAAACACAATTATAGACATAAAAAGCCCATGGCACATTATAAAATCTGTTTCTCTGAAGTTTTACGATAAAATAAAGAATTCACTCAGTGATTGACAGCATATAGCAGTCGATCGTGTTTCCCTTCAACAGTTTAAGCATAAGATTTAAATTTATAGATTAATCTATTTCTCTGAAGATTATGAAGATAGATGAGGACTCATTTGCTGGGCAGAAAGTGAATGAACGCAGTCTTCTGGCAACAGTGTGTTAATATTTCATTGCTTTCTTTTAAATTGCTCAAAGTCATGACTGTTTCAAACACACTTAGCTTCACATTCATGATTTTATTGTAAAATTACCCTTTTTCGCGTCAATCCACGACCATTTAAACTATAAACCAGGGCTGGACTGGTAATCTGGCATACCGGGCAAATGCCCGGTGGGCCGACGCACTTGAGGGCCGGTCGAAAAAATATATTTTTTTTTATTTGGCCAACAACCGGCCCATAAAGCAGGGACAGCGGCCCATTGGTTCATTTTCCATACTGGCACCGGGGTGGCCCAATCATCTCTTAACAGGCTCCACCCCTCCCCTTCTGTTTCTTAAATCAGATGCTGAGGGGGAGTATCATTATTATACACACTAATTTTGTGAGACGTATCATACATCTCATTATTTTTGTCTGACCAGCACATAACACTCGTACATCGCGCGCCGTTGCTTTCTTTCTTTGTTTCTGTTTGTTGATGGCGCTAAAAGGCGCGTTGACAATGTTCTGCATTTTCCAAAAAAGTTAGCGTAAGATGTTTGTTTTTTCGCCCAGGAGAAACCTAATCAGCAGCCCATTGGTTCTTTTTTATTTGACATTTGGCTAGCCCAATCACAACTTTTTGAGCTTTTTTATGAAGCATGCAGGGTCAGTGTGCGTCTGTCAAAATAAGAGAAGACTGAGAACCGAGTTGACGTGCGGTAAGCAGAACTGCTTTTAAAACACTGTCGTTAGATATCCTCTTGATAAAACACAGTCAAAACACTGTTTGCAAAATGACAGTGATTACGATGCAATAAAATACAGTGTGGGCAGAATTATTAGGTAGCTAAATCAAACTTTTGATCACAGTTTTTATTAAACATATTTTACTAATTCCAAACCAAATTAATTCTTAAACTACCATCAATTTAGTAAATAAAGCATTTATAAGTAATGCATTATTGCTAATGATGGCTGGCTGGAGACAAAAGCAGAAAAAAAGTGTGCAGAATTAGGCACATTTGCTTTTACATTTCAAATGGGCCAAAAACGTTTAACACACACACTGGAAATTCATTATTTGATGCCCTTAAGAAAGATGCCATGCATGGAAATTGCAAAATTGAGGTGTGACCATAAGAAAAGAAATCCTGATTCAAGGTCATAAAATAGAATGAAAGGAAAATATATAAAAAAACGAATGTTAGTCATTAAAATTACTGTGGTTTGGAATTGGTTAAAAGGTTGTCAGGAAAAAGCGAGACTGCGACTTCATTGTAACATTTATCAGGTCTCTGTGTTATCATAAGGTGGTCAGAATGGTTACCTTAAACATTGTGCACACTGG
Source organism: Paramisgurnus dabryanus (assembly GCF_030506205.2). Classification (NCBI taxonomy): domain Eukaryota; kingdom Metazoa; phylum Chordata; class Actinopteri; order Cypriniformes; family Cobitidae; genus Paramisgurnus; species Paramisgurnus dabryanus. Next base: position 35,021,419 of record NC_133348.1, read on the forward strand.
CTAAGACAATTAGCAGATTTTTAAAACCTGCAAAGCCTTTTACACTGCTTACATTTTTGTAATGTCACGTGTCAACTCATATATTTTTCTAATCATTATATGGAGTTGATAGTCAAGATTGCAAAGATTTGTGATCCTATATGTAGTGGGCCGGTCTGGGCCAAAATGCCAGGGCCAATTTTTTGTCCGAGTCCAGCCCTGCTATAAACAATGCCCTGTCACTTTAATTGAGCGTGAGCAGCGCAGCAAAAATAGAGCCGACGCCGAAACGATAGCAGCACTGCTGCTTCAGCATATCGAACGCCAAGAGGGCCAAATACACGCGTATTTTAACACGTACTTTACGTGTACTTCACGTGTACTTTACGTGTACTTCACGTGTACTTTACGTGTACTTTACGTGTACTTTACGCGTGAAAAATTAACGCGTACTTTACGCGTGAAAAATTAACGCGTACTTTACGTGTAAACAACACGTTAAGTACACGTAAAATACACGTTAAATACGTGTAAAATACGTGTAAACAACGTGTGATTCAGACATCAGTTTCCAGTTTAAACGTGTCAATGTGATTGGTTGCCTAAAAGTTGGGTCAAACCATTTCTCTAAGCCTGGGGGATGTCTGACACTCATAGGCTACATGCTACCACCATTACAGATTTCAGTGTTGTTGTCCTTTTCTTGTGTAGCCCATACAAATAAATAGGCAGATTGCAGTTTTAAAAAGGTATAGTAGTTATTTATAATTGAAAGTTATTGAATAAAAGGCCCATTTTGCACATAAGTAAGCATTCTGAAACCTCATTCACACAGACCTCTGGTCCCAGAAAATACCCGTAAAATTGCCAGACAAGCGTCTGTGTGAACAAAAACTCGTTCCGTTAATCTTCTGGGATCGTTGCCGGAAAGAGGACCTAGTAAGATACGCGGGTAACCCTCTGTGTGAACAAGAATGCCATAAAGGGCGTGTCGAAGTGAGGACGCGCGCGTCATCATCACAACACAAGTTATGGTTCAGCTCCTTACAACGAGAGACAACATGTATATAAACATTCACCACGAGAAATGTTGCAAACTAGATTGAAGCAGTTATCAGGAAATGATATATGAGACGCATAAACAATGACGCACGTGCCGTAGTGAGGACGCGCGTGTCATGGCAACATGAAGTTGGTTCAACTCTTTAAAATGAGGGATTTACAACATTCACTACGAGAAATGTCAGCATACTAGACTGAAGCGGATATCAGGTAAGTTAGCTCGTTACTTACTGCGTTGAAACGGAGATCATTCAGCAGCATAAAAGAATATCGCGTCACGTGCTCATTTGAGCTATAATAAACGAAAATACCCGCATGTCATCCCAACGAGATATATTGTTCAGCTCCTCAAAATGCGGGTTTTAAATGCATATAAACAATCACGATGAGAAATGTCTGAAAACTGTATCAAAGCAGAAATCAGGGAGCTTGTCAAATATCCACTCTGAAGCTGAGATCATTCACCAGAATAGAACTGTGCATTCACGCGCTCCTTTGTAGTCTTATCATAAACAAAAATGCACGCGAGTTGTTTCTGGAGAGAGAAATAATAAATAATATGCAAACTTCAGACGCTGCGTAGAAGAGAGGGTGGGACTTTCAACATGTCACGTGTCTTTCCGGGACCATCAGATGCCGTGTAATCTTGGCAGTGTGAACAAACAAAAACTCTAACTATTCCGGAAAAATCCAGGATGCATTTTACGTGTATTTTACGGAATTTCTGTGTGAAAAGGGCTTGATTGTAACACAATTTAACACACCTCAGTTTTCTAACATTTGTTAATGAAAAAGGTTACAGGTGTGATTCTTTAAATTGAAGATATAGAACATAGTAATGAATTTTCGTTTTTGATAAACAATATAAACTTAAAATTATAAAAATTAAAGATTTAATTTACAGCTTTGGCCAGTAGGGTGCAACCAAGATGCCCCACAAGGGCAATATTACAGAAATGCCACATCTAAAGATAAGATCTATCAAGCTCAGCGTTCTAAATGGCTTCAAAACACAGTGGTTTCTAAAGAGATAAGATACTCACCCTTAATGTTTTAAATGAGTAGTCTTGGCCATGTGTACTTACGTCAGACCTGTCAGCAGCAGACCTGTGACTGTTAAGGTGTCTAGCCAGGTTACATTACTTTGGCTAGATAAGATTAATTTGAAACAACCCTGGGTTTTAGGTGCCATGAAAGTTACTCAACTCAATTATTTAACCACTGTAATTCTGTGAAATCTTAGCACACACTTAGGGGTAGTTTCCCGGACAGGGTTTAGTGTAAGCCAGGAGTCCCAGGACTAGGCCTTAGTTATTTTAGGACATTTAAGTTGTTTTTACAATCATCCCTTACAAAAAAGCATTACTGTTGTGCATCTTGAGAGAAAACAAGGCAATGATGTATCTTAAGTGATGTCAGTGCAAGCTGTTTTCAGTTAAGACAACTCAAATATGCGTTTTAGTCTGGGACTAGACTTAAACCTTTTCCAGGAAATTGCCCCCTTAGTGTCTATAATTTTACTACAAAGTGTTTAATACTACAATGAACAAAGTACTTGTACGCAGTACTTGTCTTGCATAGAGCCATATATCAACGTGTTCCTTGTACTGCAAGGCTACATTAAGTTTAATTGTGTTACCTGGACATTATTCTATTTTCTCCATCAAAGGTTTCAATAAAATAAGAAAGATACATTGACAGTGACATTACATTACATTACATATTCTATTATACATTATTTACTAAAGCCTGCTTTTCTTTAAATAAAACCTGCCTTTTGAACAAAATTAATATAAAGGGTTAAAGTAGCAGTGTAAAAGGGGAGTCCCCTTTTACACTGCTACTTTAACCCTTTATATTAATTTTGTTCAAAAGGCAGGTTTTATTTCAAGAAAAGCAGGCTTTAGTAAATAATGTATAATAGAATACAGTACATATTAAAATGATCAAAAATAAGCTTTTAAGCTGTTATCCTTTGACAGCACTCCCTAGAGCAGGGGTGCCTTAACTCATCATGTTGTAACTCAGTGCTGGTGTCTTGCAGACAGTCCTCCAGGGTCGAGTTTGGGAACCCCTGCCCTACAATGATAAAGCACTACAACTTGGAAAAATAATATGTCTTGAAAGTAAATACAAACTTTTTGTACACTTCCGTCATTGTTATTTGCACTTAGTTTTGTACAGGTTGTTTGATACTAGTACCAACCTGTCTTCTACCTAACTAGAGATGTTCCAATACATTTTCTCTCTTCCCAATACCTGGCCTTAGGGTATTGGCTTTTGCAATTACTGATCCGATACCTGGCGGTGTTTCTGTACATACATACTTCTAGCCCTGCATGAATTTATATAATTATTTTATTGTGTGCTTCAATTATTCCTTAATAAAACATAAACAAATACATACAGTGAACGAGATAATTTTATTATCTCAAGTACATTTGACAGTACTATTATTTATTACTTAAGAGGAAAAAAAACTTCACATGCATCCAAAAATCTAAAGGGGGTTGCACACCAGACAAGAAGTGCCACGTTGCGTTGTGTCTAGGACAACTTGGAGGTATCGTACATCAGACATGCACCAAAATGACAATCGTTTCACTAGATAAGACCCTTATGCCTCTTTTGGGATCGTTTACAGTCCTTTGAAAATCCGTTGAAAAAAACTGTTAAGTGTTGAATTAAGTATTAAGTGTTGGGCTCTATTAAAGTCCATTAAAATTAGAAAAATCCTGCAATGTTTTCCTCAAAAAACATAATTTCTTCTCGACTGAACAAAGAAAGACAACATTTTGGATGATGTGGTGGTGAGTAAATTATCTGGATATTTTTTAAGAAAATGGACTAATCCTTTAAAGGCACACAAGGCAAGTCTGAGTATTATTTGTCTACTAGCTCCCCCTTGTGTCTGGGAGTAAATGCGTTCTATATCTAAGACTATACGAGACTGAAGGACACCGGGTCGGATACAGCGAACTTGCAAGTGGGGTATTCTTCCTACAGACGGTAGGGGCGGGCGAGAGAGTCTTCATTCGTCATGTAATGAGTCATTTAACCATATACCGACTTGCGAAAATGATTTATTAACATAAAAATGCTGCCTTGTGTCCCTTTAAGATGTGTTTTTTTTTGTGTGGATCGGATCATAAGTGGATGAGAAGGACACATTCTGTTTACACCTGGTATTTAAATCTGTCAGTTTTGTCCACTTTCAACCTCTTCTGTTCTGAATACTTTTAGGGGATGGTCTGTGGAGACTGTGGGCGATTCCTTCTGCTGTCATTTAAACATGAGCAGGAGTAATGACGGGTTTAAATGGACACAACTAATATTATGCCAGAGTCCGCTGCTTGTAAGTAAACATGCTGCACAGTGTTTTGTATATTTATATGTAAAAGCTTTCTTTGATATTTCTTTGATATTCTCTTGTGGCTGTTGGAACACATTCTACCACATGCGCGCTTACACTACAAAAGCAATCCGATCAAAAGTGTTTTCAACTACCTCTGAATGTGGTCAAAGGTGGACGAGCTCAAGATGTTTTGAACATCATTTACACCTGTCTTTAGCATCGTCCACTTGTGATCCGATCGACAACAGCACATCTTAATACCAAGTGTAAATAGCCCCTTACTTGCGCTTCCAAGCTTTATAATGGTAGAAAACATCAATTAGGGAACCACTTCTGACTTTAAACCTCAATAAAGTGCATTCATCCTTCACAGAGGTAATCCATACTCAAATATTGCCACTCATTGCGCATTGAGTCCAAGACATCATTACCGGAAACTAGTTATGATAGTTTATAAAGTTTAAAACATTATCTTTTCTTACTATATAGCATTGATTACCCACAGAAGACCTTTATTAACCCCTTGGAGCGGTGTGGATTACTTCTTTAAAGGCTGCACTTCTTTGGGAAGTCAGAAAATGTACCCTGATCCATGTTTTTCCCATATTAAGCTCGGAAAAGCAAGGACATTTACTAAAACAACTCCAAATGTGTTCGTCTGAACATGTGTATCTCGAGTTACTGTGTGGGAGTACATCATGGGGTCATTTTAAAATCTGTCTGAAATATCGCTTTAAGTATTTAAATGGAGTATAGCAATACATAATTGGGACTAAATAACAAAGGTAAAATAAAATATAAATTCCTTTTAATATTAGTGTACCTAATTGGATTGATCATGCTTTACTTTTTGTTAAGACAACCCCTGTTTTAAATGTTAACATTTATTTTTTTATGTTCTCACATTTCGCTGTAACCATAAAGCAACCAGGACAACACACCTGAGTGACTGAGAGCAGGATGAAGAAAGAATCGGACAAGAAAATATCAGCTGGTGCCCATGAGGAGACATATTGTTCTTGGACCTGCTTTTTCTGTTTAGTAATAAGTGGTTTTATGTAGTTAAATAAAAGTAATTTAATATTCAATCCACAAGCTAAATTTCCTACATTTTCTTAAAGGGGTAGTTTACCCAAAAAGGAACATTTTGTCATTTACACAAACAGTTTGGTTACAAACATTTCTCACAATATCTTCCTTCGTGTTTATCAGAACAAATAAATTTATGCGGGTTTGTAACAACATGAGAGTGTGTAAATGATGACAGAATTTTCATTTTTAGGTGAACTACCCCTTTAACATTATACCCAGGGGTAAAAGAAATGTATGTTTAACATTTTTAGTTTGTCTTTTTTTGTTACTGCTACTTTCAACAAGACTAATTATTTAGCCAAGCTTATTTTGTACTTTAAGAAATTAACAGCTTCTATGGGTTTTAAGACCCAGATATGTGCTCACAGTTTGCCCATAGAATGCCCAGTGGTCCCACAATTTTCCCGCAGTATGCCCACACTTTGTCCATTGTGCCCACATTTTTCCCATGTATTTGTATTTAAATAAATTTTTCCACACAGTATTTTGTATATGTGATATCTGTGAATTTGTGATAGTATTTTGTATTTGAATTTTAAAACAATTCCATGTATGTATGCCTATCTCAGATCATATCATATGCATGTGAAAGGCAGTTTCTGGTATACATAGCAGAACACAAAAGGTTTTCTGTGTCATTAGAAATGCAGTCAAAAAGTGGGACAACAAGGATAACAGATCATGAAGGTAAGAACCTTAACCATGCCAGGTGAGGGATATATTATGGCTGAAAAACAATAAACCAATTAATGAAATATATATGTCATATGTGTATTTGACATATAAATTCGTATTACCTTTTTGTTAGCTGTCCTATTTTGAGATAATTATTAGCCTAATAATAATAGTATAATTAACATTATATAATACATTCTTAAAATGAGGATAAACCCTTGGAAAGACATAGGAAATAATATAGAAATTTAGCCCTTTTATAGACTTCTTTTCACCTTTCACTTTTCGACCAAATTTAGCCTTTTTCTAGATGTCAATTTATAGACGTCTTTTCAACGACATGATAAACACGTCTTTTCACCTTTCACTTTTCAACCAGAATTTCACGTCATTAAGACGTCTGGAGAAGTTGTCGTTTTGACGTCTTTTCAACCAGATTTTGCTGGGTGGGAAGTGTGTGCTAAGATTTCACAGAATTACTATAGTTAAATAATTGAGTTGAGTAACTTTCATGGCACCTAAAACCCAGGGTTGGTTCAAATTATCTTATCTAGTCAAAGTAATGTAACCTGGCTAGACACCTTAACAGTCACAGGTCTGCTGCTGACAGGTCTGACGTAGGTACACATGGCCAAGACTACTCATTTAAAACATTAAGGGTGAGTATCTTATCTCTGTAGAAACCACTGTGTTTTGAAACCATTTAGAACACTGAGCTAGATCTTATCTTTAGATGTAACATTTCTGTAATATTGCCCTTGTGGAGCATCTTGGTTGCACCCTACTGGCCAAAGCAGTAAATTAAATCTTTAATTTTTAATTTTATAATTTTAAGTTTATATTGTTTATCAAAAACGAAAATTCATTACTATGTTCTATATCTTCAATTTAAAGAATCACACCTGTAACCTTTGTCATAAATAAATGTTAGAAAACTGAGGTGTGTTAAATTGTGTTACAATCAGAATGCTTACTTATGTGCAAAATGGGCCTTTTATTCAATAACTTTCAATTATAAATAATTACTATACCTTTTTAAAACTGCAATCTGCCTATTTATTTGTATGGGCTACACAAGAAAAGGACAACAACACTGAAATCTGTAATGGTGGTAGCATGTAGCCTATGAGTGTCAGACATCCCCCAGGCTTAGAGAAATGGTTTGACCCAACTTTTAGGCAACCAATCACATTGACACGTTTAAACTGGAAACTGATGTCTGAATCACACGTTGTTTACACGTATTTTACACGTATTTAACGTGTATTTTACGTGTACTTAACGTGTTGTTTACACGTAAAGTACGCGTTAATTTTTCATGCGTAAAGTACACGTAAAGTACACGTAAAGTACACGTAAAGTACACGTGAAGTACACGTAAAGTACGTGTTAAAATACGCGTGTATTTGGCCCTCTTGGCGTTCCATATCAGCAACGCTCCTGCCACGCAGGCACGCGCTGCTCACGCGTGCGGTGTACATGCTTTAACTTGTTAACATGGGCGCCGAAAAAAACACGCGCTGCTTACTGCGGATGTTTTTCATCGCTAAAAGGGTGTTTGGAAACTTATAGCAGAACACAGATAACAACATGTTTGCTTGAGACAGCGCAAGCTAGCAGTAAGCTAAAGCTAATATTTACATTATAGCGATGACGTGACGATTCTCTCAGACCAATCAATGATCTACAGTGTTTTCGTGTCACGTTTGGTATCAGCTCGGGTCGCTTGGAACCCCAACCGAGGTGGTACGAAAAAAAGTATCGGGGTACTACGTACTGCACCCAATGGAAAAGCTCCCAAAAATAAGCTGACCCGACCCAAACTAAACAAGCGCCAATATTTTACCCGCAGCTTTTTCCTGTGTGGATGCTGGTCGCGCGCATTGGTCAAAAAAATAAAAAAAAATAAAAGAACACGTCTATTTTTTAAATGCATTGTTGTAACGCGCTCGTTACTAAGACTGTAACGAGTAAAATATTACCAAAATTTTATTAGTAATGCTTTATATTACTGGATTACAGCAAAAACTAATATATTACTGTAATATATTATATTTTGTAATGCGTTACTCCCAACACTGTTCAGGTAAAGGTTGTTTAAGCTGTACAAACCTCTCGTTTCAGTCCTAAATCTCCTCTTGAACTCAATGTTGCCTCCAGTAACGCCACCTCTTTCTTCAGCTGAGAGATTTCTGTGATGTAATCATCAATATCCAGCATGGACAGATCAGTTCCTACTGATTTACAGCACATCTCATCTGTCATCATCAACATCTCAACACTAAAATAAACAGAGACAAGACTCTGTTAACACTCAATAAAACACTTAAGAGAGAAAAAGACTGAGGATACACATCACACGGGCGCTCTCTCTTTCTTTAGTGGGTTTATCGGCGGACTACAGAGCTGCAGCGCCTCCTGCTGTACTGGAGAGAGAAGACGCACAACACTTCTTCTTTGTCGTCGTCGGTTTTATTGGCGGTTGGCAAACTAGCATAAAGTTGCATTTCCGCCACCTACTGGACTGGAGTGTGAGCAGCAGATTAAATAAAATAAATAAATAAACTATTATAGTCTGTCAATTAATCCAGTAGTTTTTAGGAATGTAATTACATAGTCTAGACTTTTATAAGTTGATTTCCCCTATTGTCATGTTTTGTAGTCCAACTTGATTTCATATTTCTTATAGTGTATCAGAATGTGTTCTACAGTCTCTTGAGCTTTACAATAGTCACAGAATCCAGTAGGATCCTTCCCTATTCTGTGCAATGACTGATTTAATCCAGTGTGTCCAATTCCTAGTCTTGTAATTGCCATCTGTTCTTTTGGATTCCTGCCGTGTCTCATAATAACACCTACTTGTTTTTGTATTTTGTAAAAGTGTCGCCCTGTGTCTGATATGTCCCAATACTCCTGCCATAGATTTAGTGTGTGACCTTTTATAATGGTTTTCATTTCTGCTTTACTCAGTGCTACTTGTACATCAAATCTTTCATGCTTTATTGAGCTTTTTGCCAATCCATCAACAATTTAATTTTCCTCCACCCCTACATGGGCGGGAACCCACAGAAATTAAACCTCTAGCCCCCTGTCATGGAGTGTAGAAGCACCTGCAATATTTGGTAGATAATGTCCTGCCTGCACGATGCGTTTCCGGGTTGTAAACTTGATAAAGCAGACAAACTGTCCGCGGCTATGACCACATTTTTATTCTGATTGTTTTCTTCCAACCATTGTAATGCCCATAATATACCCAACAATTCTACAGTATACACTGATAAATTATCTGTTGCTCTCTTTACAATTCTTACTTCATGGTGGGGAATGTAAATTGCAGCCCCAGTGCGGTCTGACTCCTTTGATCCATCCGTATATATAAGTAATTTATTTTGATAATTGTTCAAATATTCTTGAACAATTATCCACTGTGGTATTATTCCAGAATTCTCTTTTAACATTTGTTGTAAGCTTATATCTACTAGTGGTTGTATGAATCTCCAAGGTATTAATGATATTGACAAAGTGGGGGTTACTTGTATTTGATTAATGTTTGCCCTTTGTGCATTTGTATTCCCTACCCATCCAAAACTATTGAAATTTGTTCTTGTGTATTCTAAGCATTCTTGTAAGATGGATTTTACGGGATGTGCTTTCCTATGTCCTTGTAAACTTACATAATATGTCAACATTAGTTCGCACAACACTTCATTCATCTGTCGTTCATTACAAAAGAAGATTGATGTTTCTTCATGATGTAGCAAAGATTGTCACAATGATGATTTTTCATCCAGTCTCAGGGAATTTCTAACCATTTATAGGTGAACGTCCAATTACTATACAATGTTATATTACATCTTGCTTTAGATGTAGCAAAACAAGTATGCCTCCCAAGTACAGTATGGCCATAAACCATCAACTATTGTATAAAGTAATGACTAAATGAAAAAAAGTGCTGAGATGACATTTGGGGTGGCAAAGCTTTTTCAGATCCGCCAGGCATTACATGGCTATTGCCATGAATGAACTATAAAGAAGAGAAAAATGTAATATCTGCTGCAAGTGGCGATCCAGGTTTCAGCACCACCTTTGCACTACTTTGGTCTGTCTATTATGAGGGAATGGGGAGGGAGAGTGTGCGGCCGCCACTGCATACCATTTATGTTTATTCATAAATTATGCTTCTAAAAATTACTTAAATATCATAATTTAACCAAGGCCTAGTCTTGGCTTAAGCTAATCTCTGTCCGGGAAACCGCCGCTTTATGTAGAGACAGAGTGCAGTTATAGAGTGCCGAAGTCATGACGTCACTTTGTAGGCCAACCCGGAAGTTAGCGGCGAATGGGTTCCCTCGATCGAAAAGCCATTCATTTTTCCCATAGATTTTTGGAAAATCGCAAAAAATAAGATCTGTGTTCAACAAAGAGTTATGAACCTTACACGTTTTGTCTATCAAGATAATCTTTATAAGTTAAACTTAAATGTATACATTTTGAAGCCTAAATAAAGCCGTCAGATATAAAATGCTAACGGTATGCTATAAACGGACTACAGCGCACCGGTCGCGGATCAACGTCATCATCAAGCTTCCTCAAACTTTATTTAAAAAACACGCTCGTCCATTATGATCTGCGCTGTTTATGGACACTTATCCACTTTTTCATGAGAAATATTGCCCATTCGTTATTTCCAAAAATGTTAGAAATGTTGTTTACGCGTGCCTCTTTGAGATTTTTTGTTAATGTTTTATTTATTTCTTAGTTTATTATTTCGTTAGTTTATATAAACCTTAATATTATTTTCTTTGTGATTAAGGTTATTATGCATGATCATTGCGGCCCAAATAAACTTTAAAGATTATCTTTCACTGTATTATGTTTGATTGTATGTTTGCATACCATTTGCTAATTCGCCAGAAAAAACATCTCAGAAGCCCTAGCTATTGCCGAATCAATTTCCAATCGTATGTACTTTTTCTTACTTAGACGATAGAAAACCATAGATCGAGGAGAGAGAACCACTATAAATCTGGACATAACAGTGCAGCTTAGATGCTGGTTTACTTACCGGTATTGTAAGGGCCAGCATGAGGGACAAGGTTTATCAAGTCTCATTAAGTAAAACTATGGAGAGATATAGGAGTTAAATAAAGTGTTCTATGTATTTATAAGATAACTATACAATCTCTGAACAAACAGAACACAGTTAAATTCCAAACATTTAATATAATGGTTATATATATAATTATATATGTTAAATTTAAAGAGAATTGTCCAATAGCATCAATGCTTAAATACAATATATTATAATTAAACCATACATGTTCCCTAAATAAACCATATATACTAATTTTGTTCACATTTTCTATATATTTTTACCTGGTAATCCACAAGCCCTAATGTGAGAGCCTGTGTAGTAAATTTTATCTCACATTACTGTGAGCTGACTGGTGTATAGTTACAATAGTATACAATAGTTTAACATTTAATTTTTGGTATTTGTTAGACAAGTGACTTACAGTGCATTCAAGCCATAGATATCAGCGTGTTCTCTGGGAATTAAACAAAAGTTAACAAAATGCTCCAATCACTGATCCAAAGAAACGCTGCAGCAAGTTTTGTAGTAAACATCTTTATTTTCATAAAATAAGTAAACTGAAAACAAACTATATACTATATAATTCACATGACAAGTCTCTACAGGGAAAGAAGGTATTTTTGCAACACAATGTGAATGCCCACATGGAAAATGCAAGTGCAAGTGTGTATAGTTGTGGCGAATTTTAATCAAGGTCCTCAAGGATGATTTCTTTGGGTCTCCTCCATCCAGCAAAGTACGTAATGGAATCCTCAAAATGAGCAACATATTCACACACAGCACTGAAAGTATCCCTATCTGGCAATCCTGTCTCCATTCGAATCACACTTTCACTCATCTGAAAAGCTGAATACCTGTCATGACAGTTACTCGTTTGCCTTTGGAGTTAGTCTTTGAGAAGCTGAATCTCTGTTATGGAATGTTCTAACTCAATCTCAACCTGGATTCTTCTTCTTCGTCCAGACTGCAGCTCTTCTTTAGTTGTGCTTTTATTTGGTTGTTTCTCAGAATTGATAGTGAGGGTTTGATCAGCCGGAGATGGTTCATCATCTTTGTCAGCCATAAATTGTAGCCATTTCCTCCTCTTTATAAATGGGTGGTGGAACATTTTTAGGCACATCAGCCCTATCCTGTCTCAGGGAGTATGAATGATCTTCCAAAATTTGTCCAGTGGGAACATCATTTGTGGATATAAACAAAACGGGGACATTTTATCCCCTGCAGGAAAATGACAGCTGCAGATGCGAGAATGGACACTGGGCATCCGGTCAGCTCGTCTAAGGATAAATTCAAAATAAGCAGTGTTAGTTTTATGGAAGTTACGCCTTTACAAATTAAAATTACAAAAATCACACGTTACTATTAAAATAACAAAGATTAATATCATTGTTATCTAATGCCTAACTAGTGCTGTTTACAAATAACTACAATCATTATTATTAGTGGGTAAAGCAAAGTTGAATAAAAGTCAATAAACCAGGTATTATTTTGAATATTTTAATTAAACACATTTCTCGAAGTAACGTTAGCCTTTAATAAAACTGCAGCGGATCTAATCTATTAAACAGCAAAGTAAACAAGCTTTAAGATATTTTAAGAGAAAGACACAGGTAAGTTATTTTAGCTGTTGATTTTGTAATGAAAAACGTTTATTCTTGCTAACTTAGCCTTTTTAATTCCATCTGACCGTCAAAGTATCATATCATTCGCGTGTTGGGCAATATGCACCATTAAAGTTTGGTCGTGGCCACATTAAGGCAGTAAATACGGTGTTCACATGGAAATCATCGTTGTGCTTACCTTACGGTGTCGTGAGCAATCCAGTCCCCCCGAGCAATTCTGCCCCCCTAGGACCCCAATTGGTACCTAGCAGTAATGCCTGGTCAAAAACTTGTCATCGCGATATCTTGATGCTAATGGCTAATCGAAGCTGCGTTAGTGGTGTAGCAAGCTAGGTACTTTTTACAAAATAGAAGCATACAAAATATTTTTAAAATAAAAGCTTACAAAAATAATATAATTAATGAACTAATATTCATGTTGCAAACACGTGAGCAGCACGTAATGACACACGTAATCGCCTAAAAACCCAATTAATTGCCTTACACAACAAAAACACATTTCAATTTTATGTTATTGATTACTAAGTTATCTGAACGTGAAACATATTTTTTTAAACCTCAGGATTAAAAAAAATGACATTACGTTATTACGGTGAGTGCAACTGGTGTTTGTGTTAAGCTATTTTACCCGATAGCTGTATGCTAAGCTGGTACGTCACGTTAAGCTAATTAAAAAAAAATCTAAGAACGAGATTTGGTAGATCTCACCACCTAGAGCATCAGTTATATACTACTATATTAAACGGATAATTTAAAATAGACCAATTGTAATTTTAACAACATTCTAACGATATAAATCATCACGAAATTTTGAAGGAATTGTAATAAGGCGCTACAAAGGCTACCCATGAGGAGTTTTTTCAGCCAATGGAATTACGCGGGGTCCTAGGGGGGCAGAATTGCTCGGGGGGACTGGATTGCTCATGAGTCATGACAACGGCACGAACAGTCTCCGCTGGGGAACATCGGACGGTAAACGAGCATCTTTCATCGACGACTTGTGGTTGCATCTCTGGACAAAACAAAACATGTCAAACTACAGTCTCTCCACAGTACAACAATATTTGGAAAAACTACAATTTTAAAAGACTAAATATATAACGTTATGTATCTGAAAGGTAAACTTCTGAGAACGTGAGGCTGAAAGGCTAGTGACAGATTTCCTGTCATGATGACGTCTAAACTCCCCGCCAAGGATGTAGTCCCTATTAGCAACTTGTTAGCAACCACCGTTTTTTAAGGCACAATAAAGTTTAAAAAAATCACAAGCAGATTATAACTGGTGTATTTTATGTCATAGAACAAAACGTGAAAATATTTAGAGGTTTTGTTAACCACAGACCTTATTTCAGGCGATTTAGCAAAAACCCATTCAAAAAACCCATTGACTTCAGGGCGAGGGAACCCGTAGTGCTAAAATGCTAACTCACTGCCGCGTTTTAGCCTACAAAGTGACGCCATTACTTCGGCACTCTATTCTAATTTGAAAACCACGCCCACCGGGGGGAAACAATCCAACCGTCTCCATTGACTTTGTATAGCGAGCGGCCGCCTCCTTGTCATTTCTGGCTTATAACAAAAAACAGAATAAAAGCTGCTGTGTGACAAGATGTACAGCTAACAAGCAAAAGAAAAACCAGAAATAATTTTTATAAGCTGTTTTTATAAGCTTTTATACGTTTTTATAAGTGTTTTCTCTCTCCCGTACAGCAGAAGTCGCTGCAGCGCTTTGGCCGCCGATAAACCCACCAAAGAAAGAAAGAAAAAGTTCGCATGTGATGTGTTTGTATCCTCAGTGTTTTTCTCTCTTAATTGTTTTATTGAGTGTAAACAGAGTCTTGTCTCTGTTTATTTTAGTGTTGAGATGTTGATGATGACAGATGAGATGTGCTGTAAATCAGTAGGAACTGATCTGTCCATGCTGGATATTGATGATTACATCACAGAAATCTCTCAGCTGAAGAAAGAGGTGGCGTTACTGGAGGCAAAACTGAGTTCAAGAGGAGATTTAGGACTGAGACGAGAGGTTTGTACAGCTTAAACAACCTTTACCTGAATCACTGTCTGTTTGACAAAATAAAATCATTTATAATCTTACTGTATCTGTTTGTTGTGTTGTCAGGATGTGGATTGCTGTGAATCTTCAGTGTATGTAACTAATGATGGATGTCTGGATCCAGTGTGGATGAGCAGAGATCAGAGCCGCACACCACAGCCACTGCTGGACTCTAAACTCTCTGAAGAGAAATCCAGACACACACAGGACTCAGATCTCAGTCTGACTTTACTCTGTTATACTGAGTCAAAGCCCACAGACACTCAGGACACTACAGTGTGTGACAGTAAACAGAGCTTACAGGAGGAACAAACCTCCACAGAGTCTCTGGATTCTGTCTGTAATGCTGGAGAACAGCAGCAGATGCTGAAGATGTATTCAGTTAAACTCATCGACTGCAGGGACATCATGATGAAGAGTGAAACTGAACCTACAGAAATCAAAACTGAACCCACAGAAGAGGAAGATCACACTGAGGAAGATGATGATTTTATTCCGTCAGGTATGTGTCTCCTCAATTATTGTATTTTTTTTTATATTTGAGCACCTGATTGTATATTTTTTTTAAATTACAAAACAAATACAAACAAATCAGATATAATATAACCCTGCTACGAATCTAGAGTGCATATCTTAAGAGATACGTACATTAAGAACAGAATAACATGGGCCATGATATACAAGGCAAAAAAGAAAAGAAAAAAAAGGCAATTACATATTCAAAAGAAACTAAAGCAAAAGGGCAATTATTCAATAAGAATGTTTATAAATGAAGCCAATTTCACAGCATTCTTATTTTTAAACATAAAAAAGTTTCAACTTATTCCTCCAATGAGTAATGGTGATCATTGCGAAAAATACCACATTTTGTATCATTAATTGTTAGATTCATTATCTGAATTCCTTTGGATACAAGCAATTGTATAAGGTCCAGCCAAAACCTTTGTACATCTTCACACAAACAGAAAAGATGATCCAAATCTCCTGGTTCATTTTCACAAAAGTTACTGTTTCTTACATCCATTTTAAATCTCTGTTTTAAGAAATCATTAGTTGGATAAATCCTATTCATAATTTTAAACTGCATTTCTTTAATCTTTGGTGGGACAGGGATCATCTAATCTTTCTTAAACCCCATTCACACAGACCTCTGGTCCCAGAAAATACCCGTAAAATTGCCAGACAAGCGTCTGTGTGAACAAAAACTCGTTCCGTTAATCTTCTGGGATCGTTGCCGGAAAGAGGACCTAGTAAGATACGCGGGTAACCCTCTGTGTGAACAAGAATGCCGTAAAGGGCGTGTCGAAGTGAGGACGCTTGCGTCATCATCACAACACAAGTTATGGTTCAGCTCCTTACAACGAGAGATAACATGCATATAAACATTCACCACGAGAAATGTTGCAAACTAGATTGAAGCAGTTATCAGGAAATGATAAATGAGACGCATAGTCCAGTTGGGTAGTGCACATATTAAGTAATACCATTACAGAGGTGATAAAAGCGCCAAATTTTACATGAAGCTTCTTTAGGACCTCCTGAATGATTTCAGCCTAGGAGCCCAGCTGAAATATTAAAATTTAGTGTCAAAGCACTTAAAAAACTATATTCATAAAAAATGTTTTTTGTTTTTTTCCTCTCAAGTAAAACTTTCAGGGTAATGGGCTTTTAAGACCTCTGCATAAGCTTAATTTTGTTAATTTGTACTCCGGCCAGTAGATCTTCCAAATAATAAGTGTAAAATAAAGTGCTGAGACACCTTATACCTAAAAAAACCCCTCAAAAAGCCCTGTATAATATAAGCGGAATTATTAAAAAAGCCAGCAAAAATGCTTCAATGTTAAGAGATTTTGGTTTTCTCTTAAATTTTTCAATTCAGCTAGGTCATTCATATCGCTATTTTCTGAGTACATAGTCTGGTCATTAGTTTTATGTTAGGCTGCATCACATCACTTTAAATCCTATTTGTGTGACAGTACATAGCTAAATGTACTTTCAGTTATTTGGGTTTCCTATTGTAGACGTACAGGTCAGAATATCTTGAATTGTTTGTTCTTTTATGCTTAAATAACATTAGTTTCTGAGACTTCAACATGGAGCTGATCTGGGCTCTGTGTATTATTTGCCAGAAAGACACCTCTGAACCCCTGAGATGTCCCTTGCAGACACCTGGGACTAGTGGTGATAAATCTGATGCCTATAGATCATTTCTTGCTAATGTCGAGCAATTCAGGGCGATTGACAATCTTCCAACTAAACTCTATTTTGGGAATGATGAAACTGCTAGCAATTTTGCATCACATTCTGCTTTTTGGCACAAATCTTGCCACCTAAAGTTTAACAATTCAAAGCTTATGAAAGCGACAAAGAAGAACATGGGAAATCCTGTTGAATCTGGAGGGGGAAAGCCAATGAAACGACAACGTTTGGATGACACTTCCAACGTTTGGATGAACCTGTTTGGATGACACTTCCAGAAGTCCCCACAGCCTGCAGAGAACTTATCAAATATGGCTGTAAGGGGGATTGTTCCACCTGCAAATGTGGCAAAGCAAGTCTAGACTGCACACCTCTTTGCAAATGCAACTGTAACAACTCATAATTATCAATTACAGGGTCAATTAAGATCACACTGCTAATACTTTGACATGTATTGAAGCTAAAGTTCATACACTCTTAAATAAATATATAAAATTTCACCTTTTGGATTCATTTGAATTCTTTATCTTGTGCAGGAAGTTGGAAATTGCTGTGTTTTTAAGCATATTTCATTGATAAATGTATACTTCTAATATGACATGTTAAAAAGATATTTTCTGAGGGCTCCTAGGCCAAAATTACACTATAGACCCTAAGGTAACACCATGCAAAATTTGGTGCTTTTATCACCTCGGTAACGGTATTTTCACTACGCCACCGGACTAGCATAAACAATGACGCACGTGCCGTAGTGAGGACGCGCGTATGGGGGTAATATGATGCCAATATTATTGAAAATGGACAGAGTAAAAGTCACAAATAGATATAACAACTTGTAAACACAAAACGCAATCTACAAATAGATTAAAAATCCACAAACACAGTCCTTGTGATCCGCAAATGTAAAACAAGATCTACGAATCGTCTTTGTGATCCACAAATATAAAGCATGATTTACAAAAAGAAATCAGTGACTTGTACTTGAAAACCAGAATTTGAATGAATGTAAAGTGACTTCTTTGCAGATGAATATCATTTTCTATTTGTAGATTGTGTCACATTTGTTTTCAGAATTCTGACACTATTGTTTCGCTTTGGTGACAAAATAATGCCATAATCGTTGAAAATGAAGAGACTACAATTTGTAAACACGAAACAAATCTGCAAATAGGTTCCAAAACTGCAAACAAACTCCTCATGATCTGCAAATGTAAAACGAGATCTACAAATATATAAAAATCCACGAACAGACTCTTCATGACATACAAATATAAAATGCGATTTACAAATAGATTTAAAATCCGCAAACCAACTCTTTATGATTCACAAATAGAAATCATCGACTTGTACTTGACAAACAGAATTTAAATGAATGCAAAGTGATTTGTCTGCGCATGAGGGTCATTATTTGTTTGTAGATTGTGTTGCATTTGTTTTCAGAATTTTGGCACAACTGTTTCGCTGTTTTCCATTAAAAAAATCTACAAATGCCCTCCTCACAATTTGCAAACAAACACAGTCTAACTTGTATTTTCCAACCATTGTAAAAAGACATTCTTACACATTCTGTGCAAAGTTCAGCATGCAAGTGTTGAATCTGTGTTTGCAGATCACAGGGCATTCACGAATCCTTCTGCACAAGTCTACAGATCTTTTTGGCACTATCTTTCCGCAGAGTTTGTCACTACGATCCACGCGTGTAGTCAGCCAATCAGGGGTATTGCTTCAAAGTAATGCCACGCCCCCTCAATAAGCTCTTTTCAAAATAAAAGCTGGGCTCACTGCCATTTACCGTTGCCGGTGTTACAGCGCTGAAAGGCGGCCAGACCGCGTTATCGATATTATATTAAGGATATTAAAGCATTTATGTATAGCATGGCAAATATGTAGCATTAACGTGAACTAGAACAACCCCTCGTTTAAGTTATTATCAGTGCCTGACAATTCAGCCGAGGTCATTAAATCGTTAAAAACACTGCATGAAGCGGTTTTATCATTAAAACATCAGTGTCTCTTCAACGAACATTTGCCGAATGTCAGCGAGCCAGCTGGATGGAGTGGAGCTGCTAAGGTGACGCAGCTAAAATAAAGCAAGCGGGTGCAACGATAATATTGGATGTAACTTGCCGTAATTAACAAAAACATGAGCCTTATTTGACAGCAGCACTAATTGAACTATTTGACCATATGCATTTGATATACATACCGTGACCGGAATGCACTTACAAATCGCGCTGTTATTAGAAACATTTAACTGTTTCCAGACTGAGCATGGAGACAAACAAGCGCAAGCCGTTTATAGAAGCAGCTGCCTGTCAGCGTGTACGGAATGAAGTCAAAACGGTCTCGGTTTTTAGACCGGCAGTCTGCCTGTGCCATTCCACCCTAATCCGGACTGCAAATTACATGTTAATATTATATCCACCATTTACAATCCTTCCTTTAAGGTCTGTTCTGCTTTTAACAGCTCAAAGCTATTACTCTCTGTAGCTTTCGAGTCCGTTGTAGGCTACAGGTAAATTTTGCAGTTGTTTTAGTTAACTTTGCAGAGCATTTTATTGTCGGAAATGGTCCTGGGCTGGGTTTTCCTATAACGATTGAACTTAGCACTCAAGAGCGCTTTCTACAAGGTAAAACGATCGCTCGCAGCTGGGTTTTAAGTGCTACTAACGAGTCGCTATCCCTTTGTCAAGTGCTGAAATGTCACTTACTGAATGACTCGTAATTGTAGCAGAAGCTTGTTTAGGCTAATGATCTTCAGCCGATGTGCACTAATATTTTTTAAAATATTATTAATTATTTTTCAATGACTTATTAAATGTTTTAATAATTTGTGCATCATGAAATATTCTTTTTTCATATTTAGTTAGGACTCGTCCACTGCGCAATGCCTTCTGCATTTTATAATATAGTTTAGATTTTTCTTTTTATTTGTTGTTTATTATCTATGTTTATTTATTATTAAGGATTATTGCATTACCCAGTTGCGAGCGATCGTTATACGTGCATCTTTGGGAAACGCACGTAAATGAACAACGAATGTTCGTTAAGGAGCTCGTAGAAAGCGCTCTTAAGTGCTAAGTTTAATCGTTATCGGGAAACCCAGCCCTGTTCGTTTGGAATGTGACTGGCACACAGCTCTAGTCAGGACTGATTAGGCTATCCATTTATCAAGTATTGATTAATTATTTTCACTTAATCCCTTTTGCATTTTACAAAAAGTAGAATAGGCAGGCATATTCTGAATTTAATCAAAATTATGACTGTGGTGTTGAAGGAACCTTCCTTTAGTGATAAATAAATAAGTTATTTAGCTATTATTATCTAGCAAATATGACAGTTTTAAACAAACTAAGTAGCCTATTTATTTATTTATTTATTGGCAAATGCAGAACAACAAGGAACATGTAGAACATAGGCGACACGCCTCTACCTTGCGATGAGAAGATTAATCATGGGGAACATAAGCTAAATGTAATTTTAAAATGTATTTAATTTAAAAACAAATTTAAACCGAAAGCGGATTGTTTATGCTTGTCAAATTTATGCTGGCTCGGTCAAAAAATTTCGTCAGGCAGTATTTGATATATGTATTTGTGTTCATGGAAAACAATATAGGCCAGGGGCGTAGCCAGTAATGGGCCAGGGCGGCACTGGCCCGCCCACATAACTCCCTGGCCCGCCCAGGCAAGTTTAACCAAAATACATTTTTAGTTTATTTTTTATTATTCAAATGTATTTAATAAAATATATTAACATAAACCGGCTTTATTATTGACTGGTGTGTGTTTAATTTGCTTTCTAAATAAAATGGAATTGTTGAAGCAAGTTGTAGGAAGCTTCCGAAACGTAATTGGTTGCTTGGTTGCTAGGAGTTCTGATAGATAGACTCTGTGGGGGGCGGCGGCCGACGGGCTCTGGCAGTCTGCCAGCTAACTTTGCTAACTGCTTTTTTAGCTAATATTAACATTGCCACAATAATGGCTAAAGTTTCTTTAATGTGTTATTTAAAAAAGCAAGATTTGATGAAGAAGATACGCCACTGCCTCCATCTACCGAGTCTTACCAGCCCAGTTCTTCAGACGCTGGTGGCGCTGGCTGCCGCTTGCTCTCTGGCGGCAGTTCCAGTGCTCTCGCCCGGTCAGTCTGACACAGGTTACCCGCCGATCTAACTGCAATTGATGAACCACCTTCACAACCCAATTTGCATCCATGAGTTACAACCCGCCTCAACAACCTTTTGTTTTTTAAAAAAGAACTCTGTGACTCTTTGGACTATAATGAGATCATTTCTGTTTTCAACATCAAACCCAGGCGTTTGCGTCTTTTGTAGAATTAAAACAACAAAGGTAGGCATGCTGTTTAACTAATTTCCTTATTTTTGCTCGTGAAGTGATTTAACTAAGTGGTGTGTTGTGTATAGATGTATGCCAGCCTTATAGGTTAAACTTACATTGTTTAATTTAAATGAGTTGCTATTTTTGGCACAAAAGCTTCATTTCCAACAGGCTGATTGCACTGTATATGGTTGATTTAACATAACTTAGGCAGTGTGTTGTTGTTATTTATTTCAAACCGTGCTCTGCTGAGAGTTTTCGTCATTTCAATTTATTTTTAGCCTACTTTATTTCAGGTGAACTGTTTTTGCCTGGTTTGTTCAGCCTTTATTGAGCTCTGTTGGTTGAACATGTTTAGACAGTGTTTTATTATTGACTTTGCCAAAAATTGAAAAGTAAAGATGTCACTGTTTTTGCAGTTTGTCTATTGTTTTTTTCCACTCTAAGGTTTAATTATTATTTAAGTAATTTTATTCTGATAAACTATAGGCCCACTCACTTTTACTCCGGCCCGCCCAAAATACAATTTCTGCCTACGCCCCTGATATAGGCTATAGAAATTCGTGCTGAGTGACAGGAAAAAGACAACCGTGCTATTGGCACAAGAAAAAAAGGGTCAATGAATACGAACAAATAAATCGAAAAAAAATTAAGATATTGTTGATTCTGCATTTATCCAGCCCAGCATAAATTTGACAAGCATGTGCTTTCGTTTTAAAAATGACAGTTAAGCCTTTAATCATTTAAGGGAGAAAGGCGTGTAGCCTACCTTTGCTTTCTCCTCATTGTTCTGCATTTGCCAATGAATAAGTCAGTCATATTTGTTATAAAAAAAATCAATGTATGCTACATAATAATAGAACTTGTTAATTTTTTACCAAAATAAGAAAAAGAAAGTCGGTAAAAATGTGCACCCAGCTAGACACTCAAAATGAGGGCCGGAGTGGGACTCGCTGACTATTAAAATAATATAATTAAATCCTCAGTAGCCATATCTGCTATAATGTTCTCTGCAGCCTTGAAAATTCATTGTATTTTTCTAATATATCATTTCCAATTCAGTGCAAATACAGTAGCCTAAACAATTATGATTTTGCCATAATTGTGCAACCCTATATTTTAATATTATTTAAGTAAACTTGTTAAAAAACTACTAAAAGGGAACAAATGTGTTTTCCCCTATATTTCTATAAAAAAATGTAGGTCTTGTAAATACGTAGGTATGGGGTTGCAATAGTTTGGAACCTACTGATATACAAAACTGGCTAATATGTCCTGACTGGAGCTGTGCGCGTCTGCGAAAAAAAAAAAACGAAATAGGCGTCAGCTCATTTAATGTCATTGTGCTTTCAGTTAACCTGTTTAGAACTAGAAGTGTTCGCCCTGCCCTCGACTTTAGGCGGTGCGTTCAAGTTCATATACAGCGTGCAGACAGCGTGCCCGAGCGCGAGGGGGAAAAGTCCGCGGGAGAAACTCAACAGCTTTAATGTACAAAAACCTTACGACAAACGAGAAACGTTCTAACGGAAGCCTTCAGTCAAGCAGGATTAAAAAGAGGATGAGAAACGTGCAAAATATACAATATACAGTATATGCAGTTATGTCATTAATAACTACTGCTTTTAAAAGGACTTTTAAGTTATTGTTTTTGTTTCATTTTCAAAGTTTGATACATTGTGCATAATGACATACTTGGAAAAAGGGATAATTCAACAATAATTTATAATTGTATATCTTTTATTAATTTTATGAAATACATCAACTATATTTCAATGCACATTTAGGCCCTGAACAAAAAACAACTCGCGAGGGGAGGACTAGGGATTAACCCTTAATTAACTTTAAGGAATTAACTTTAGTGTTTAGAATTCAGTTAAAAACCAAAAAAAGAATTCTGTGTGCTTTTTGTTTAAAGTGCTTGTTTTTATTTAATGTATTTATTTATTCACTGGTGGTAGGGTTGGGGGACCATGAAAAATAATTTGATGTAACGGGTGGAATAATTTTAACATGTCACCTGCAGTCCGGGTGAGGGTGGATTGCAGACTGCGGGTCTAAAAGCCAAGACGGTTTTGACTCGATTTGAGTGCCTAGCTCGATTTGAGTGTCTAGCTGGGTATGCGGTTTTATCTACTTCGTTTTTCTTATTTTACACTGTAAAAAATGTTTTGTGGCTTAGTAAATTTAACTAAATAAAATTAGTCAATTATATAAAAAATAGGTTAAAAGAAAAACTATTTTTGAGTAGAAAATAATGCAAAAATGTGAGTAATTCTAGATTAACACATTATTTAGTTAATTCCTAAATTTTATCATGTAAAATTTGTGAGAAGGAAATTAAATAATTATAAAAAAATAATAGGCTGTATGTACTTAAAAATATAGTGCATCATTTTTGCATCCACTTTTTAAAGTAAATTTTACATGGAATTTTTAGTAGGCCTAATTGCTTCTCCATGTAAAACTTACTTAAACATTGCAATTGCTTAAATTGCAAAGGCTTAAATTCAATGTAAAACTTACTTTTAAAAAGTGTATGTAAAAATGATGCACTGTATTTTTTTTTTTAGTAAATCCAGCGTATAATTTTTTTCATATTATTTTTATCAGTGTACTTAGTTTGTTTAAAACGGTCATATTTGTTATTAAAAATCATCAATATATGCTACGTAATAATAGCAAAAGAACTTATTTATTTTTCACTAAAATAGGAAAGTTTCTTCATGCCACAGTCATAATTTTGGATAAATGCAGAATATGCGTGCCTATTCTACTTTTTGTAAAAAGCAAAAAGGATTAAGTGAAAATAATGAATCGATACTTGATAAATGGGTGACTTGTTCATTATTGTAGTATCAAGAAATGCATTACATTTTTTAAAAACAAAGCCCGCCTTTTAATCTTTCTGACTAGAGCTGTGCGCCAGGCAAATTCCAAACGAGCAGGGCTGGGTTTCCCAAAAGCATCGCTAAGTAGATCGTAAAAACAATCTTAAAATTAATCTTAGAATTATGGGCCGTTTCCCAAAAGCTTTGTAGCTTAAGTAGCACTCGAAAATCATCGTAGATCTACGAGTGCTCTGGAGTAATCGTTAATTTATAAGTGCATCGTAAGACAGCAGTGTTACAAGGTCACCTGCAGGACAACCAGCAAATTGCACTCCTGCAATAACGATAATGTAATGTTTTAAATGTAGGCTATATTTATTTATTGGGTTTTTTTTCTTTGTTTATTTGTTTAAATTACTTTAATATAATATATTTAAAATTCAAACGAGAAATGAAATTTAAATGACTAAACATAAATTAATTAAGAAGGAAAACGTATTTGGTACAATTTTGGTAAAAGTTGGTACCAGCAAATTGATAAATGGTTCCTACCAATTGCTGCTATAATTCATCTAGGCTACAGTAAAAACAATATTTTTTTGAAGGGTATGGCATCTGATTAAAGAAACCAAATAAATATTTACGGTACAATGCAATAATCCTTAATAATAAATAAACATAGATAATAAACAACAAATAAAAAGAAAAATCTAAACTATATTATAAAATGCAGAAGGCATTGCGCAGTGGGACGAGTCCTAACTAAATATGAAAAAAGAATATTTCGTGATGCACAAATTATTAAAACATTTAATAAGTCATTGAAAAATAATTAATAATATTTTAAAAAATATTAGTGCACATCGGCTGAAGATCATTAGCCTAAACAAGCTTCTGCTACAATTACGAGTCATTCAGTAAGTGACATTTCAGCACTTGACAAAGGGATAGCGACTCGTTAGTAGCACTTAAAACCCAGCTGCGAGCGATCGTTTTACCTTGTAGAAAGCACTCTTGAGTGCTAAGTTCAATCGTTATAGGAAAACCCAGCCCAGGACCATTTCCGACAATAAAATGCTCTGCAAAGTTAACTAAAACAACTGCAAAATTTACCTGTAGCCTACAACGGACTCGAAAGCTACAGAGAGTAATAGCTTTGATCTGTTAAAAGCAGAACAGACCTTAAAGGAAGGATTGTAAATGGTGGATATAATATTAACATGTAATTTGCAGTCCGGATTAGGGTGGAATGGCACAGGCAGACTGCCGGTCTAAAAACCGAGACCGTTTTGACTTCATTCCGTACACGCTGACAGGCAGCTGCTTCTATAAACGGCTTGCGCTTGTTTGTCTCCATGCTCAGTCTGGAAACAGTTAAATGTTTCTAATAACAGCGCGATTTGTAAGTGCATTCCGGTCACGGTATGTATATCAAATGCATATGGTCAAATAGTTCAATTAGTGCTGCTGTCAAATAAGGCTCATGTTTTTGTTAATTACGGCAAGTTACATCCAATATTATCGTTGCACCCGCTTGCTTTATTTTAGCTGCGTCACCTTAGCAGCTCCACTCCATCCAGCTGGCTCGCTGACATTCGGCAAATGTTCGTTGAAGAGACACTGATGTTTTAATGATAAAACCGCTTCATGCAGTGTTTTTAACGATTTAATGACCTCGGCTGAATTGTCAGGCACTGATAATAACTTAAACGAGGGGTTGTTCTAGTTCACGTTAATGCTACATATTTGCCATGCTATACATAAATGCTTTAATATCCTTAATATAATATCGATAACGCGGTCTGGCCGCCTTTCAGCGCTGTAACACCGGCAACGGTAAATGGCAGTGAGCCCAGCTTTTATTTTGAAAAGAGCTTATTGAGGGGGCGTGGCATTACTTTGAAGCAATACCCCTGATTGGCTGACTACACGCGTGGATCGTAGTGACAAACTCTGCGGAAAGATAGTGCCAAAAAGATCTGTAGACTTGTGCAGAAGGATTCGTGAATGCCCTGTGATCTGCAAACACAGAT
Organism: Paramisgurnus dabryanus; assembly: GCF_030506205.2. NCBI lineage: Eukaryota > Metazoa > Chordata > Actinopteri > Cypriniformes > Cobitidae > Paramisgurnus > Paramisgurnus dabryanus. Next base: position 35,047,752 of record NC_133348.1, read on the forward strand.
TCAACACTTGCATGCTGAACTTTGCACAGAATGTGTAAGAATGTCTTTTTACAATGGTTGGAAAATACAAGTTAGACTGTGTTTGTTTGCAAATTGTGAGGAGGGCATTTGTAGATTTTTTTAATGGAAAACAGCGAAACAGTTGTGCCAAAATTCTGAAAACAAATGCAACCCAATCTACAAACAAATAATGACCCTCATGCGCAGACAAATCACTTTGCATTCATTTAAATTCTGTTTGTCAAGTACAAGTCGATGATTTCTATTTGTGAATCATAAAGAGTTGGTTTGCGGATTTTAAATCTATTTGTAAATCGCATTTTATATTTGTATGTCATGAAGAGTCTGTTCGTGGATTTTTATATATTTGTAGATCTCGTTTTACATTTGCGGATCATGAGGAGTTTGTTTGCAGATTTGGAACCTATTTGCAGATTTGTTTCGTGTTTACAAATTGTAGTCTCTTCATTTTCAACGATTATGGCATTATTTTGTCACCAAAGCGAAACAATAGTGTCAGAATTCTGAAAACAAATGTGACACAATCTACAAATAGAAAATGATATTAATCTGCAAAGAAGTCACTTTACATTCATTCAAATTCTGGTTTTCAAGAACAAGTCACTGATTTCTTTTTGTAAATCATGCTTTATATTTGTGGATCACAAAGACGATTCGTAGATCTTGTTTTACATTTGCGGATCACAAGGACTGTGTTTGTGGATTTTTAATCTATTTGTAGATTGCGTTTTGTGTTTACAAGTTGTAATATTTATTTATGACTTTTACTCTGTCCATTTTCAATAATATTGGCCTAAAATTACCCCCATACGCGCGTGTCATGGCAACATGAAGTTGGTTCAACTCTTTAAAATGAGGGATTTACAACATTCACTACGAGAAATGTCAGCATACTAGACTGAAGCAGATATCAGGTAAGTTAGCTCATTACTTACTGCGTTGAAACGGAGATCATTCAGCAGCATAAAAGAATATCGCGTCACATGCTCATTTGAGCTATAATAAACGAAAATACCCGCATGTCATCCCAACGAGATATATTGTTCAGCTCCTCAAAATGCTAGCCTAGAAATCTAGACGCACCCTAGCGGCCGCAAAATATATTTGCTGCCAGGGTTTAGTCTAGGCACTCACAATACACTTAACCGGTCCAAAAACCAAAATTTGGTCAGGCCAATCACATCGTGTGTAGCGTCTGTGGGGCGGGATTAACATGATGACGACAGAGCTGCAACGGTTCCTACTTGAAAACAGAGAATGGCTGCTGCTGCTGGCGAACAGCTATCTTTTGAAGCGGCTTTGGCCGCGACTCTGGAGGACTTAGACTTATGTTTTTCTTTGAGAGAAGAGCAAATAAACCCTACTGAAGTCCTTTTTAAGCAAGAAAGATGTGTTTGGAGTTTTGCCGACTGGTTACGGTAACTACGTCACCTTCTTCGTTGCTCTGATTGGTCATAGCGCTATCCTATTGCGTGCAGAGGCATTTTGAGGGACAACCTTATATCCCGCCCCTTGCATTGAGCCGTTTGTGTGAAGAGTTGCCAGACCTTACATCTTGATGTAGGTCTGGCTAACCAGGCTATCAACATGCGGGTTTTAAATGCATATAAACAATCACGATGAGAAATGTCTGAAATAGGGATGCTTAACGATTAATCGCGATTAATCGTTAGCAGAATAAAAGTTTTTGTTTACATCATATATGTGTGTGAACTGTGTATAATAACTTTGTATAAATAAATGTACACACATGCATGTATATGTTTTAGAAATGTTTACATGTGTATATACATTTGTATATTTATGTATAATTTATATTATATATAAATATAAATACTTAATATATACATTTTTTTTTCTTAAAATTATACATGAATGTGTTCATATTTATATATATACATATTTATTATACACAGTTTACACACATATGTGATGTAAACAAAAACTTTTATTCTGCTAACGATTAATCGCGATTAATTGTTTAGCATCCCTAGTCTGAAAACTGGATCAATGCAGAAATCAGTTAGCTTGTCAAATATCCACTCTGAAGCTGAGATCATTCACCAGCATAGAACTGTGCGTTCACGCGCTCCCTTATAGTCTTATCATAAACAAAAATGCACGCGAGTTGTTTCTGGAGAGAGAAATAATAAATAATATGCAAACTTCAGACGCTGCATAGAAGAGAGGGCGGGACTTTCAACAGGTCACGTGTCTTTCCGGGACCATCAGATGCCGTGTAATCTTGGCAGTGTGAACGAACAAAAACTCTAACCATTCCGGAAAAATCCAGGATGCATTTTACGTGTATTTTCCGGAATGTCTGTGTGAAAAGGGCTTTATTGTCTCCTTACCAAACTCTTTGAGAATATAAGCTCTTTTGAGCAAGCTTGTTTGGCAGTTTCTTATAAACTTGTTGCAAAGTTGTCTTAAGGTAGGAATGATTTTTGAGTGTATTATATCCTGCTTAACCATAGTGATACTGGTAGAGCTTTCAGATCAATTTGACCATTTGATTAAGTACTCCTTTGGTGACTAAGAAATTGAGCATTTGAAAATGCATTTGAAAATGAGTACAAAGAGTGATAGTGGCCATTTACATGGGTATTCTTAGTTAACATCTCAGAGGGTACAACATTAGCATTAGGGGTGGGAAAACAGATTTCAAACTGTATAAAGTTAAGACTGACTTTGTTCAGGATTCACTCCAACTCCGATGAACCCTGAGTGCTTCATACGCTTCGATTGAATAAACTACTTTTTGATTGAGACCTTCAATGTCCTCATCATTTTTCTTATACTACCCAACAAAATTCTTTACTTCTGCATCAGCGCTTCACACTCCTGTCCAGTAGTTGGCAATAAATTTGTTTAAAAATAAACCTATATTAAAGCTAAAATCTCGTTGACATAGATAACACAGAATAACATAAAATTACTAGTTTGATCATAATTTTTTTAGCAGTTTATTTTACAGAATTTGTTTCCTCCATAGTGTTTTCACAATTTTCAGTTTTGTTAAAAAAAAAATGTAAGCGACAAAGAGAGGTGCCATGATGCAGATGATTATATTTGAAACAACATCTCTGGTCGCTTAAAATGCATAAAACTGAAAAAAACACAAAGTCCAAACACGTAGTAGTATCCTCCAAACCGACATGGGTGCGGATTTATAACAAAAATTAAAATGACAGAAACAGAATGCGGCACACTAATCAAATGACCTGGATTGTCTTGTTTTTGGAAATGAAATTTGTAAAAATCGAAATTGGAAAAACGATTAATTGCACAGCCTTATAGTTTCTAGTGCAATTTGCCCGTTTCAGTCAAATGGGTGTCAATAACGGGGTGTTCTGTTAATCACGGGTTTGTCCCAGGCAAGACACTGAATTGTTTGTTCATGAGTCTAACCATAGGGTGCATGGTAGCCTATATAGCGGGCGCGTGCTAGAAGGAGATGTGCATAGTAAAATAAAGACAAATATATTTACGGAGTTGTCTACCCCATCTCATGACAGAATATTAGATTATTTTATTTGTTTTTATGAGATATTTAATTTTTTTTGTTGACATTTTGTTCATTTTGTTGATTTTGCGCTGAGTTGCAAGATTGTGGAATCGCAAGAAACTGGAGGGACTGTTATATTTCCAAATTTTGGTTTATTTGATGTGCAATCACCCAGTTGTAATAACAGGACTGACAGCTGTCTTCTGTCTCTGTGTCAATATAGAAAAAGAAACAGAATCTCAATTCATTGTTCTTTGTGTAAATAAGAGTGAAAAGGTCATTTAATTTGTATTGTGTTTCTTTCAGATGTGAAGAGTGAATCATGTTGTGATATAGAAATAACGTCCTCAACATCAAAAGAGCGACTGACAGCACAAACTCTGCCCAAACAGACATTCAGCTCACAGAGACATTTAGAGAGACATGAGAGAAAACACACAGAACAAAAACTCTTAACCGGATCTGAGATAATTTTTACTACCTTACAAGAAAAGAAACTTCATTCAGAAGAGCACAGAGAGAAGAAGAAGAAGAAGAAGCAGCAGTTTCACTGTGAGCAGTGTGGGAAGGGTTTTGTGTCTTTCTCAAATCTAAAAGTTCACATGAGGTCACACAGTGGTGAAAAGCCTTTCTACTGCACTGAATGTGGAAAATACTTCAGCACCAAACAAAGTCTTGATTTTCATAAGAGAATTCACACAGGAGAAAAACCATACGAATGTCCTCACTGTGAGAAGAGATTTAGTCAAAAACATTGTTTAAAGACGCACATGATTTTACACACCAATGAGAGACCGCATCACTTTAGGGATTCAGATTCATTAAAATCACAGCAGAATATTTACTCTGTAGAGAAACTCTATCAATGTTCACACTGTGATAAACGTTTCCTTCATAAACATCAGCTGATAATCCATGAGAGAATTCACACTGGAGAGAAACCTCATCACTGTCATGTTTGTGGGAAGAGTTTTAGTCAATCATCAAACTTTCAAACGCACCAGAGACTTCATACAGGTGAAAAACCTTTCAAATGCTCTCAGTGTGACAAGACATTTACTCAGTCAGGTCACTTAAAAGCCCATCAGAGACTTCATACAGGAGAGAAACCTTACATCTGCTCTGTCTGTGGAGAGAGATTCACTCATTCTAGAAGTCTTCAGTATCATCAGAAGAAACATCCTAAAGAACAAACTTCACTGAAATCATCATAGCACTGGCCACGTATATTTGGAGTAAATGTTGGACGTGATAATGTGCTAGAACAAAACCAATGGATTTCTATGAATGACTTTGGTTTTTCACAGTCTAAAAAGGGAAAGTTTTTTTCGATCACTGTGTTGAATTTTCCCTTTTTCGCCGACGAATAAACAGGTCGACCAATGAGATCCGAGCATTATGCCATGTTCCCGGAGCCGCTGCTGTAATGCAAAAGGGTGAGACGGTGACACTAAACTGTATTGTGGGTGTAAACACACCATTGAAACAAGTCAAGTTGATTTTATTTATATAGCGCTTTTCACAATTGTTCATTATTCCAAAGCAGCTGTACATGAAATTGAAATAAAGAAAACCATTTTTATTATTAAAGAAAGTTGCAAGTGTACAAAGTGGTCGTTGTCGCTGGCCAGTCCCTGTGAAAGTCCGGAGGACGTCCTCGCGGACGTCCGCTCGACATAACGGGTATCCTACACAATGACGTTCGCAGAGGACGTTTAGGGGACGTCCTGGGGACCTTTTTTTGTTAGCTGGGACTGGGAGCTGGCTGTCCAATGACATGGTTGGCCCAACGTTGGTCCAACGTTGTTTTAGTGGTTTTTAAGTTGGCAGAAGGTTGGTAAGGTATTTTTTAGGTTGGCAGAAGGTCTGCTGGCCGTCCAATAACATGGTTGGCCCAACGGACGAAATTACATTGGGCCAACGTCTGCACCCAACGTTGGCCCAACACAACAACAAACGTTGGGCCAACATCTGGGGCCTATTGCACAAAACTAGGATAAGGGATTAAGCCGGGATATCTTGGTGATCCTGGCTCAATTGATACGTGATCCGGTTGCACTAAAGCTGGATGGGGGGCAGGAGGATATATTATGGTATAAATTACCATGGAGATCTATTCTGTGGAGCTAGCCTGCTCCAGACCAGGCTAAATTCCAGGATCTATTTAATCTCATCCCTTATGTCAGTCAGCAATCACCACAAATGGAAACCAATAATTATTTCACTGCCCAACATACATTGTTATCACATATAAGTAGACCCACTGTAATTTTATTAAATGTTTGTGATCATTAATTTTTATAATTTTGGATAAATTATGATTTTTAGATGATGTTGCTATCATTAGATAATTTACAGTTTCCTAAAGACTATAAGGCCATATATAAAATGATAGAACATTAGGGCCACAGAGGAAAAAAAACAGACAATGAAGTCGTAATATTGTAACTTGTTGTTTTAGAGGAGGACAGTTGTTACAATAACAGTTGTGGGGCATTTCGTGGAATTGTACTTCAGTATAGTTTCAGAATTGTTATAAGTATCAGGACTGTAAAAACAATATGCATATTTCCACAGAAAGAACACCAGCCTCAAATGTATGACTTTCTCCTTTCCTCGGTGTGGCCCTTATACCATACACATTTCATATAAATATAAAAGCACAAAGTGTAACATTATGTTTCTTTATTGAATAAGGACAAAACAAAGCAGGTAAACCATCAGCTCCTTTCGAAACTGAAGTCACACAGTGACTCTACAAGATGGAAAGCACAGAATCAAAGCATATTATACAACCAAAGGATAAATACACATTCCAAGGTCTGTATATAACACACCCTGCATGTCTGCACACTGAAATAAATGCAGGACAAATCCATACACATTAACTGAACCGACAATTTCAGACAACTGAAAACAAGACAATTAATGGATGCAGTAGCCTCCCTGCAAGCTTGTATTACAAACAGTATACACACAGTATACAGCACAAACATCAAAAAAAGTGAAAGGACACATACTGACTAAAATAATTCAACACATATTGGTCCCTCAGCAGCCGACCACTGTTGTCATCAGAGAAGATTTCCGGATTGTCCCAGTCCATGGCTGGCGGCACTCTGGGTGCCCTCTCCTTCCTCAGGCAGGCCACATTGTGGAGGACACCACAAGCCACAGTAATGTCACATGCCCTCACAGGGCTGACCCTTAATTTGTGAAGGCAGTGAGAGCGTGCCTTCAGGAGGCCAAAGGTCATTTCAACTCTGGCCCTAGCATGGGCATAGTTGTAGGCCTGCTGTGCTTCCTGGGGGTCTGTGAAAGGTGTCAGGAAAAACGGCTGGCAGCCTTACCCCCTGTCTACCAGCAACACACCAGAGAATTCACCTGTCAACACAAAATCTCATCATTACTAATAAAACACAGTGATATTGTTGACACAGCCATTATGTAAAAAGTGGTAATATATGGGTTGTGTGGCTCACCTTGTGATAGGAGCTGATAGATTTCAGAGGTCCAAAAGATTCGGGAGTCATGGACTGAGCCAGGCCATTTTGCCAGTGTTCAATGGAAAAGATAAAAAAGTTATGTTCACCTGAACATTAATGCTGTAAAAAGATTTCATATTTACAAAATCTGCCTCATGGGCACCTGAGGGGGCTTTTATCCTTATGTTTGTGCAGTCCAGTGCACCAATGACTCTGGGTCCTGTAAAAGAAATGAGATTTTGTGATGGCTTCCAATGATGACTCCTTTGTATAGTACTTTCACAAGTTTGACATGATACCTTATGCCTTTTGGAATCCAGCGAGATGGTCTCCTCATCATCATCGCTGTTATGTGCTGATGAAATGGGGCCTTGACCCCATCACATTTAATCGGATTCATATTGAAGCTAGTAGACAAGACGTGCCAGGCCTACAGTATGCCTTTGATGGAGTACTCACTGGATCAGCATCGTCTGGTGCTCGTGCTGGTGGCTTTAACAGTAACACAGTGCTGCCAGACACTACAAGGCAATGATTGTGATTGTGTCCCATGTAGAGATGGAAGAACATACCTTGTATGAAGCGGGTGGCATCTTGTGAGGGACCTATGCTTGTCTCTTTTCCCCCAGGGATTCCCTCCAACAGGCCTGCCTTTATTTAACTCCAAAGCTGGCCTCTGCTGGGATGAGGTCAGCTTTTGGTGACCCACCACCCGTGCCTTGTCTCTAGGTATTCTTTTTCACTGCTAAAACAGTACAGACAATGTGTGAGCAGGCACCTTCTGGGTACAATCTATGCTTGTGCATTATTAAGTATTAGTCAGAGCCCTTACCATTCTGCAGATTTTGATTTTGACCTGCTGCCATGTCCGTTTTGGCCCGGTCATATTTAATCTACATCACACAACACCACACACAAAAAGAGAGACTTTCTTTAACACACAAGAACATTCAATGGAGTCACACTGCAAAAAATGACTTACTTTGTATTGTTGTCTTGTTTTCAGTAAAAATATCAAAAATTCTTGAATTAAGATGCATTTTCTTGATGAGCAAAATGACCTAGGAAAATAAGCAAAAATATCAGCCAATGGAATAAAAAAATGTTTTAAATTAAGTGTTTATGAAAAAGTATATTTCAAGAAAACTTTTAATACATCTTAATTTAAGAATGTTTTGATATTTGTACTGAAAACAAGACAAAAACACGTAGAAAGTCATTTTTTGGCAGTGCAAGGAGCAAGTGACCTTGGGTCCTTTGAAAGGCGCTTTATAAATTAAATTGATTATTATTAATAGCTCCTCTATTTATTAAATTGAATTTTATTTATAAAGCGCTTTTCACAATTGTTTCATTGTTTCAAAGCAGCTTTACATTAATAAAAGCAGAAAAAAAAAGAAAAAGAAAAAAAAAACGGTGTACAACATAAGAAGCAGAGTACATAATGAGCGTAGTAATAATGTAAGGCTTTCATAATAATTTATTGAAGCCTTATCCAGTGTGATGGAGTTACTTTACACAATTTCACTCATATTTGCAGTCTATTTCAATAAAAAAATTAACTGTTTTATAATCAGAGTACAATTGCGTTTTTGGAGATGTGAATTAAATCTTTTAATTGTAATTGTGATGTTTCAGCGGAGCGGTGAGTGTGTAATTGTGCACTACTTACCCATTCAGGCGGTCTGCAATACTTTGCCACGCTTTTTCTCTCTGCTTTACTGTGGCGGTGTTGCCTTTCTTCTTAATTATGTCTTTTACCTCCTCGTATGGATTTGTGCCTCTGACGGGGAAAAGAACGCCGCTAGTTGCCATGGTGAATCGGTGAATCTGTGATCGGTGGCGGGGTCTAGTTGAGTGAGCCGTGAGCGCGCACCTATCCAGGATTGGTTTCACCTGGCTTGATGAATCCGTGTCTGATCATCCTGGCTTGGTCTTTGTGCAACCAATTAAGCGTGGACGCACTTGTTTTGGCTTCATTGAGCTCAGCTCAGTCATTTAGCCTGGATGTCTTAATTCTACTTTTGTGCAACAGGCCCCTGTTTGCAACCTGGGTTCTTGCTATTTTTAAAATGAATAACACTGGCTTGCTTCGCATAGTTGGCTGAGCCGCTAACGCTCTGCATAACAATCCGCGTAAGTTTCATCATCATCACGTTGCGTGAGCTTCCTGACAGGTAAAATTCGAATGCAAAGTTTTACGTTCAAATATTCATATTTTTTTACATTCGACGAATATCCGAAATTCGAATTATAATTTGACAGCCCTTGAATAAAGACAACATAACTAGTGATCAAAGATCTGAAAAGTAATGCATGAATATTTACTGAGTGCTAATCCATTGAGTCCTTGTTGCATTGCATGGTGACACTTCTAGAATGAGAGACTTTTTTAAGCCTACATGCCTGTTACTTAACAAATATTAAACATATCCTAATAGTTTGTGACTGAATCCCACTTTTATTAAACAGGTGTTCAGATGACAGTTAAAAAAATAAAAAATACAACAATAATGGAGGAGACGTAGCTGAATGAATAAAATCATCATCTTCCTCAGTGTAAAGCTCTTCTGTAGGTTCAGTTTTTATTTCTGTGGATTCAGTTTTTATTTCTGTAGGTTCAGTTTTTATTTCTATGGGCTCAGTTTGTATTTCTGTGGGTTCAATTTTAATCTTCATCATGAGGTTCGTGCAGTCGATGAGTTTAACTGAACACATCTTCAGGATCTGCTGCTGTTCTCCAGCGTTACAGACCGAATCCAGAGACTCTGTGGAGGTTTGATCCTCCTGTAAGCTCTGTTTACTGTCACACACTGTAGTGTCCTGAGTGTCTGTGGGCTTTGACTCAGTATAACAGAGTAAAGTCAGACTGAGATCTGAGTCCTGTGTGTGTCTGGATTTCTCTTAAGAGAGTTTAGAGTCCAGCAGTGGCTGTGGTGTGCGGCTCTGATCTCTGCTCATCCACACTGAATCCAGACATCCATCATTAGTTACATACACTGAAGATTCACAACAATCCACATCCATCTCAACACTAAAACACACAGAGACAAGACTCTTTTTACACTCAATGGCCCTCATTTATCAAAAGTACGTACACCAAATTTCCAGCGTACACCTGGCGTACACCCAAAACCACGGTGACTTTGAGATTTATCAATATGGACGTTGGCGTACGGCACGCTCAAATCCTACGCCAGCTCAGGAGGTGGTGTACGCACATTCTGAGTTAGTGCAGAAATGCGCAAACAATTCCTAACACCACAAAACGCACTGACAAATGAAAATATATGATATATTATGACGCACTGTAAAAAAACAAAAACATAGTAATTATAAACTTCAGTGTTTATTTTTATGCAACATGTACTTCAATGTTTAATTTGTGAGACTTTACCGAAGCATTTGATTTGTAGGCATATGTATTCCTTCAGTTGAGAGCATGGGCGCTTTACCTGACGTTTCAGGGCAAAGCATGTGAGCGGATCGGAGCGGAGCCTTGAGCGGTGCGGTAATATTCCATCAAAGCGCCTCTCTAAAAATTCCGCTCGCTCAGTACCGCTCGTTGAACCCAGAACGCCCTTTAATAATTTGCTAGTTCGAGAATCTGTAAAAACGTCTAGCAATAAGTTATGGAATTCAAGCCTTCTACATAAATGTAAAGTAAAAATCAAAGTTAAGATTGGACAGGAAGAAAACATTGAAAAGAAGTGCGGAGAGACTGTAAAAGTCAGCAAATATTCATCCTGGAATCTGAAGCTGCACATTGAAAGAAAGCACAAGGATGTGCTACGAAAACATGGTAATAATGCATCAACAGGTAAGCTAGTTACATACTATTCGATGATAAATAAATAGCTACACATGAATAGGTAAGGTAAAATGCTTGTGTTGTATGGAGCCATAAATCCGATCATGATGATATGCGGACAAAATCATGGCCACGAATTATCTTTTATGCTACATTATGAACACTTCTTTTTCTTATTTAGTTTAAAGTATGGCCATAAATATAAAATTCGTTCCCAATATTCAACAGTTTGTTCCTTGGAATTAATTATTATAATATTTCGTCATTACTATTACAATTATTATTACTTCAAATTATGAATTAGTCTAGTAAAACATGTGGATGTCGTGGAAACAAATTGTTAATTTGAATTATATCCGGAGCTCCGTATCAAACTGGATCTTAGCTAACAAACAATGTAAATACAGAAAAACACACTACAAAAGTTAAGTTACTACATCATTTTAAAATATTATTTAAAAAAAACTTAACCGAACCATTAAGCAGACATATAAGTTAGATGTAGGCAACAGTAAATAATAATAATAATAAATAATTATTCTTCTAAATATCAATTAAGCGTCATTAATAATAAAAATAATAATACAAATATTACAAAATGTCATGCAATTATTAATGTGTTTTTAATCCCGCTCTTTAAACTCCCAAATAAAACAATTTTGTTTCTTTCCACTTCCCTGGTTTCTCGTCTTTGCCGTCTTCCATGTGTCAATGTCGTAAAATGAGGGCGTGGGGGAGGTGGAGACTTGAATTTATATGGGGTCCGTGTACCTTTTGATAGTTTGTTTTTCAACTTCAAATGAAGTAAGCAGAAACGAGAAAACGGCCCCTTTGTTCGTGTTTTCGTTTTTTACCGAAAGACGAAAAACGAGATTTCGGGTTGATTTTTCGTTTTTTTGTTTTTTGGTAAAAAACGAATAAACCACTCTAAAATTCGTTGTGACGTGTGGGCGGTCGCTAGACGCACCTCTCCGCCAATTGGTCAACCAAAATGTGAATATGTGACATCATCCGTTGTTCCTCAAGTCTGTTCAACAAAATAAAAGTCCTCCGCTGCTGTAGCCTACAGCCTACTGATCTGTTAAATGTATAGATTGAGCTATCTTCTGTGTAACCTAAGTTTTGAATAAATATTTATTTCTGGACTGTTTAATGTTATTATGTTATTTTATTTTAGATGTTTGATAAAGCGCGCTTCCCATATACAGCGGCGACTAGAGAAGGTAGATAAATGTTCAGCCAAGTGTAATACAGTCATAACTTTTCTTAAACTTCTTAAAATCATGGAGGTAAAAGTGAAAAGTTTTTTGGATGCTGCAGCAACAGCTAGCGTTGCCACATAGCACATAAAATACAGGATTGTCCGGAATTATTTATTAGATAAATAATTGATGTGTACAGAATCTTACCGTCTCTTATACAGTACACAAATTTAATAAACACACAAAGAAAATAATTAGGACCTCATAGTAAATAATCAATTTCTAAAAACAGAGAAACTCAAAATATCCAGACAGAAACAGTTCTGCGAGGGAACTTCTCCTGATTGAGCTTCACGTTTCTTTATTGTCGGAGATCACCCGCATTGGCTTGGCTAAAATTTATCACGAAGGAGGCATACATATTTCTAAAGACATCCTCATGAAAACAATTTCGTCGAAATAGGTCTATAGTAACTGCCTACAGTTTACATTTTTGCTCATAAAATTGTAAATTTCAATATTTTTTAATCTATTTAAGCTCTTTATCTATTTTATATTATATAGGCCTATATAACGTATTCGGCTTCGGGCAGATCTCAAGTTTTTAGCAAGGCAGAATAATATTCACAGTGCAATATTTGCTACTGGGTGTATGAGTACATGACTAAAATGGCTTGTTTTTAGTCACATGTTTGTATTGAGGACAGTCACGCATGTTCGGGAAGTAACAATGCTTTTACGTAAGTAGATTTTTCAGTATTTCCACCCCTGCAAACATGACTCTTGCAGATATAATAGAGAGTAGGCCAACATTTTTATATTTCTCCATAAACCTTCGAATAATAACAAATTTTTTTAAATAAACGTATATAATATATATTTATTAATGAAATATATTTTAATATTTTTCATATAATTCCACAAATTCTATTTCCCAAACTCAGAGCAATTAAACACTAGCCTAAATAAGAAACATTTTTGCAAAATTGTTCTCGACTGTGTGTAGATCACCTTGTAACTTGTGTATAGATTAACCGGTTCTTGCCATGAATATACTCAGAGATGTTAGAATGCCTTAATAAATATATAAATAAATAGTCAATAAACGAAGCCAATTAAGCTACCTAAAACATTCAAAGCATAATTTACAGAGAAAAGATTATAAAGATTTATTGTAATACATTTTATAAGTAATGTCAAACTATTCATTATATTCCTTATCAGTTGGTGTTGCAACCCTACCTCAAGGCATTATGTGGTATAATTACGAAATATTTTATATTTATTCGTATTCATGGACACGCTTTTCTGCTTTTTTCGTGTGACCACATTTATTTCTATAAATAGTTTTTCGTGTCCCGCCCGGCTCGCACGACTTTATTTTTAATGTTATTTTAAGTATTGTTTTTCCTGTTTATTTTATTTTTAAATTATTGCTTGGTGTTGGGGTTAGATTTGGGGTTTGGGTTAGGATGTAATTTTATGTATTGGTATTGCAAAACTATGAAAATCATAGCAGATTTTTTTGTTAGTATTCGAAGGTTTATGGGGAAATCTAAAAAGATAGGCTACTTGTGCAATAGTCATATTTGCATGAGTGGGAATACTAAAAAAATCTAACGACTGAAAAGTACTGTCAAACTTCCCAAACATGCAGTGTGACTGTACTAAATACAAATCTTTGACTAAAAAGAAGCCATTTAAAAAGTACTCATGAGTATAGCCATGGCAAATATTGTACCGCGTGAATTCCGCTTGTTAATGTACCATGTAATTTGCAAATGTATCTTTCATTCATGTTTTTTTTGTTGGTGCTAACACTAAAATTAGAGACATAAAAATAAATTTATCTAAAATTATTATATTTATTTATTAATTAATTATTATTATATATATTTTTTATAAATAGGTCTAACATTCAATATTAATATAAATATAAATGAACAATTATTACAAATCTATTTAATTAATAATGTCTTAATAATTATCATCATTCTTACCAGCAATGAGCTTAGCTCGATCATTATAAGCCAAGCCAATGCGCGTTATCTCAATAAAGAAACATGAAGCTCAATCAGCATTTCTGCATTAGGCAGAACTTGCTTGTCGTATTCTGTCCTCTTATTTTGAGTTTCTCTATTTTTTAGATATTGATTATTATTTACTGTTAGATCTTGTTATTCACCACACAGCAAATATCATCGTGTGTTTATTAAATCACGTGTACTGTAAGAGATTGAATCAATCCAATATTGATTTGATTCAACATCAATTCTTCATAAAACAAATAAATCCGGCAAAAATGTGCCAAAGCTTTCTGTTGCACTGTGTTGAAGCATCCACCAAATTACTTGCTTTTACATTCATGAAGTAAAAATTTAACAAAAAAATATTATTTTAGTTGTAATAAACAGGTTAAAATATTCCTCTTCACAAGAACGCGATTTGTGGTTCATTATTAAAAAACAAAAGCGCGCACACAGAAATCAACCGAAGACAAACCGAAATCATCACTTCAACAAAATTACCACATGACATTGTATTTTTAGTAACTTTTCATATCTGTCGTATAAATCAAACTTTATCTCTTGTCCAAAACTGAAGAAAGGTACGTATTTACACTTGGTTGAACATTGCACTTAAGAGCGCTTTCTACGAGCTACTTAACGAACATTTGTGGTTCATTTGCGTTTCCCAAAGATGCACGTAACGATCGCTCTTTATTTAATATATTAAATATAATAAATATTTATACAAAAAAAAAACTTGTACCAAATACGTTTTACTTCTTTATTAATTTATGTTTTGTCGTTTAAATTTGATTTCTCATTTGAATTTTTAATAGATTATATTATATATTTAATATAAAATAAACAAATAAGAACCCAATAAATAAATATAGCCTACATTTTAAACATTACATTATCGTCATTGCAGGAGTGCAATTTGCTGGTTGTCCTGCAGGTGTCCTTGTAACTCTGTTGTCTTACGATGCACTTAAGAATTAACGATTACTCCAGACCACTCGTAGATCTTCGATGATTTTCAAGTGCTTGTTACGAAGCTTTTGGGAAATTCTAAGATGATTCGTACGATCGTTCCCTTACGAAAATACTCCATGGTTTTACGACAGTTAAAACTAAAAAACCATGGTTACTGTAGTAAAACCATGGTAACCACAAAATAGCATGGTTTTGACAACTATGGTTTTTAAAAACCATAGTTAAACCATGGTTAGTGTAGTAAAACCATAGTTTTGCTGATAGGAATCCATTCACCAAAAACATGGTTACTACAGTTTTACCACAATAAAACCATGCTTAATTTTCGTAATGGTTTTTACGATCTAATTAGCCTTATGATGCTTTTGGGAAACCCTATCCTATCTGCGCTGTTTATAAAGGGTAGCGCGGCTTCACCAAATATCTAAAATAAAATAATAAAATAAAAGCATGCAGGTGCAGATTAATATTTATGAAAAAAAAAATGGTCCGAAACCCGTTAAGTTACAGAGAAGAAAGCACAATTTAAGACTTGACCTGTAAAGTTTAAAGATTAGCCTATTGCTACAGCAGCGGAGGACTTTTATTTTGTTGAACAGACTTGAGGAACGACGGATGATGTCACATATTCACATTTTGGTTGACCAATTGGCGGAGAGGTGCGTCTAGCGACCGCCCACACGTCACAACGAATTTTAGAGTGGTTTATTCGTTTTTTACCAAAAAACAAAAAACCGAAAAATCAACCAGAAATCTCGTTTTTTGTCTTTCGGTAAAAAACGAAAAAACGAAAAAAGGGGCCGTTTTCTCGTTTCTGCTTACTTCATTTGAAGTTGAAAAACAAACTATCAAAAGGTACACGGACCATATGGGCTTGTTATTCTAATGACGATCGTTTTCAGCCGCCGCATTTATGAAGGGCAGATATTGCGTACACCTGAATTTCAGAGGTACGCACAGCTTCATAAATCAGGCGGTGAGAGGAGTGTAAGCATAATCGTACGCCAACATATACGCCCGTTTCTACGCAAGAATGATAAATAAGGGCCAATGAAACACGCAAGAGAGAAAAACACCGACACAAACCCCACACAAGGTCACGCTCTTTCTTTTAGTGATGTTACTTTTAAAGCGAGGCTTCGGAGCTTGTGTCGAGCAAAAGTGGGCATGCCAGATGAAGCTTTGATTCGAAGCTTGTGTTGTTAACGTTGAAATCACGTGACCAACGACACTTTCTGCTTAGTCACGTGCGCGCTTCGCTTTGCGTGTCGGAAGGTTCGAACCCTAGAGGTTTTTTATGAGTTATTTGCCTTATTCACATTTTGGTCCCACATAATACTGTATATATAGTATTGTATTTACTTATACTTGTGTGCGCGTCTGTTATTATATGCGTGTGAACATTATTCTGTACAATACAGTAATCATATGAATATTAACTCATACTGGAATTTAATGCCACACTTTAATGAGTAAATACGTTTATTATATAGACCATTTACAGACATGTTGTCTAAGCTTTATTTGTACACACATAATATTAATATTCATCTGAATTTCATCAGCTTCTTGTTTCATTGACAGAGCTTTTTCCAGAAGCAACTGCTATATGTTTTATTAACCAAAAGATGGCGCTGTTTTCGACACCCTCATGGTTCGAAAAAGTATCGGCGCTTCGTTCCAGGGGGGCAGGGTTTCATATTTTATTGAAGCTTACCTGGGCGCCACTGCTTAGCAAACCCCCACCTGCTGTTAGCATCCCATTGACTCCCATTCATTTTGGGGTCACTTTGACAGTAAATAACTTTACATCTGAGGCGTTTAAAGACTCCATTTGTCCATTAATTATTTCTAAATCTACACGAAAATGTATAAAAGGCTCCATTACCATGTATCTTACGTTATGACCCAGTAGAAGGCGAAGCAGTGTTTGTAAAAATATGCTAACGATTGCGTCTGTTGGTGCAAAGTCCTTGATTCACTTGTGGCAGGAAAAATAGTTCTTACTCGTCAGATTTCAGTCAAAATCAAAAAGGTTTAATTCAAACATAAACACAAAATTATACAAAAATCCCTTTGTTCTTGTATCACCTAAAATATTACAATTGTACATTTGTAACTTGCGTTTCCTATAACGAGTAAACCTAAGTTTTATACACAAAAGACCGCAACACGGTAAGAAAACTGTTTCTCCTTATTTCCTAACTTGCACCTGCGCAAACTAGTTCCACCGCAGGTGGGCGTAGCGAATACAGAAACGAAACCGAAACTACACATTCACTAATTATACATACAGAAATATAAGAAATTATACTAAAACATAGGACATATCAGAAATAAAGTTACAACAATTTTTGTTTGTTATTACTTGCAAATCAACACTATAAACAAACGATAATAATATACAAATTATTAACATATTAATTTGGCTCTTACAGCGTCATAACCTGCGACTCTGTCGCACAGTAGAGAAATTACCGTATGGACAGGAGGAGAAGCTCGTAGGCAATCTTTTACTGTCTATGAGGCAATCGGGTGGCCATGGAGGCATAAAGTCAAGGGAGATTATTAATAAGAATACTTACCAAATTTGCTCCTGTTTACCCTCGCCGTCTCTGCAAGATTCGGTGGGGGATTCAGATTTCGCGTGGCACGGCAATTAGAAGACTTACAATTGTCAGACAGGTTGCTCACGTGACATCTACGTCATCAAGATCAGTTTGAGTCTGCGCAGTACACTCGACCCCCAGGAAGTGCGTGCTTCTAATTGACTTCACTTGTCTCCGTTGAATCCAATGGGGTCCCTGTGTCCATTGCTGCATCGGAAACCGCCTACTTCATACTATATAGTACGCAAAATGCAGTAGGCGAGGCAAGTAGTACGGATGACCTACTACTTCCTTTTAGATTTTGCAGTGTGCATACGATGGAAACTTCACTATCACATGATGCCCTGGCAGAGGAGTTATCCAACGAAGAAGAAGAGGCATGCGGCAGTTTTCGCACTGGAAGGACATGACGTGATGACGACGTATGTCACGTGATGTAGCAACATGGCGGATGTAGTACGTCCGAATCTTATTCATACTACCACGATTCATAGTATACAGTACCTACTGTTTTAACGACAAGTAAGTAGGTACTTCATCTTATTCAGTACCTACTATACGGTATGCGGTTTCGGACGCAGCACATTTCTTTTACTGTCTATGCTTCATTTGAAGCTTCATTTCCCCATCACTACTTTCTTTCTTTAGCGGGTTTATTGGCGCACTAAAGAGCTGCAGCGCTTCCTGCTGTTCTGGAGAGAAGGAACTCTTCTCTGATAGCACAGGTGAGCAGTGGCAGGACGTGTTACAAATTCTTTTGAGGGGGCACAAACAATAAAAAATCTAACTTTTACTTCTAAGTAAAATTATTACTTTTACAATGCAGGACAGCCATTTATCAAGTGACAATGTATCCTTACTACTTAGCTAAAATGCTGAAAATTTTTACTTTTGAAGTCAACTGTTAAAGCATAAAATAAATGTAGGCTACTAAGGACAGCGGCTGAGTTAACGAGACACTGCATGAATCATAAGTAGTTGTTAAGTGCACTCTTTACAAAGCTGTGAAATATTTTGCGTCTCTGTTATTATCACTGTTTAGCAAAGACTTTTCATTTTCTATGAATGAGTGCTGTGACTGAAAGCTGGCTTGGTTTTGATCTATCTGTCTGTCTGTCTGTCTGTCTGTCTGTCTGTCTGTCTGTCTGTCTGTCTGTCTGTCTGTGAACATTTTTTCATTTTTTTACTTGATATATTTATTTATTTATTTCATTTACACAATCATTTATTATTAACTTTTATGTTTTATGTATGACGTTTTCGATTTATTTATTAATCAAATTTTTTTCTGTTTTATTATTTCTTGATATTAATTGTTACGTTCCTGTGTGTGTTTTACTTGATATATGTATTAATTTATTTATTTGTTTCATTTACACAATCATCTATTAGTAATTTATATATTTTTATTTAGTAAATTTTCCATTTATTTATTCATTTAATTTTTTTCTGTTTAATTATTTATTTATATTTATTGTAACGTTCGTTTGTGTGTTTTACTTGATATATTTATTTATTTATTTATTTCATTAACACAATCATTTATTAGGAATTTATATATTTTTGTTTATTAAATTTTCGATTTATGTATTGATTTAAATTTTTTTCTATTTAATTACTTATTGATATTTGTTGTGACGTTCCTCTGTGTGTTTTGCGTGTTTTCTGTCTCTTTCCAGCGATCCGTACCTGCATTCTTCTCAAATCCGTTCATTGGGTCTTTCTGGGGAATCCCGATGACGTCATTCATACATTCACCAATCCCGTTACACGGACTGATGTGAATCCCACTCGCCATCCCGGTAGCCAGCTTTTTTTCGCTGAAATAATGTACCCTCTTTGTTCTTTCGCTCATGCTGTCTCAGTTCATTATTGTTTGTGTTTTGTAAAGCGTCGGCACGCCTTGTTTTCTCCCCGGTCCTCTTGTTTGTTACTTTTCCCCCTCGGCTGTCTTGTCTGTCTGTTTGTTCGTTGGGAGGAAGCGGACAGGTATGAATGTCACGTGACGTCCACTATGCCCACACGTGGGCATTAATATAACTGCCAAATACACTAGGTTAAGAGCGTGTGCCACCCGCTTTACGTTTTGTGATTTTGTTAGCCAGAGTAGGTTAGTTAGGGCGTCGCTGACGCTGAAGATTTATCTACAATGGTATTTTTTTTTTTTTTTGTAGATAGATTAGAGAGCTTACGTATAGCTAGAGTGTGTATTGGTATTTCATTGCTTTTTATGTGGCACTGCTCTTGTCCCTTATCCCCTCACAACTGTGTTCGTGTTCTCTTTCTATGAATACTGTAAATATTGTTCCCACTACCCCTTTCACTGCGCTTAACCCCTGCACTTGTATTTGTGTATAATAAACCACTTGGCATCGTAGATGTCTATTGCGTCCGGTCCGGGTCTTCTCTGTCCGTTACACGCGTGATCCTCCGGACAAAACATTAATAAAACATCCCTGTTGTTGCCCTGCTTCTCTGGGTCGTAACTTTTATTTATTTTAGTTTTAATTTCTACTTTATATTTATTTATTTATTTATTTATTTAATTGCTTGCTCGCTCGTTTATTCATCTGTTTATCTTTTATTGCTTATTCACGTATGGGCATTGTTTAAGAGGCCCGTTTTGACAGGGTCTCTCGCTTACGGCCATACCACCCTGAGCACGCCCGATCTCGTCCGATCTCGGAAGCTAAGCAGGGTCGGGCCTGGTTAGTACTTGGATGGGAGACCGCCTGGGTACGGCTCATGACCCCCGCAAGTCCCTATCCTGGGTCCCGATCACCTTGGAAAAAGCCAAGTAAACAGATCAGCAGGACGGTGGAGGGAGGACATGTGTTAGATATGGGAGGGGCCAAATAGAGGTCAATGTTTTCTCACTTCAGAACATCAATACTAAATTTACTGTTCTTTTTATGTTTTTTTGAGTAAGACCATGAAGACTAGAATCTTTGACTTGAATGTTTTATTAAGTATAATATGATGTCTGTCATGTAATGTAACATACATAATGCTTTAATGAAAACAATAAAAAACAAGCAATGTAACACATGTTTTTGCTCATATCTATGTGAAGTATGAATTAATGCACTTTACAAATAAACTTGAGACTTTTAGTTACAATGTTTGCAAGATCACTGAAAAAATCTAAAAAGCTATATTAGGCTACTTGAACAAAGTGTAATTTGCTCATATCTGAGATATTATTCACTCTATTTGCCCTATTCACCCTCTAGAGAGCATGAAAAATGTACACATAAACGGCCTTAATGGAATTTTAGAAAAATACTTAATCTTTACCATACTGGTAAGTAATTCAGCCTCTGTTATACTCAATACAGTTTCATGTGACAGTCTTAACCTCTATTAAGTGGACAAATGGAGAACAAGAGAGATGAATCATATGTTTGGAAACAATCTTTTTTTATTTGTTCAACAATATATATCTATAGAAATAAATAAACAACACAACAATAATAACACAGGTAACAAGGTAAACAGAATAGAATTTACATTAATTATTAAGTAATTTAGCAGAAAATAGCTAAATAGGTACTAATAAGTTATTATTTACAGGATTCTTATTAAGATTTATACATGCACACATTGAACAATATACAATATAAGTACAATCAGTGTTTCCCCAATACTGTGTACAATATATACAAGGGGATGAAGTAAACTAGGTCTGATCCAGGTCTGAACCAGGTACAAACCATACCCCAGAAATCTGCTATTGTGATTTGGGGGATGTAGTTGGCTCTCTAATTGTTATTTTTCTTCATTTTTAGTTCCTCATCTACTACACTTTTGAAGTGTTTGAAACTGTTGAACACAACACCTTCAAAACCTGAAGTGGTGGACTTTCTAGTTGCTGGGCAATACGTAAATATTTTTTGGCTACTTTCAGCAGCCTTGTCTTTGGACGGCGTGTACCTCTTACGCTGCCCACCACACTGGGGTACTTGGTAGGCCCCACAAGGCTTCGTGGATTTATGAGGCTTGATTGGTCTGGATGTCAGCGCAGGAGGCAGTGCGAAAGGTATGACCCCTTGAATGCTGGATGCCCCACAGAGCATCATGGATGATCCCTGTGGCTATGCAGGAACCACTACAAGGACAGGTGCTTTTGACGCTCTGGATAGGATGTACGTGACCACAGGGGGTTTAGGTTGAATGGGCCGGTTCACAAACTCTTCCACATCTATCCTGCAAAAATAAATCATACATACGATGATGAGTATATTTCATAAAAAATAATGGGTATGACTATCAATTTACATGGTTTGTTGTGTTTAAGTTTAAACCATTCAGCAGATGAAGTCAGATATGTTCACATGTAAGCAACAAGGTACAAGAGGCTGTGCTGTATCGTGAATAAGTAACGGCTGAAGGGGTTGCAGGCACTCCGCTTCGTGTTACTTATTCACGACACAGCACTTGCCTCAAGTACCTTATTGCTTTTATAAAACAGTGTTATGTCCTAATGTTGTTGGCACAGTTCATAACATAACGTAACAAACAGTTACCACACAATATTAAAGTTAAAAAATATATTAGTGCAACTTTCATGAAGTTAAATCAGTAAAATCATTTCTTCCGCTAGAAAAAATAGTCCCTGACCGTGAACAAGAACGTTCCAATGTGTAATATGCATGAAAGCTCAAATAAAAACAACAAACTGATCTCAAACTTTGTCTCATTCTATGTTTATGTTTATACGTGTGGTTGCTAAGGGTTTTACAGCTTACCTCCGCTTCTGATCATGCCTTTTCCCAGCTGCATGACATAGGCTCTGGTACTGAACCTGAGGTCGATCTGGAGCTGGAAGGGATTCTGACAGAGTAGGAGCTGCTGGCATTGGTTCTTCTGACAGCACTCGTTGGTGGGGTTTCACCTTTGGCATTACGGTTGCCCTGTAGTTAGCCTTGGCATTCAGATTGGGCAGTTGAGGAGCATCATATCGTTCTTGTTGTAGGCCAGCACTGCACCTGCAAGGGCACTCATAAACAACCCATAGTTGGCATGGCTCTGTTTGATGACAACAGCATCCCAGCGGTGCTGCCAGTGTCGGATGTCCAGTCTGATCACAGTGCCCTTCTGCACCCAGTCCCTGAACAGATTCTCCAGGAAGGACGAAGCACTGTCACAATAAAAATTTTCAGCATGTGTTCTTTTTTTTTTTTTTGCATTAAATGAATGACAAATATTATCAGGGTATATGTATGTGTTATTACCTACCGACAACAGTTGTTATCTGCATATATGACAGCAGGTGCAGGAGCCCTAGCTCGTTCAAAGTGGGCCATCAGACCTTTGGCCATACGTCTGTAGCACCCCTCAGACTCAGCTGCCACCACCACTGTGGTCAAGAACTGGCCCCACTCGTTCAGCACACTGGTGATATACTGCATGGTGCCCCGGCCATCACCATATATCTTCTTAAGGACCTGGAAAACACAAAGCAGAACATTCATTTGATAGTTTCTATCAATAACCTGTCTGCCCAATATAATTTATATGAATTACAATGCATGTACATTTTGTATCCATCACATTTGAACGCTGAACAGTGAGGCCAAAGTCCCTTTTTCAAAACAATAGGTTGGCTCAAGTCATTTTAAAGTGACTAAACAAATATTAAGTCTGCTGAACTTCATGAATTGATACAATACACATACCTTTTTTGTGCCATCAATGCAGAGGATTTCTCCAGACATCTTCTCCATCTCCATGATCATGTGCGCACGCCTCAGCACACGGGCACAAGGAAGGGGAGACTGGGGCAGAGGAGGGGTGTAAGTACCAGCAGCTTTGACAAAGGACAGGATGCTCTTCTGAGACGATGCAGATCCATCCGTACACTGCAGCTTGGCCTCTCCCTGCTTGTACAGACGGATGCATGGGTACAGGTGTTGTTTTTGGTGCCTGCTCAGATGCTGTTTCAGTGAGAAGCTTTTCCCACACACTTCACACACATGTTCCTTTGGAAAATGAAGCTGCATGTGCCGAGTCAGGTTGGACTTCACAGACAAACTCTTGTCACGCAATTGTGTCCCTCCACATCCATGATTTCTATCGGTTGTAATAAAACAGAAACATTCAGATTGGTTTCTTCTTTTCAAACTGTACAGGGGACTAAACACTGGAAAACCAGGAGATGCAAAACATGTACACAAGTAACAGTACTGCTAATACTATTACCTAAAGTAGGAGTAAAAAGGTATTTTATTGATGTTATCAGATTTACTTTTTAATGTGATATTTCACATAATTAGCTGAAAGTTCAAAAGGTAATGGTTTTATAATTGTAGACTTTATTTTTGCTTGCCTTGTGTTTTCAGTGTTTTAACATGTTATTGACTGTTAATGGATTATCATATTGTACAGTATGTAGTCAGTCAATTCCAACAGGAAAAACTGGCATTAGTATTACTAGCAATAAGTAAAATCTACCTGTATTTGGATAGTAGTTTAGTCTTAATGTCCAGCCCTGATTGTGTTTGGGTATTTCCAAAGTATTTAATTTGAGTAAAATATTACAAAGACTCGAATAACTGCACTTTACGATACACGTTAGCAGTTAACTTAGATGGGCGACTATATTTTCTCTATTAAAGCTTTTAAAACTTTAATAACTTTGTAATTACTGCACGTAAATCCACGCGAATCCATACAAAAAAACTGTTAGAAAGCATTTATATGAATATACTGGTAAATATACTGGACTTACCTCTTGTTTGCTGTAACCGATCTCAATCAAATGATGATAGTAGTGTTATTTACGTTTGTCACTCGCGTGATGCACTTAATATTCAAAGCAACGGCGCCATTTGATTGGTGGGTTGAGGAAGCGGCCTGCTCAACAGAGCTCAGTGATTGGTTGGTTGAGCAGCTCAACTTGCTCAACGGCGCTCAATGATTGGTCGGCATAGGGACTTGGAGGAGAGAACGCCTGGGTACACCAGGTGCTGTAAGCTTTTTGTGCTTGCTTCCTTCCTTCTTTGTCGGATGCACTTTTCTCATTTTTTACCTCGATCGCCGCATTTCCTTTCCGGATTCTGCAGTGGTTTGTCTTTTCTCCGTCTGTGCGCCAGAGGAGCCGCACAGTCTCGTCTTTTCCGCCGTCCTCCACAAGGGGGCGGTCAGAGGCTTGATTTGTGGCTTTTTGCTCACTGCCCACAGCAGCACGGCGGAGGAGCGGTCATTAACAAAGCGCTGTGTTGCAGGTGATTTGACGCCATTCACGTGTAAGAACGAGCGTATATGCTGCATGGTCTGTTCTTTGAAGGACAAAAGTTAGTTAAGTTAACCCACCCCCATTCGTTTGCTCCTCTGTGTAGGACAGCGGCTGGGTTAAAGAGACACTGCATAAATCATAAGCAGTTGTTAACACCATTAAAACGTGCAGCAAAAAAATGCTGTCAAATATTTTTTGCGTCTCTGTTATTATCACTGTTTAGCAAAGACTTTTCATTTTCTATGAATGAGTGCTGTGACTGAAAGCTGGCTTGGTTTTGATCTATCTATCTGTCTGTCTGTCTGTCTGTCTGTCTGTCTGTCTGTCTGTCTGTCTGTGAACATTTTTTCATTTTTTTACTTGATATATTTATTTATTTATTTCATTTACACAATCATTTATTATTAACTTTTATGTTTTATGTATGACGTTTTCGATTTATTTATTAATCAAATTTTTTTCTGTTTTATTATTTCTTGATATTAATTGTTACGTTCCTGTGTGTGTTTTACTTGATATATGTATTAATTTATTTATTTGTTTCATTTACACAATCATCTATTAGTAATTTATATATTTTTATTTAGTTAATTTTCCATTTATTTATTCATTTAATTTTTTTCTGTTTAATTATTTATTTATATTTATTGTAACGTTCGTTTGTGTGTTTTACTTGATATATTTATTTATTTATTTATTTCATTAACACAATCATTTATTAGGAATTTATATATTTTTGTTTATTAAATTTTCGATTTATGTATTGATTTAAATTTTTTTCTATTTAATTACTTATTGATATTTGTTGTGACGTTCCTCTGTGTGTTTTGCGTGTTTTCTGTCTCTTTCCAGCGATCCGTACCTGCATTCTTCTCAAATCCGTTCATTGGGTCTTTCTGGGGAATCCCGATGACGTCATTCATACATTCACCAATCCCGTTACACGGACTGATGTGAATCCCACTCGCCATCCCGGTAGCCAGCTTTTTTTCGCTGAAATAATGTACCCTCTTTGTTCTTTCGCTCATGCTGTCTCAGTTCATTATTGTTTGTGTTTTGTAAAGCGTCGGCACGCCTTGTTTTCTCCCCGGTCCTCTTGTTTGTTACTTTTCCCCCTCGGCTGTCTTGTCTGTCTGTTTGTTCGTTGGGAGGAAGCGGACAGGTATGAATGTCACGTGACGTCCACTATGCCCACACGTGGGCATTAATATAACTGCCAAATACACTAGGTTAAGAGCGTGTGCCACCCGCTTTACGTTTTGTGATTTTGTTAGCCAGAGTAGGTTAGTTAGGGCGTCGCTGACGCTGAAGATTTATCTACAATGGTATTTTTTTTTTTTTTTGTAGATAGATTAGAGAGCTTACGTATAGCTAGAGTGTGTATTGGTATTTCATTGCTTTTTATGTGGCACTGCTCTTGTCCCTTATCCCCTCACAACTGTGTTCGTGTTCTCTTTCTATGAATACTGTAAATATTGTTCCCACTACCCCTTTCACTGCGCTTAACCCCTGCACTTGTATTTGTGTATAATAAACCACTTGGCATCGTAGATGTCTATTGCGTCCGGTCCGGGTCTTCTCTGTCCGTTACACGCGTGATCCTCCGGACAAAACATTAATAAAACATCCCTGTTGTTGCCCTGCTTCTCTGGGTCGTAACTTTTATTTATTTTAGTTTTAATTTCTACTTTATATTTATTTATTTATTTATTTATTTATTTAATTGCTTGCTCGCTCGTTTATTCATCTGTTTATCTTTTATTGCTTATTCACGTATGGGCATTGTTTAAGAGGCCCGTTTTGACAGGGTCTCTCGCTTACGGCCATACCACCCTGAGCACGCCCGATCTCGTCCGATCTCGGAAGCTAAGCAGGGTCGGGCCTGGTTAGTACTTGGATGGGAGACCGCCTGGGAATACCAGGTGCTGTAAGCTTTTTGTGCTTGCTTCCTTCCTTCTTTGTCGGATGCACTTTTCTCATTTTTTACCTCGATCGCCGCATTTCCTTTCCGGATTCTGCAGTGGTTTGTCTTTTCTCCGTCTGTGCGCCAGAGGAGCCGCACAGTCTCGTCTTTTCCGCCGTCCTCCACAAGGGGGCGGTCAGAGGCTTGATTTGTGGCTTTTTGCTCACTGCCCACAGCAGCACGGCGGAGGAGCGGTCATTAACAAAGCGCTGTGTTGCAGGTGATTTGACGCCATTCACGTGTAAGAACGAGCGTATATGCTGCATGGTCTGTTCTTTGAAGGACAAAAGTTAGTTAAGTTAACCCACCCCCATTCGTTTGCTCCTCTGTGTAGGACAGCGGCTGGGTTAAAGAGACACTGCATAAATCATAAGCAGTTGTTAACACCATTAAAACGTGCAGCAAAAAAATGCTGTCAAATATTTTTTGCGTCTCTGTTATTATCACTGTTTAGCAAAGACTTTTCATTTTCTATGAATGAGTGCTGTGACTGAAAGCTGGCTTGGTTTTGATCTATCTATCTGTCTGTCTGTCTGTCTGTCTGTCTGTCTGTCTGTCTGTCTGTCTGTCTGTCTGTCTGTCTGTCTGTCTGTCTGTGAACATTTTTTCATTTTTTTACTTGATATATTTATTTATTTATTTCATTTACACAATCATTTATTATTAACTTTTATGTTTTATGTATGACGTTTTCGATTTATTTATTAATCAAATTTTTTTCTGTTTTATTATTTCTTGATATTAATTGTTACGTTCCTGTGTGTGTTTTACTTGATATATGTATTAATTTATTTATTTGTTTCATTTACACAATCATCTATTAGTAATTTATATATTTTTATTTAGTTAATTTTCCATTTATTTATTCATTTAATTTTTTTCTGTTTAATTATTTATTTATATTTATTGTAACGTTCGTTTGTGTGTTTTACTTGATATATTTATTTATTTATTTATTTCATTAACACAATCATTTATTAGGAATTTATATATTTTTGTTTATTAAATTTTCGATTTATGTATTGATTTAAATTTTTTTCTATTTAATTACTTATTGATATTTGTTGTGACGTTCCTCTGTGTGTTTTGCGTGTTTTCTGTCTCTTTCCAGCGATCCGTACCTGCATTCTTCTCAAATCCGTTCATTGGGTCTTTCTGGGGAATCCCGATGACGTCATTCATACATTCACCAATCCCGTTACACGGACTGATGTGAATCCCACTCGCCATCCCGGTAGCCAGCTTTTTTTCGCTGAAATAATGTACCCTCTTTGTTCTTTCGCTCATGCTGTCTCAGTTCATTATTGTTTGTGTTTTGTAAAGCGTCGGCACGCCTTGTTTTCTCCCCGGTCCTCTTGTTTGTTACTTTTCCCCCTCGGCTGTCTTGTCTGTCTGTTTGTTCGTTGGGAGGAAGCGGACAGGTATGAATGTCACGTGACGTCCACTATGCCCACACGTGGGCATTAATATAACTGCCAAATACACTAGGTTAAGAGCGTGTGCCACCCGCTTTACGTTTTGTGATTTTGTTAGCCAGAGTAGGTTAGTTAGGGCGTCGCTGACGCTGAAGATTTATCTACAATGGTATTTTTTTTTTTTTTTGTAGATAGATTAGAGAGCTTACGTATAGCTAGAGTGTGTATTGGTATTTCATTGCTTTTTATGTGGCACTGCTCTTGTCCCTTATCCCCTCACAACTGTGTTCGTGTTCTCTTTCTATGAATACTGTAAATATTGTTCCCACTACCCCTTTCACTGCGCTTAACCCCTGCACTTGTATTTGTGTATAATAAACCACTTGGCATCGTAGATGTCTATTGCGTCCGGTCCGGGTCTTCTCTGTCCGTTACACGCGTGATCCTCCGGACAAAACATTAATAAAACATCCCTGTTGTTGCCCTGCTTCTCTGGGTCGTAACTTTTATTTATTTTAGTTTTAATTTCTACTTTATATTTATTTATTTATTTATTTATTTATTTAATTGCTTGCTCGCTCGTTTATTCATCTGTTTATCTTTTATTGCTTATTCACGTATGGGCATTGTTTAAGAGGCCCGTTTTGACAGGGTCTCTCGCTTACGGCCATACCACCCTGAGCACGCCCGATCTCGTCCGATCTCGGAAGCTAAGCAGGGTCGGGCCTGGTTAGTACTTGGATGGGAGACCGCCTGGGAATACCAGGTGCTGTAAGCTTTTTGTGCTTGCTTCCTTCCTTCTTTGTCGGATGCACTTTTCTCATTTTTTACCTCGATCGCCGCATTTCCTTTCCGGATTCTGCAGTGGTTTGTCTTTTCTCCGTCTGTGCGCCAGAGGAGCCGCACAGTCTCGTCTTTTCCGCCGTCCTCCACAAGGGGGCGGTCAGAGGCTTGATTTGTGGCTTTTTGCTCACTGCCCACAGCAGCACGGCGGAGGAGCGGTCATTAACAAAGCGCTGTGTTGCAGGTGATTTGACGCCATTCACGTGTAAGAACGAGCGTATATGCTGCATGGTCTGTTCTTTGAAGGACAAAAGTTAGTTAAGTTAACCCACCCCCATTCGTTTGCTCCTCTGTGTAGGACAGCGGCTGGGTTAAAGAGACACTGCATAAATCATAAGCAGTTGTTAACACCATTAAAACGTGCAGCAAAAAAATGCTGTCAAATATTTTTTGCGTCTCTGTTATTATCACTGTTTAGCAAAGACTTTTCATTTTCTATGAATGAGTGCTGTGACTGAAAGCTGGCTTGGTTTTGATCTATCTATCTGTCTGTCTGTCTGTCTGTCTGTCTGTCTGTCTGTCTGTCTGTCTGTCTGTCTGTCTGTCTGTCTGTGAACATTTTTTCATTTTTTTACTTGATATATTTATTTATTTATTTCATTTACACAATCATTTATTATTAACTTTTATGTTTTATGTATGACGTTTTCGATTTATTTATTAATCAAATTTTTTTCTGTTTTATTATTTCTTGATATTAATTGTTACGTTCCTGTGTGTGTTTTACTTGATATATGTATTAATTTATTTATTTGTTTCATTTACACAATCATCTATTAGTAATTTATATATTTTTATTTAGTTAATTTTCCATTTATTTATTCATTTAATTTTTTTCTGTTTAATTATTTATTTATATTTATTGTAACGTTCGTTTGTGTGTTTTACTTGATATATTTATTTATTTATTTATTTCATTAACACAATCATTTATTAGGAATTTATATATTTTTGTTTATTAAATTTTCGATTTATGTATTGATTTAAATTTTTTTCTATTTAATTACTTATTGATATTTGTTGTGACGTTCCTCTGTGTGTTTTGCGTGTTTTCTGTCTCTTTCCAGCGATCCGTACCTGCATTCTTCTCAAATCCGTTCATTGGGTCTTTCTGGGGAATCCCGATGACGTCATTCATACATTCACCAATCCCGTTACACGGACTGATGTGAATCCCACTCGCCATCCCGGTAGCCAGCTTTTTTTCGCTGAAATAATGTACCCTCTTTGTTCTTTCGCTCATGCTGTCTCAGTTCATTATTGTTTGTGTTTTGTAAAGCGTCGGCACGCCTTGTTTTCTCCCCGGTCCTCTTGTTTGTTACTTTTCCCCCTCGGCTGTCTTGTCTGTCTGTTTGTTCGTTGGGAGGAAGCGGACAGGTATGAATGTCACGTGACGTCCACTATGCCCACACGTGGGCATTAATATAACTGCCAAATACACTAGGTTAAGAGCGTGTGCCACCCGCTTTACGTTTTGTGATTTTGTTAGCCAGAGTAGGTTAGTTAGGGCGTCGCTGACGCTGAAGATTTATCTACAATGGTATTTTTTTTTTTTTTTGTAGATAGATTAGAGAGCTTACGTATAGCTAGAGTGTGTATTGGTATTTCATTGCTTTTTATGTGGCACTGCTCTTGTCCCTTATCCCCTCACAACTGTGTTCGTGTTCTCTTTCTATGAATACTGTAAATATTGTTCCCACTACCCCTTTCACTGCGCTTAACCCCTGCACTTGTATTTGTGTATAATAAACCACTTGGCATCGTAGATGTCTATTGCGTCCGGTCCGGGTCTTCTCTGTCCGTTACACGCGTGATCCTCCGGACAAAACATTAATAAAACATCCCTGTTGTTGCCCTGCTTCTCTGGGTCGTAACTTTTATTTATTTTAGTTTTAATTTCTACTTTATATTTATTTATTTATTTATTTATTTATTTATTTAATTGCTTGCTCGCTCGTTTATTCATCTGTTTATCTTTTATTGCTTATTCACGTATGGGCATTGTTTAAGAGGCCCGTTTTGACAGGGTCTCTCGCTTACGGCCATACCACCCTGAGCACGCCCGATCTCGTCCGATCTCGGAAGCTAAGCAGGGTCGGGCCTGGTTAGTACTTGGATGGGAGACCGCCTGGGAATACCAGGTGCTGTAAGCTTTTTGTGCTTGCTTCCTTCCTTCTTTGTCGGATGCACTTTTCTCATTTTTTACCTCGATCGCCGCATTTCCTTTCCGGATTCTGCAGTGGTTTGTCTTTTCTCCGTCTGTGCGCCAGAGGAGCCGCACAGTCTCGTCTTTTCCGCCGTCCTCCACAAGGGGGCGGTCAGAGGCTTGATTTGTGGCTTTTTGCTCACTGCCCACAGCAGCACGGCGGAGGAGCGGTCATTAACAAAGCGCTGTGTTGCAGGTGATTTGACGCCATTCACGTGTAAGAACGAGCGTATATGCTGCATGGTCTGTTCTTTGAAGGACAAAAGTTAGTTAAGTTAACCCACCCCCATTCGTTTGCTCCTCTGTGTAGGACAGCGGCTGGGTTAAAGAGACACTGCATAAATCATAAGCAGTTGTTAACACCATTAAAACGTGCAGCAAAAAAATGCTGTCAAATATTTTTTGCGTCTCTGTTATTATCACTGTTTAGCAAAGACTTTTCATTTTCTATGAATGAGTGCTGTGACTGAAAGCTGGCTTGGTTTTGATCTATCTATCTGTCTGTCTGTCTGTCTGTCTGTCTGTCTGTCTGTCTGTCTGTCTGTCTGTCTGTCTGTCTGTCTGTCTGTCTGTCTGTGAACATTTTTTCATTTTTTTACTTGATATATTTATTTATTTATTTCATTTACACAATCATTTATTATTAACTTTTATGTTTTATGTATGACGTTTTCGATTTATTTATTAATCAAATTTTTTTCTGTTTTATTATTTCTTGATATTAATTGTTACGTTCCTGTGTGTGTTTTACTTGATATATGTATTAATTTATTTATTTGTTTCATTTACACAATCATCTATTAGTAATTTATATATTTTTATTTAGTTAATTTTCCATTTATTTATTCATTTAATTTTTTTCTGTTTAATTATTTATTTATATTTATTGTAACGTTCGTTTGTGTGTTTTACTTGATATATTTATTTATTTATTTATTTCATTAACACAATCATTTATTAGGAATTTATATATTTTTGTTTATTAAATTTTCGATTTATGTATTGATTTAAATTTTTTTCTATTTAATTACTTATTGATATTTGTTGTGACGTTCCTCTGTGTGTTTTGCGTGTTTTCTGTCTCTTTCCAGCGATCCGTACCTGCATTCTTCTCAAATCCGTTCATTGGGTCTTTCTGGGGAATCCCGATGACGTCATTCATACATTCACCAATCCCGTTACACGGACTGATGTGAATCCCACTCGCCATCCCGGTAGCCAGCTTTTTTTCGCTGAAATAATGTACCCTCTTTGTTCTTTCGCTCATGCTGTCTCAGTTCATTATTGTTTGTGTTTTGTAAAGCGTCGGCACGCCTTGTTTTCTCCCCGGTCCTCTTGTTTGTTACTTTTCCCCCTCGGCTGTCTTGTCTGTCTGTTTGTTCGTTGGGAGGAAGCGGACAGGTATGAATGTCACGTGACGTCCACTATGCCCACACGTGGGCATTAATATAACTGCCAAATACACTAGGTTAAGAGCGTGTGCCACCCGCTTTACGTTTTGTGATTTTGTTAGCCAGAGTAGGTTAGTTAGGGCGTCGCTGACGCTGAAGATTTATCTACAATGGTATTTTTTTTTTTTTTTGTAGATAGATTAGAGAGCTTACGTATAGCTAGAGTGTGTATTGGTATTTCTTGCTTTTTATGTGGCACTGCTCTTGTCCCTTATCCCCTCACAACTGTGTTCGTGTTCTCTTTCTATGAATACTGTAAATATTGTTCCCACTACCCCTTTCACTGCGCTTAACCCCTGCACTTGTATTTGTGTATAATAAACCACTTGGCATCGTAGATGTCTATTGCGTCCGGTCCGGGTCTTCTCTGTCCGTTACACGCGTGATCCTCCGGACAAAACATTAATAAAACATCCCTGTTGTTGCCCTGCTTCTCTGGGTCGTAACTTTTATTTATTTTAGTTTTAATTTCTACTTTATATTTATTTATTTATTTATTTATTTATTTATTTAATTGCTTGCTCGCTCGTTTATTCATCTGTTTATCTTTTATTGCTTATTCACGTATGGGCATTGTTTAAGAGGCCCGTTTTGACAGGGTCTCTCGCTTACGGCCATACCACCCTGAGCACGCCCGATCTCGTCCGATCTCGGAAGCTAAGCAGGGTCGGGCCTGGTTAGTACTTGGATGGGAGACCGCCTGGGAATACCAGGTGCTGTAAGCTTTTTGTGCTTGCTTCCTTCCTTCTTTGTCGGATGCACTTTTCTCATTTTTTACCTCGATCGCCGCATTTCCTTTCCGGATTCTGCAGTGGTTTGTCTTTTCTCCGTCTGTGCGCCAGAGGAGCCGCACAGTCTCGTCTTTTCCGCCGTCCTCCACAAGGGGGCGGTCAGAGGCTTGATTTGTGGCTTTTTGCTCACTGCCCACAGCAGCACGGCGGAGGAGCGGTCATTAACAAAGCGCTGTGTTGCAGGTGATTTGACGCCATTCACGTGTAAGAACGAGCGTATATGCTGCATGGTCTGTTCTTTGAAGGACAAAAGTTAGTTAAGTTAACCCACCCCCATTCGTTTGCTCCTCTGTGTAGGACAGCGGCTGGGTTAAAGAGACACTGCATAAATCATAAGCAGTTGTTAACACCATTAAAACGTGCAGCAAAAAAATGCTGTCAAATATTTTTTGCGTCTCTGTTATTATCACTGTTTAGCAAAGACTTTTCATTTTCTATGAATGAGTGCTGTGACTGAAAGCTGGCTTGGTTTTGATCTATCTATCTGTCTGTCTGTCTGTCTGTCTGTCTGTCTGTCTGTCTGTCTGTCTGTCTGTCTGTCTGTCTGTCTGTGAACATTTTTTCATTTTTTTACTTGATATATTTATTTATTTATTTCATTTACACAATCATTTATTATTAACTTTTATGTTTTATGTATGACGTTTTCGATTTATTTATTAATCAAATTTTTTTCTGTTTTATTATTTCTTGATATTAATTGTTACGTTCCTGTGTGTGTTTTACTTGATATATGTATTAATTTATTTATTTGTTTCATTTACACAATCATCTATTAGTAATTTATATATTTTTATTTAGTTAATTTTCCATTTATTTATTCATTTAATTTTTTTCTGTTTAATTATTTATTTATATTTATTGTAACGTTCGTTTGTGTGTTTTACTTGATATATTTATTTATTTATTTATTTCATTAACACAATCATTTATTAGGAATTTATATATTTTTGTTTATTAAATTTTCGATTTATGTATTGATTTAAATTTTTTTCTATTTAATTACTTATTGATATTTGTTGTGACGTTCCTCTGTGTGTTTTGCGTGTTTTCTGTCTCTTTCCAGCGATCCGTACCTGCATTCTTCTCAAATCCGTTCATTGGGTCTTTCTGGGGAATCCCGATGACGTCATTCATACATTCACCAATCCCGTTACACGGACTGATGTGAATCCCACTCGCCATCCCGGTAGCCAGCTTTTTTTCGCTGAAATAATGTACCCTCTTTGTTCTTTCGCTCATGCTGTCTCAGTTCATTATTGTTTGTGTTTTGTAAAGCGTCGGCACGCCTTGTTTTCTCCCCGGTCCTCTTGTTTGTTACTTTTCCCCCTCGGCTGTCTTGTCTGTCTGTTTGTTCGTTGGGAGGAAGCGGACAGGTATGAATGTCACGTGACGTCCACTATGCCCACACGTGGGCATTAATATAACTGCCAAATACACTAGGTTAAGAGCGTGTGCCACCCGCTTTACGTTTTGTGATTTTGTTAGCCAGAGTAGGTTAGTTAGGGCGTCGCTGACGCTGAAGATTTATCTACAATGGTATTTTTTTTTTTTTTTGTAGATAGATTAGAGAGCTTACGTATAGCTAGAGTGTGTATTGGTATTTCATTGCTTTTTATGTGGCACTGCTCTTGTCCCTTATCCCCTCACAACTGTGTTCGTGTTCTCTTTCTATGAATACTGTAAATATTGTTCCCACTACCCCTTTCACTGCGCTTAACCCCTGCACTTGTATTTGTGTATAATAAACCACTTGGCATCGTAGATGTCTATTGCGTCCGGTCCGGGTCTTCTCTGTCCGTTACACGCGTGATCCTCCGGACAAAACATTAATAAAACATCCCTGTTGTTGCCCTGCTTCTCTGGGTCGTAACTTTTATTTATTTTAGTTTTAATTTCTACTTTATATTTATTTATTTATTTATTTATTTATTTATTTAATTGCTTGCTCGCTCGTTTATTCATCTGTTTATCTTTTATTGCTTATTCACGTATGGGCATTGTTTAAGAGGCCCGTTTTGACAGGGTCTCTCGCTTACGGCCATACCACCCTGAGCACGCCCGATCTCGTCCGATCTCGGAAGCTAAGCAGGGTCGGGCCTGGTTAGTACTTGGATGGGAGACCGCCTGGGAATACCAGGTGCTGTAAGCTTTTTGTGCTTGCTTCCTTCCTTCTTTGTCGGATGCACTTTTCTCATTTTTTACCTCGATCGCCGCATTTCCTTTCCGGATTCTGCAGTGGTTTGTCTTTTCTCCGTCTGTGCGCCAGAGGAGCCGCACAGTCTCGTCTTTTCCGCCGTCCTCCACAAGGGGGCGGTCAGAGGCTTGATTTGTGGCTTTTTGCTCACTGCCCACAGCAGCACGGCGGAGGAGCGGTCATTAACAAAGCGCTGTGTTGCAGGTGATTTGACGCCATTCACGTGTAAGAACGAGCGTATATGCTGCATGGTCTGTTCTTTGAAGGACAAAAGTTAGTTAAGTTAACCCACCCCCATTCGTTTGCTCCTCTGTGTAGGACAGCGGCTGGGTTAAAGAGACACTGCATAAATCATAAGCAGTTGTTAACACCATTAAAACGTGCAGCAAAAAAATGCTGTCAAATATTTTTTGCGTCTCTGTTATTATCACTGTTTAGCAAAGACTTTTCATTTTCTATGAATGAGTGCTGTGACTGAAAGCTGGCTTGGTTTTGATCTATCTATCTGTCTGTCTGTCTGTCTGTCTGTCTGTCTGTCTGTCTGTCTGTCTGTCTGTCTGTCTGTCTGTCTGTCTGTCTGTCTGTGAACATTTTTTCATTTTTTTACTTGATATATTTATTTATTTATTTCATTTACACAATCATTTATTATTAACTTTTATGTTTTATGTATGACGTTTTCGATTTATTTATTAATCAAATTTTTTTCTGTTTTATTATTTCTTGATATTAATTGTTACGTTCCTGTGTGTGTTTTACTTGATATATGTATTAATTTATTTATTTGTTTCATTTACACAATCATCTATTAGTAATTTATATATTTTTATTTAGTTAATTTTCCATTTATTTATTCATTTAATTTTTTTCTGTTTAATTATTTATTTATATTTATTGTAACGTTCGTTTGTGTGTTTTACTTGATATATTTATTTATTTATTTATTTCATTAACACAATCATTTATTAGGAATTTATATATTTTTGTTTATTAAATTTTCGATTTATGTATTGATTTAAATTTTTTTCTATTTAATTACTTATTGATATTTGTTGTGACGTTCCTCTGTGTGTTTTGCGTGTTTTCTGTCTCTTTCCAGCGATCCGTACCTGCATTCTTCTCAAATCCGTTCATTGGGTCTTTCTGGGGAATCCCGATGACGTCATTCATACATTCACCAATCCCGTTACACGGACTGATGTGAATCCCACTCGCCATCCCGGTAGCCAGCTTTTTTTCGCTGAAATAATGTACCCTCTTTGTTCTTTCGCTCATGCTGTCTCAGTTCATTATTGTTTGTGTTTTGTAAAGCGTCGGCACGCCTTGTTTTCTCCCCGGTCCTCTTGTTTGTTACTTTTCCCCCTCGGCTGTCTTGTCTGTCTGTTTGTTCGTTGGGAGGAAGCGGACAGGTATGAATGTCACGTGACGTCCACTATGCCCACACGTGGGCATTAATATAACTGCCAAATACACTAGGTTAAGAGCGTGTGCCACCCGCTTTACGTTTTGTGATTTTGTTAGCCAGAGTAGGTTAGTTAGGGCGTCGCTGACGCTGAAGATTTATCTACAATGGTATTTTTTTTTTTTTTTGTAGATAGATTAGAGAGCTTACGTATAGCTAGAGTGTGTATTGGTATTTCATTGCTTTTTATGTGGCACTGCTCTTGTCCCTTATCCCCTCACAACTGTGTTCGTGTTCTCTTTCTATGAATACTGTAAATATTGTTCCCACTACCCCTTTCACTGCGCTTAACCCCTGCACTTGTATTTGTGTATAATAAACCACTTGGCATCGTAGATGTCTATTGCGTCCGGTCCGGGTCTTCTCTGTCCGTTACACGCGTGATCCTCCGGACAAAACATTAATAAAACATCCCTGTTGTTGCCCTGCTTCTCTGGGTCGTAACTTTTATTTATTTTAGTTTTAATTTCTACTTTATATTTATTTATTTATTTATTTATTTATTTATTTAATTGCTTGCTCGCTCGTTTATTCATCTGTTTATCTTTTATTGCTTATTCACGTATGGGCATTGTTTAAGAGGCCCGTTTTGACAGGGTCTCTCGCTTACGGCCATACCACCCTGAGCACGCCCGATCTCGTCCGATCTCGGAAGCTAAGCAGGGTCGGGCCTGGTTAGTACTTGGATGGGAGACCGCCTGGGAATACCAGGTGCTGTAAGCTTTTTGTGCTTGCTTCCTTCCTTCTTTGTCGGATGCACTTTTCTCATTTTTTACCTCGATCGCCGCATTTCCTTTCCGGATTCTGCAGTGGTTTGTCTTTTCTCCGTCTGTGCGCCAGAGGAGCCGCACAGTCTCGTCTTTTCCGCCGTCCTCCACAAGGGGGCGGTCAGAGGCTTGATTTGTGGCTTTTTGCTCACTGCCCACAGCAGCACGGCGGAGGAGCGGTCATTAACAAAGCGCTGTGTTGCAGGTGATTTGACGCCATTCACGTGTAAGAACGAGCGTATATGCTGCATGGTCTGTTCTTTGAAGGACAAAAGTTAGTTAAGTTAACCCACCCCCATTCGTTTGCTCCTCTGTGTAGGACAGCGGCTGGGTTAAAGAGACACTGCATAAATCATAAGCAGTTGTTAACACCATTAAAACGTGCAGCAAAAAAATGCTGTCAAATATTTTTTGCGTCTCTGTTATTATCACTGTTTAGCAAAGACTTTTCATTTTCTATGAATGAGTGCTGTGACTGAAAGCTGGCTTGGTTTTGATCTATCTATCTGTCTGTCTGTCTGTCTGTCTGTCTGTCTGTCTGTCTGTCTGTCTGTCTGTCTGTCTGTCTGTCTGTCTGTCTGTCTGTGAACATTTTTTCATTTTTTTACTTGATATATTTATTTATTTATTTCATTTACACAATCATTTATTATTAACTTTTATGTTTTATGTATGACGTTTTCGATTTATTTATTAATCAAATTTTTTTCTGTTTTATTATTTCTTGATATTAATTGTTACGTTCCTGTGTGTGTTTTACTTGATATATGTATTAATTTATTTATTTGTTTCATTTACACAATCATCTATTAGTAATTTATATATTTTTATTTAGTTAATTTTCCATTTATTTATTCATTTAATTTTTTTCTGTTTAATTATTTATTTATATTTATTGTAACGTTCGTTTGTGTGTTTTACTTGATATATTTATTTATTTATTTATTTCATTAACACAATCATTTATTAGGAATTTATATATTTTTGTTTATTAAATTTTCGATTTATGTATTGATTTAAATTTTTTTCTATTTAATTACTTATTGATATTTGTTGTGACGTTCCTCTGTGTGTTTTGCGTGTTTTCTGTCTCTTTCCAGCGATCCGTACCTGCATTCTTCTCAAATCCGTTCATTGGGTCTTTCTGGGGAATCCCGATGACGTCATTCATACATTCACCAATCCCGTTACACGGACTGATGTGAATCCCACTCGCCATCCCGGTAGCCAGCTTTTTTTCGCTGAAATAATGTACCCTCTTTGTTCTTTCGCTCATGCTGTCTCAGTTCATTATTGTTTGTGTTTTGTAAAGCGTCGGCACGCCTTGTTTTCTCCCCGGTCCTCTTGTTTGTTACTTTTCCCCCTCGGCTGTCTTGTCTGTCTGTTTGTTCGTTGGGAGGAAGCGGACAGGTATGAATGTCACGTGACGTCCACTATGCCCACACGTGGGCATTAATATAACTGCCAAATACACTAGGTTAAGAGCGTGTGCCACCCGCTTTACGTTTTGTGATTTTGTTAGCCAGAGTAGGTTAGTTAGGGCGTCGCTGACGCTGAAGATTTATCTACAATGGTATTTTTTTTTTTTTTTGTAGATAGATTAGAGAGCTTACGTATAGCTAGAGTGTGTATTGGTATTTCATTGCTTTTTATGTGGCACTGCTCTTGTCCCTTATCCCCTCACAACTGTGTTCGTGTTCTCTTTCTATGAATACTGTAAATATTGTTCCCACTACCCCTTTCACTGCGCTTAACCCCTGCACTTGTATTTGTGTATAATAAACCACTTGGCATCGTAGATGTCTATTGCGTCCGGTCCGGGTCTTCTCTGTCCGTTACACGCGTGATCCTCCGGACAAAACATTAATAAAACATCCCTGTTGTTGCCCTGCTTCTCTGGGTCGTAACTTTTATTTATTTTAGTTTTAATTTCTACTTTATATTTATTTATTTATTTATTTATTTATTTATTTAATTGCTTGCTCGCTCGTTTATTCATCTGTTTATCTTTTATTGCTTATTCACGTATGGGCATTGTTTAAGAGGCCCGTTTTGACAGGGTCTCTCGCTTACGGCCATACCACCCTGAGCACGCCCGATCTCGTCCGATCTCGGAAGCTAAGCAGGGTCGGGCCTGGTTAGTACTTGGATGGGAGACCGCCTGGGAATACCAGGTGCTGTAAGCTTTTTGTGCTTGCTTCCTTCCTTCTTTGTCGGATGCACTTTTCTCATTTTTTACCTCGATCGCCGCATTTCCTTTCCGGATTCTGCAGTGGTTTGTCTTTTCTCCGTCTGTGCGCCAGAGGAGCCGCACAGTCTCGTCTTTTCCGCCGTCCTCCACAAGGGGGCGGTCAGAGGCTTGATTTGTGGCTTTTTGCTCACTGCCCACAGCAGCACGGCGGAGGAGCGGTCATTAACAAAGCGCTGTGTTGCAGGTGATTTGACGCCATTCACGTGTAAGAACGAGCGTATATGCTGCATGGTCTGTTCTTTGAAGGACAAAAGTTAGTTAAGTTAACCCACCCCCATTCGTTTGCTCCTCTGTGTAGGACAGCGGCTGGGTTAAAGAGACACTGCATAAATCATAAGCAGTTGTTAACACCATTAAAACGTGCAGCAAAAAAATGCTGTCAAATATTTTTTGCGTCTCTGTTATTATCACTGTTTAGCAAAGACTTTTCATTTTCTATGAATGAGTGCTGTGACTGAAAGCTGGCTTGGTTTTGATCTATCTATCTGTCTGTCTGTCTGTCTGTCTGTCTGTCTGTCTGTCTGTCTGTCTGTCTGTCTGTCTGTCTGTCTGTGAACATTTTTTCATTTTTTTACTTGATATATTTATTTATTTATTTCATTTACACAATCATTTATTATTAACTTTTATGTTTTATGTATGACGTTTTCGATTTATTTATTAATCAAATTTTTTTCTGTTTTATTATTTCTTGATATTAATTGTTACGTTCCTGTGTGTGTTTTACTTGATATATGTATTAATTTATTTATTTGTTTCATTTACACAATCATCTATTAGTAATTTATATATTTTTATTTAGTTAATTTTCCATTTATTTATTCATTTAATTTTTTTCTGTTTAATTATTTATTTATATTTATTGTAACGTTCGTTTGTGTGTTTTACTTGATATATTTATTTATTTATTTATTTCATTAACACAATCATTTATTAGGAATTTATATATTTTTGTTTATTAAATTTTCGATTTATGTATTGATTTAAATTTTTTTCTATTTAATTACTTATTGATATTTGTTGTGACGTTCCTCTGTGTGTTTTGCGTGTTTTCTGTCTCTTTCCAGCGATCCGTACCTGCATTCTTCTCAAATCCGTTCATTGGGTCTTTCTGGGGAATCCCGATGACGTCATTCATACATTCACCAATCCCGTTACACGGACTGATGTGAATCCCACTCGCCATCCCGGTAGCCAGCTTTTTTTCGCTGAAATAATGTACCCTCTTTGTTCTTTCGCTCATGCTGTCTCAGTTCATTATTGTTTGTGTTTTGTAAAGCGTCGGCACGCCTTGTTTTCTCCCCGGTCCTCTTGTTTGTTACTTTTCCCCCTCGGCTGTCTTGTCTGTCTGTTTGTTCGTTGGGAGGAAGCGGACAGGTATGAATGTCACGTGACGTCCACTATGCCCACACGTGGGCATTAATATAACTGCCAAATACACTAGGTTAAGAGCGTGTGCCACCCGCTTTACGTTTTGTGATTTTGTTAGCCAGAGTAGGTTAGTTAGGGCGTCGCTGACGCTGAAGATTTATCTACAATGGTATTTTTTTTTTTTTTTGTAGATAGATTAGAGAGCTTACGTATAGCTAGAGTGTGTATTGGTATTTCATTGCTTTTTATGTGGCACTGCTCTTGTCCCTTATCCCCTCACAACTGTGTTCGTGTTCTCTTTCTATGAATACTGTAAATATTGTTCCCACTACCCCTTTCACTGCGCTTAACCCCTGCACTTGTATTTGTGTATAATAAACCACTTGGCATCGTAGATGTCTATTGCGTCCGGTCCGGGTCTTCTCTGTCCGTTACACGCGTGATCCTCCGGACAAAACATTAATAAAACATCCCTGTTGTTGCCCTGCTTCTCTGGGTCGTAACTTTTATTTATTTTAGTTTTAATTTCTACTTTATATTTATTTATTTATTTATTTATTTATTTAATTGCTTGCTCGCTCGTTTATTCATCTGTTTATCTTTTATTGCTTATTCACGTATGGGCATTGTTTAAGAGGCCCGTTTTGACAGGGTCTCTCGCTTACGGCCATACCACCCTGAGCACGCCCGATCTCGTCCGATCTCGGAAGCTAAGCAGGGTCGGGCCTGGTTAGTACTTGGATGGGAGACCGCCTGGGAATACCAGGTGCTGTAAGCTTTTTGTGCTTGCTTCCTTCCTTCTTTGTCGGATGCACTTTTCTCATTTTTTACCTCGATCGCCGCATTTCCTTTCCGGATTCTGCAGTGGTTTGTCTTTTCTCCGTCTGTGCGCCAGAGGAGCCGCACAGTCTCGTCTTTTCCGCCGTCCTCCACAAGGGGGCGGTCAGAGGCTTGATTTGTGGCTTTTTGCTCACTGCCCACAGCAGCACGGCGGAGGAGCGGTCATTAACAAAGCGCTGTGTTGCAGGTGATTTGACGCCATTCACGTGTAAGAACGAGCGTATATGCTGCATGGTCTGTTCTTTGAAGGACAAAAGTTAGTTAAGTTAACCCACCCCCATTCGTTTGCTCCTCTGTGTAGGACAGCGGCTGGGTTAAAGAGACACTGCATAAATCATAAGCAGTTGTTAACACCATTAAAACGTGCAGCAAAAAAATGCTGTCAAATATTTTTTGCGTCTCTGTTATTATCACTGTTTAGCAAAGACTTTTCATTTTCTATGAATGAGTGCTGTGACTGAAAGCTGGCTTGGTTTTGATCTATCTATCTGTCTGTCTGTCTGTCTGTCTGTCTGTCTGTCTGTCTGTCTGTCTGTCTGTCTGTCTGTCTGTCTGTCTGTGAACATTTTTTCATTTTTTTACTTGATATATTTATTTATTTATTTCATTTACACAATCATTTATTATTAACTTTTATGTTTTATGTATGACGTTTTCGATTTATTTATTAATCAAATTTTTTTCTGTTTTATTATTTCTTGATATTAATTGTTACGTTCCTGTGTGTGTTTTACTTGATATATGTATTAATTTATTTATTTGTTTCATTTACACAATCATCTATTAGTAATTTATATATTTTTATTTAGTTAATTTTCCATTTATTTATTCATTTAATTTTTTTCTGTTTAATTATTTATTTATATTTATTGTAACGTTCGTTTGTGTGTTTTACTTGATATATTTATTTATTTATTTATTTCATTAACACAATCATTTATTAGGAATTTATATATTTTTGTTTATTAAATTTTCGATTTATGTATTGATTTAAATTTTTTTCTATTTAATTACTTATTGATATTTGTTGTGACGTTCCTCTGTGTGTTTTGCGTGTTTTCTGTCTCTTTCCAGCGATCCGTACCTGCATTCTTCTCAAATCCGTTCATTGGGTCTTTCTGGGGAATCCCGATGACGTCATTCATACATTCACCAATCCCGTTACACGGACTGATGTGAATCCCACTCGCCATCCCGGTAGCCAGCTTTTTTTCGCTGAAATAATGTACCCTCTTTGTTCTTTCGCTCATGCTGTCTCAGTTCATTATTGTTTGTGTTTTGTAAAGCGTCGGCACGCCTTGTTTTCTCCCCGGTCCTCTTGTTTGTTACTTTTCCCCCTCGGCTGTCTTGTCTGTCTGTTTGTTCGTTG
Source organism: Paramisgurnus dabryanus (assembly GCF_030506205.2). Taxonomy (NCBI): domain Eukaryota; kingdom Metazoa; phylum Chordata; class Actinopteri; order Cypriniformes; family Cobitidae; genus Paramisgurnus; species Paramisgurnus dabryanus. The sequence goes on from NC_133348.1 coordinate 35,091,553, forward strand.
GGAGGAAGCGGACAGGTATGAATGTCACGTGACGTCCACTATGCCCACACGTGGGCATTAATATAACTGCCAAATACACTAGGTTAAGAGCGTGTGCCACCCGCTTTACGTTTTGTGATTTTGTTAGCCAGAGTAGGTTAGTTAGGGCGTCGCTGACGCTGAAGATTTATCTACAATGGTATTTTTTTTTTTTTTTGTAGATAGATTAGAGAGCTTACGTATAGCTAGAGTGTGTATTGGTATTTCATTGCTTTTTATGTGGCACTGCTCTTGTCCCTTATCCCCTCACAACTGTGTTCGTGTTCTCTTTCTATGAATACTGTAAATATTGTTCCCACTACCCCTTTCACTGCGCTTAACCCCTGCACTTGTATTTGTGTATAATAAACCACTTGGCATCGTAGATGTCTATTGCGTCCGGTCCGGGTCTTCTCTGTCCGTTACACGCGTGATCCTCCGGACAAAACATTAATAAAACATCCCTGTTGTTGCCCTGCTTCTCTGGGTCGTAACTTTTATTTATTTTAGTTTTAATTTCTACTTTATATTTATTTATTTATTTATTTATTTATTTAATTGCTTGCTCGCTCGTTTATTCATCTGTTTATCTTTTATTGCTTATTCACGTATGGGCATTGTTTAAGAGGCCCGTTTTGACAGGGTCTCTCGCTTACGGCCATACCACCCTGAGCACGCCCGATCTCGTCCGATCTCGGAAGCTAAGCAGGGTCGGGCCTGGTTAGTACTTGGATGGGAGACCGCCTGGGAATACCAGGTGCTGTAAGCTTTTTGTGCTTGCTTCCTTCCTTCTTTGTCGGATGCACTTTTCTCATTTTTTACCTCGATCGCCGCATTTCCTTTCCGGATTCTGCAGTGGTTTGTCTTTTCTCCGTCTGTGCGCCAGAGGAGCCGCACAGTCTCGTCTTTTCCGCCGTCCTCCACAAGGGGGCGGTCAGAGGCTTGATTTGTGGCTTTTTGCTCACTGCCCACAGCAGCACGGCGGAGGAGCGGTCATTAACAAAGCGCTGTGTTGCAGGTGATTTGACGCCATTCACGTGTAAGAACGAGCGTATATGCTGCATGGTCTGTTCTTTGAAGGACAAAAGTTAGTTAAGTTAACCCACCCCCATTCGTTTGCTCCTCTGTGTAGGACAGCGGCTGGGTTAAAGAGACACTGCATAAATCATAAGCAGTTGTTAACACCATTAAAACGTGCAGCAAAAAAATGCTGTCAAATATTTTTTGCGTCTCTGTTATTATCACTGTTTAGCAAAGACTTTTCATTTTCTATGAATGAGTGCTGTGACTGAAAGCTGGCTTGGTTTTGATCTATCTATCTGTCTGTCTGTCTGTCTGTCTGTCTGTCTGTCTGTCTGTCTGTCTGTCTGTCTGTCTGTCTGTCTGTCTGTCTGTGAACATTTTTTCATTTTTTTACTTGATATATTTATTTATTTATTTCATTTACACAATCATTTATTATTAACTTTTATGTTTTATGTATGACGTTTTCGATTTATTTATTAATCAAATTTTTTTCTGTTTTATTATTTCTTGATATTAATTGTTACGTTCCTGTGTGTGTTTTACTTGATATATGTATTAATTTATTTATTTGTTTCATTTACACAATCATCTATTAGTAATTTATATATTTTTATTTAGTTAATTTTCCATTTATTTATTCATTTAATTTTTTTCTGTTTAATTATTTATTTATATTTATTGTAACGTTCGTTTGTGTGTTTTACTTGATATATTTATTTATTTATTTATTTCATTAACACAATCATTTATTAGGAATTTATATATTTTTGTTTATTAAATTTTCGATTTATGTATTGATTTAAATTTTTTTCTATTTAATTACTTATTGATATTTGTTGTGACGTTCCTCTGTGTGTTTTGCGTGTTTTCTGTCTCTTTCCAGCGATCCGTACCTGCATTCTTCTCAAATCCGTTCATTGGGTCTTTCTGGGGAATCCCGATGACGTCATTCATACATTCACCAATCCCGTTACACGGACTGATGTGAATCCCACTCGCCATCCCGGTAGCCAGCTTTTTTTCGCTGAAATAATGTACCCTCTTTGTTCTTTCGCTCATGCTGTCTCAGTTCATTATTGTTTGTGTTTTGTAAAGCGTCGGCACGCCTTGTTTTCTCCCCGGTCCTCTTGTTTGTTACTTTTCCCCCTCGGCTGTCTTGTCTGTCTGTTTGTTCGTTGGGAGGAAGCGGACAGGTATGAATGTCACGTGACGTCCACTATGCCCACACGTGGGCATTAATATAACTGCCAAATACACTAGGTTAAGAGCGTGTGCCACCCGCTTTACGTTTTGTGATTTTGTTAGCCAGAGTAGGTTAGTTAGGGCGTCGCTGACGCTGAAGATTTATCTACAATGGTATTTTTTTTTTTTTTTGTAGATAGATTAGAGAGCTTACGTATAGCTAGAGTGTGTATTGGTATTTCATTGCTTTTTATGTGGCACTGCTCTTGTCCCTTATCCCCTCACAACTGTGTTCGTGTTCTCTTTCTATGAATACTGTAAATATTGTTCCCACTACCCCTTTCACTGCGCTTAACCCCTGCACTTGTATTTGTGTATAATAAACCACTTGGCATCGTAGATGTCTATTGCGTCCGGTCCGGGTCTTCTCTGTCCGTTACACGCGTGATCCTCCGGACAAAACATTAATAAAACATCCCTGTTGTTGCCCTGCTTCTCTGGGTCGTAACTTTTATTTATTTTAGTTTTAATTTCTACTTTATATTTATTTATTTATTTATTTATTTATTTATTTAATTGCTTGCTCGCTCGTTTATTCATCTGTTTATCTTTTATTGCTTATTCACGTATGGGCATTGTTTAAGAGGCCCGTTTTGACAGGGTCTCTCGCTTACGGCCATACCACCCTGAGCACGCCCGATCTCGTCCGATCTCGGAAGCTAAGCAGGGTCGGGCCTGGTTAGTACTTGGATGGGAGACCGCCTGGGAATACCAGGTGCTGTAAGCTTTTTGTGCTTGCTTCCTTCCTTCTTTGTCGGATGCACTTTTCTCATTTTTTACCTCGATCGCCGCATTTCCTTTCCGGATTCTGCAGTGGTTTGTCTTTTCTCCGTCTGTGCGCCAGAGGAGCCGCACAGTCTCGTCTTTTCCGCCGTCCTCCACAAGGGGGCGGTCAGAGGCTTGATTTGTGGCTTTTTGCTCACTGCCCACAGCAGCACGGCGGAGGAGCGGTCATTAACAAAGCGCTGTGTTGCAGGTGATTTGACGCCATTCACGTGTAAGAACGAGCGTATATGCTGCATGGTCTGTTCTTTGAAGGACAAAAGTTAGTTAAGTTAACCCACCCCCATTCGTTTGTTTGCTCCTCTGTGTAGGACAGCGGCTGGGTTAAAGAGACACTGCATAAATCATAAGCAGTTGTTAACACCATTAAAACGTGCAGCAAAAAAATGCTGTCAAATATTTTTTGCGTCTCTGTTATTATCACTGTTTAGCAAAGACTTTTCATTTTCTATGAATGAGTGCTGTGACTGAAAGCTGGCTTGGTTTTGATCTATCTATCTGTCTGTCTGTCTGTCTGTCTGTCTGTCTGTCTGTCTGTCTGTCTGTCTGTCTGTCTGTCTGTCTGTGAACATTTTTTCATTTTTTTACTTGATATATTTATTTATTTATTTCATTTACACAATCATTTATTATTAACTTTTATGTTTTATGTATGACGTTTTCGATTTATTTATTAATCAAATTTTTTTCTGTTTTATTATTTCTTGATATTAATTGTTACGTTCCTGTGTGTGTTTTACTTGATATATGTATTAATTTATTTATTTGTTTCATTTACACAATCATCTATTAGTAATTTATATATTTTTATTTAGTTAATTTTCCATTTATTTATTCATTTAATTTTTTTCTGTTTAATTATTTATTTATATTTATTGTAACGTTCGTTTGTGTGTTTTACTTGATATATTTATTTATTTATTTATTTCATTAACACAATCATTTATTAGGAATTTATATATTTTTGTTTATTAAATTTTCGATTTATGTATTGATTTAAATTTTTTTCTATTTAATTACTTATTGATATTTGTTGTGACGTTCCTCTGTGTGTTTTGCGTGTTTTCTGTCTCTTTCCAGCGATCCGTACCTGCATTCTTCTCAAATCCGTTCATTGGGTCTTTCTGGGGAATCCCGATGACGTCATTCATACATTCACCAATCCCGTTACACGGACTGATGTGAATCCCACTCGCCATCCCGGTAGCCAGCTTTTTTTCGCTGAAATAATGTACCCTCTTTGTTCTTTCGCTCATGCTGTCTCAGTTCATTATTGTTTGTGTTTTGTAAAGCGTCGGCACGCCTTGTTTTCTCCCCGGTCCTCTTGTTTGTTACTTTTCCCCCTCGGCTGTCTTGTCTGTCTGTTTGTTCGTTGGGAGGAAGCGGACAGGTATGAATGTCACGTGACGTCCACTATGCCCACACGTGGGCATTAATATAACTGCCAAATACACTAGGTTAAGAGCGTGTGCCACCCGCTTTACGTTTTGTGATTTTGTTAGCCAGAGTAGGTTAGTTAGGGCGTCGCTGACGCTGAAGATTTATCTACAATGGTATTTTTTTTTTTTTTTTGTAGATAGATTAGAGAGCTTACGTATAGCTAGAGTGTGTATTGGTATTTCATTGCTTTTTATGTGGCACTGCTCTTGTCCCTTATCCCCTCACAACTGTGTTCGTGTTCTCTTTCTATGAATACTGTAAATATTGTTCCCACTACCCCTTTCACTGCGCTTAACCCCTGCACTTGTATTTGTGTATAATAAACCACTTGGCATCGTAGATGTCTATTGCGTCCGGTCCGGGTCTTCTCTGTCCGTTACACGCGTGATCCTCCGGACAAAACATTAATAAAACATCCCTGTTGTTGCCCTGCTTCTCTGGGTCGTAACTTTTATTTATTTTAGTTTTAATTTCTACTTTATATTTATTTATTTATTTATTTATTTATTTATTTAATTGCTTGCTCGCTCGTTTATTCATCTGTTTATCTTTTATTGCTTATTCACGTATGGGCATTGTTTAAGAGGCCCGTTTTGACAGGGTCTCTCGCTTACGGCCATACCACCCTGAGCACGCCCGATCTCGTCCGATCTCGGAAGCTAAGCAGGGTCGGGCCTGGTTAGTACTTGGATGGGAGACCGCCTGGGAATACCAGGTGCTGTAAGCTTTTTGTGCTTGCTTCCTTCCTTCTTTGTCGGATGCACTTTTCTCATTTTTTACCTCGATCGCCGCATTTCCTTTCCGGATTCTGCAGTGGTTTGTCTTTTCTCCGTCTGTGCGCCAGAGGAGCCGCACAGTCTCGTCTTTTCCGCCGTCCTCCACAAGGGGGCGGTCAGAGGCTTGATTTGTGGCTTTTTGCTCACTGCCCACAGCAGCACGGCGGAGGAGCGGTCATTAACAAAGCGCTGTGTTGCAGGTGATTTGACGCCATTCACGTGTAAGAACGAGCGTATATGCTGCATGGTCTGTTCTTTGAAGGACAAAAGTTAGTTAAGTTAACCCACCCCCATTCGTTTGCTCCTCTGTGTAGGACAGCGGCTGGGTTAAAGAGACACTGCATAAATCATAAGCAGTTGTTAACACCATTAAAACGTGCAGCAAAAAAATGCTGTCAAATATTTTTTGCGTCTCTGTTATTATCACTGTTTAGCAAAGACTTTTCATTTTCTATGAATGAGTGCTGTGACTGAAAGCTGGCTTGGTTTTGATCTATCTATCTGTCTGTCTGTCTGTCTGTCTGTCTGTCTGTCTGTCTGTCTGTCTGTCTGTCTGTCTGTCTGTCTGTGAACATTTTTTCATTTTTTTACTTGATATATTTATTTATTTATTTCATTTACACAATCATTTATTATTAACTTTTATGTTTTATGTATGACGTTTTCGATTTATTTATTAATCAAATTTTTTTCTGTTTTATTATTTCTTGATATTAATTGTTACGTTCCTGTGTGTGTTTTACTTGATATATGTATTAATTTATTTATTTGTTTCATTTACACAATCATCTATTAGTAATTTATATATTTTTATTTAGTTAATTTTCCATTTATTTATTCATTTAATTTTTTTCTGTTTAATTATTTATTTATATTTATTGTAACGTTCGTTTGTGTGTTTTACTTGATATATTTATTTATTTATTTATTTCATTAACACAATCATTTATTAGGAATTTATATATTTTTGTTTATTAAATTTTCGATTTATGTATTGATTTAAATTTTTTTCTATTTAATTACTTATTGATATTTGTTGTGACGTTCCTCTGTGTGTTTTGCGTGTTTTCTGTCTCTTTCCAGCGATCCGTACCTGCATTCTTCTCAAATCCGTTCATTGGGTCTTTCTGGGGAATCCCGATGACGTCATTCATACATTCACCAATCCCGTTACACGGACTGATGTGAATCCCACTCGCCATCCCGGTAGCCAGCTTTTTTTCGCTGAAATAATGTACCCTCTTTGTTCTTTCGCTCATGCTGTCTCAGTTCATTATTGTTTGTGTTTTGTAAAGCGTCGGCACGCCTTGTTTTCTCCCCGGTCCTCTTGTTTGTTACTTTTCCCCCTCGGCTGTCTTGTCTGTCTGTTTGTTCGTTGGGAGGAAGCGGACAGGTATGAATGTCACGTGACGTCCACTATGCCCACACGTGGGCATTAATATAACTGCCAAATACACTAGGTTAAGAGCGTGTGCCACCCGCTTTACGTTTTGTGATTTTGTTAGCCAGAGTAGGTTAGTTAGGGCGTCGCTGACGCTGAAGATTTATCTACAATGGTATTTTTTTTTTTTTTTGTAGATAGATTAGAGAGCTTACGTATAGCTAGAGTGTGTATTGGTATTTCATTGCTTTTTATGTGGCACTGCTCTTGTCCCTTATCCCCTCACAACTGTGTTCGTGTTCTCTTTCTATGAATACTGTAAATATTGTTCCCACTACCCCTTTCACTGCGCTTAACCCCTGCACTTGTATTTGTGTATAATAAACCACTTGGCATCGTAGATGTCTATTGCGTCCGGTCCGGGTCTTCTCTGTCCGTTACAACGCGTGATCCTCCGGACAAAACATTAATAAAACATCCCTGTTGTTGCCCTGCTTCTCTGGGTCGTAACTTTTATTTATTTTAGTTTTAATTTCTACTTTATATTTATTTATTTATTTATTTATTTATTTATTTAATTGCTTGCTCGCTCGTTTATTCATCTGTTTATCTTTTATTGCTTATTCACGTATGGGCATTGTTTAAGAGGCCCGTTTTGACAGGGTCTCTCGCTTACGGCCATACCACCCTGAGCACGCCCGATCTCGTCCGATCTCGGAAGCTAAGCAGGGTCGGGCCTGGTTAGTACTTGGATGGGAGACCGCCTGGGAATACCAGGTGCTGTAAGCTTTTTGTGCTTGCTTCCTTCCTTCTTTGTCGGATGCACTTTTCTCATTTTTTACCTCGATCGCCGCATTTCCTTTCCGGATTCTGCAGTGGTTTGTCTTTTCTCCGTCTGTGCGCCAGAGGAGCCGCACAGTCTCGTCTTTTCCGCCGTCCTCCACAAGGGGGCGGTCAGAGGCTTGATTTGTGGCTTTTTGCTCACTGCCCACAGCAGCACGGCGGAGGAGCGGTCATTAACAAAGCGCTGTGTTGCAGGTGATTTGACGCCATTCACGTGTAAGAACGAGCGTATATGCTGCATGGTCTGTTCTTTGAAGGACAAAAGTTAGTTAAGTTAACCCACCCCCATTCGTTTGCTCCTCTGTGTAGGACAGCGGCTGGGTTAAAGAGACACTGCATAAATCATAAGCAGTTGTTAACACCATTAAAACGTGCAGCAAAAAAATGCTGTCAAATATTTTTTGCGTCTCTGTTATTATCACTGTTTAGCAAAGACTTTTCATTTTCTATGAATGAGTGCTGTGACTGAAAGCTGGCTTGGTTTTGATCTATCTATCTGTCTGTCTGTCTGTCTGTCTGTCTGTCTGTCTGTCTGTCTGTCTGTCTGTCTGTCTGTCTGTCTGTGAACATTTTTTCATTTTTTTACTTGATATATTTATTTATTTATTTCATTTACACAATCATTTATTATTAACTTTTATGTTTTATGTATGACGTTTTCGATTTATTTATTAATCAAATTTTTTTCTGTTTTATTATTTCTTGATATTAATTGTTACGTTCCTGTGTGTGTTTTACTTGATATATGTATTAATTTATTTATTTGTTTCATTTACACAATCATCTATTAGTAATTTATATATTTTTATTTAGTTAATTTTCCATTTATTTATTCATTTAATTTTTTTCTGTTTAATTATTTATTTATATTTATTGTAACGTTCGTTTGTGTGTTTTACTTGATATATTTATTTATTTATTTATTTCATTAACACAATCATTTATTAGGAATTTATATATTTTTGTTTATTAAATTTTCGATTTATGTATTGATTTAAATTTTTTTCTATTTAATTACTTATTGATATTTGTTGTGACGTTCCTCTGTGTGTTTTGCGTGTTTTCTGTCTCTTTCCAGCGATCCGTACCTGCATTCTTCTCAAATCCGTTCATTGGGTCTTTCTGGGGAATCCCGATGACGTCATTCATACATTCACCAATCCCGTTACACGGACTGATGTGAATCCCACTCGCCATCCCGGTAGCCAGCTTTTTTTCGCTGAAATAATGTACCCTCTTTGTTCTTTCGCTCATGCTGTCTCAGTTCATTATTGTTTGTGTTTTGTAAAGCGTCGGCACGCCTTGTTTTCTCCCCGGTCCTCTTGTTTGTTACTTTTCCCCCTCGGCTGTCTTGTCTGTCTGTTTGTTCGTTGGGAGGAAGCGGACAGGTATGAATGTCACGTGACGTCCACTATGCCCACACGTGGGCATTAATATAACTGCCAAATACACTAGGTTAAGAGCGTGTGCCACCCGCTTTACGTTTTGTGATTTTGTTAGCCAGAGTAGGTTAGTTAGGGCGTCGCTGACGCTGAAGATTTATCTACAATGGTATTTTTTTTTTTTTTTGTAGATAGATTAGAGAGCTTACGTATAGCTAGAGTGTGTATTGGTATTTCATTGCTTTTTATGTGGCACTGCTCTTGTCCCTTATCCCCTCACAACTGTGTTCGTGTTCTCTTTCTATGAATACTGTAAATATTGTTCCCACTACCCCTTTCACTGCGCTTAACCCCTGCACTTGTATTTGTGTATAATAAACCACTTGGCATCGTAGATGTCTATTGCGTCCGGTCCGGGTCTTCTCTGTCCGTTACACGCGTGATCCTCCGGACAAAACATTAATAAAACATCCCTGTTGTTGCCCTGCTTCTCTGGGTCGTAACTTTTATTTATTTTAGTTTTAATTTCTACTTTATATTTATTTATTTATTTATTTATTTATTTATTTAATTGCTTGCTCGCTCGTTTATTCATCTGTTTATCTTTTATTGCTTATTCACGTATGGGCATTGTTTAAGAGGCCCGTTTTGACAGGGTCTCTCGCTTACGGCCATACCACCCTGAGCACGCCCGATCTCGTCCGATCTCGGAAGCTAAGCAGGGTCGGGCCTGGTTAGTACTTGGATGGGAGACCGCCTGGGAATACCAGGTGCTGTAAGCTTTTTGTGCTTGCTTCCTTCCTTCTTTGTCGGATGCACTTTTCTCATTTTTTACCTCGATCGCCGCATTTCCTTTCCGGATTCTGCAGTGGTTTGTCTTTTCTCCGTCTGTGCGCCAGAGGAGCCGCACAGTCTCGTCTTTTCCGCCGTCCTCCACAAGGGGGCGGTCAGAGGCTTGATTTGTGGCTTTTTGCTCACTGCCCACAGCAGCACGGCGGAGGAGCGGTCATTAACAAAGCGCTGTGTTGCAGGTGATTTGACGCCATTCACGTGTAAGAACGAGCGTATATGCTGCATGGTCTGTTCTTTGAAGGACAAAAGTTAGTTAAGTTAACCCACCCCCATTCGTTTGCTCCTCTGTGTAGGACAGCGGCTGGGTTAAAGAGACACTGCATAAATCATAAGCAGTTGTTAACACCATTAAAACGTGCAGCAAAAAAATGCTGTCAAATATTTTTTGCGTCTCTGTTATTATCACTGTTTAGCAAAGACTTTTCATTTTCTATGAATGAGTGCTGTGACTGAAAGCTGGCTTGGTTTTGATCTATCTATCTGTCTGTCTGTCTGTCTGTCTGTCTGTCTGTCTGTCTGTCTGTCTGTCTGTCTGTCTGTCTGTCTGTGAACATTTTTTCATTTTTTTACTTGATATATTTATTTATTTATTTCATTTACACAATCATTTATTATTAACTTTTATGTTTTATGTATGACGTTTTCGATTTATTTATTAATCAAATTTTTTTCTGTTTTATTATTTCTTGATATTAATTGTTACGTTCCTGTGTGTGTTTTACTTGATATATGTATTAATTTATTTATTTGTTTCATTTACACAATCATCTATTAGTAATTTATATATTTTTATTTAGTTAATTTTCCATTTATTTATTCATTTAATTTTTTTCTGTTTAATTATTTATTTATATTTATTGTAACGTTCGTTTGTGTGTTTTACTTGATATATTTATTTATTTATTTATTTCATTAACACAATCATTTATTAGGAATTTATATATTTTTGTTTATTAAATTTTCGATTTATGTATTGATTTAAATTTTTTTCTATTTAATTACTTATTGATATTTGTTGTGACGTTCCTCTGTGTGTTTTGCGTGTTTTCTGTCTCTTTCCAGCGATCCGTACCTGCATTCTTCTCAAATCCGTTCATTGGGTCTTTCTGGGGAATCCCGATGACGTCATTCATACATTCACCAATCCCGTTACACGGACTGATGTGAATCCCACTCGCCATCCCGGTAGCCAGCTTTTTTTCGCTGAAATAATGTACCCTCTTTGTTCTTTCGCTCATGCTGTCTCAGTTCATTATTGTTTGTGTTTTGTAAAGCGTCGGCACGCCTTGTTTTCTCCCCGGTCCTCTTGTTTGTTACTTTTCCCCCTCGGCTGTCTTGTCTGTCTGTTTGTTCGTTGGGAGGAAGCGGACAGGTATGAATGTCACGTGACGTCCACTATGCCCACACGTGGGCATTAATATAACTGCCAAATACACTAGGTTAAGAGCGTGTGCCACCCGCTTTACGTTTTGTGATTTTGTTAGCCAGAGTAGGTTAGTTAGGGCGTCGCTGACGCTGAAGATTTATCTACAATGGTATTTTTTTTTTTTTTTGTAGATAGATTAGAGAGCTTACGTATAGCTAGAGTGTGTATTGGTATTTCATTGCTTTTTATGTGGCACTGCTCTTGTCCCTTATCCCCTCACAACTGTGTTCGTGTTCTCTTTCTATGAATACTGTAAATATTGTTCCCACTACCCCTTTCACTGCGCTTAACCCCTGCACTTGTATTTGTGTATAATAAACCACTTGGCATCGTAGATGTCTATTGCGTCCGGTCCGGGTCTTCTCTGTCCGTTACACGCGTGATCCTCCGGACAAAACATTAATAAAACATCCCTGTTGTTGCCCTGCTTCTCTGGGTCGTAACTTTTATTTATTTTAGTTTTAATTTCTACTTTATATTTATTTATTTATTTATTTATTTATTTATTTAATTGCTTGCTCGCTCGTTTATTCATCTGTTTATCTTTTATTGCTTATTCACGTATGGGCATTGTTTAAGAGGCCCGTTTTGACAGGGTCTCTCGCTTACGGCCATACCACCCTGAGCACGCCCGATCTCGTCCGATCTCGGAAGCTAAGCAGGGTCGGGCCTGGTTAGTACTTGGATGGGAGACCGCCTGGGAATACCAGGTGCTGTAAGCTTTTTGTGCTTGCTTCCTTCCTTCTTTGTCGGATGCACTTTTCTCATTTTTTACCTCGATCGCCGCATTTCCTTTCCGGATTCTGCAGTGGTTTGTCTTTTCTCCGTCTGTGCGCCAGAGGAGCCGCACAGTCTCGTCTTTTCCGCCGTCCTCCACAAGGGGGCGGTCAGAGGCTTGATTTGTGGCTTTTTGCTCACTGCCCACAGCAGCACGGCGGAGGAGCGGTCATTAACAAAGCGCTGTGTTGCAGGTGATTTGACGCCATTCACGTGTAAGAACGAGCGTATATGCTGCATGGTCTGTTCTTTGAAGGACAAAAGTTAGTTAAGTTAACCCACCCCCATTCGTTTGCTCCTCTGTGTAGGACAGCGGCTGGGTTAAAGAGACACTGCATAAATCATAAGCAGTTGTTAACACCATTAAAACGTGCAGCAAAAAAATGCTGTCAAATATTTTTTGCGTCTCTGTTATTATCACTGTTTAGCAAAGACTTTTCATTTTCTATGAATGAGTGCTGTGACTGAAAGCTGGCTTGGTTTTGATCTATCTATCTGTCTGTCTGTCTGTCTGTCTGTCTGTCTGTCTGTCTGTCTGTCTGTCTGTCTGTCTGTCTGTCTGTGAACATTTTTTCATTTTTTTACTTGATATATTTATTTATTTATTTCATTTACACAATCATTTATTATTAACTTTTATGTTTTATGTATGACGTTTTCGATTTATTTATTAATCAAATTTTTTTCTGTTTTATTATTTCTTGATATTAATTGTTACGTTCCTGTGTGTGTTTTACTTGATATATGTATTAATTTATTTATTTGTTTCATTTACACAATCATCTATTAGTAATTTATATATTTTTATTTAGTTAATTTTCCATTTATTTATTCATTTAATTTTTTTCTGTTTAATTATTTATTTATATTTATTGTAACGTTCGTTTGTGTGTTTTACTTGATATATTTATTTATTTATTTATTTCATTAACACAATCATTTATTAGGAATTTATATATTTTTGTTTATTAAATTTTCGATTTATGTATTGATTTAAATTTTTTTCTATTTAATTACTTATTGATATTTGTTGTGACGTTCCTCTGTGTGTTTTGCGTGTTTTCTGTCTCTTTCCAGCGATCCGTACCTGCATTCTTCTCAAATCCGTTCATTGGGTCTTTCTGGGGAATCCCGATGACGTCATTCATACATTCACCAATCCCGTTACACGGACTGATGTGAATCCCACTCGCCATCCCGGTAGCCAGCTTTTTTTCGCTGAAATAATGTACCCTCTTTGTTCTTTCGCTCATGCTGTCTCAGTTCATTATTGTTTGTGTTTTGTAAAGCGTCGGCACGCCTTGTTTTCTCCCCGGTCCTCTTGTTTGTTACTTTTCCCCCTCGGCTGTCTTGTCTGTCTGTTTGTTCGTTGGGAGGAAGCGGACAGGTATGAATGTCACGTGACGTCCACTATGCCCACACGTGGGCATTAATATAACTGCCAAATACACTAGGTTAAGAGCGTGTGCCACCCGCTTTACGTTTTGTGATTTTGTTAGCCAGAGTAGGTTAGTTAGGGCGTCGCTGACGCTGAAGATTTATCTACAATGGTATTTTTTTTTTTTTTTGTAGATAGATTAGAGAGCTTACGTATAGCTAGAGTGTGTATTGGTATTTCATTGCTTTTTATGTGGCACTGCTCTTGTCCCTTATCCCCTCACAACTGTGTTCGTGTTCTCTTTCTATGAATACTGTAAATATTGTTCCCACTACCCCTTTCACTGCGCTTAACCCCTGCACTTGTATTTGTGTATAATAAACCACTTGGCATCGTAGATGTCTATTGCGTCCGGTCCGGGTCTTCTCTGTCCGTTACACGCGTGATCCTCCGGACAAAACATTAATAAAACATCCCTGTTGTTGCCCTGCTTCTCTGGGTCGTAACTTTTATTTATTTTAGTTTTAATTTCTACTTTATATTTATTTATTTATTTATTTATTTATTTATTTAATTGCTTGCTCGCTCGTTTATTCATCTGTTTATCTTTTATTGCTTATTCACGTATGGGCATTGTTTAAGAGGCCCGTTTTGACAGGGTCTCTCGCTTACGGCCATACCACCCTGAGCACGCCCGATCTCGTCCGATCTCGGAAGCTAAGCAGGGTCGGGCCTGGTTAGTACTTGGATGGGAGACCGCCTGGGAATACCAGGTGCTGTAAGCTTTTTGTGCTTGCTTCCTTCCTTCTTTGTCGGATGCACTTTTCTCATTTTTTACCTCGATCGCCGCATTTCCTTTCCGGATTCTGCAGTGGTTTGTCTTTTCTCCGTCTGTGCGCCAGAGGAGCCGCACAGTCTCGTCTTTTCCGCCGTCCTCCACAAGGGGGCGGTCAGAGGCTTGATTTGTGGCTTTTTGCTCACTGCCCACAGCAGCACGGCGGAGGAGCGGTCATTAACAAAGCGCTGTGTTGCAGGTGATTTGACGCCATTCACGTGTAAGAACGAGCGTATATGCTGCATGGTCTGTTCTTTGAAGGACAAAAGTTAGTTAAGTTAACCCACCCCCATTCGTTTGCTCCTCTGTGTAGGACAGCGGCTGGGTTAAAGAGACACTGCATAAATCATAAGCAGTTGTTAACACCATTAAAACGTGCAGCAAAAAAATGCTGTCAAATATTTTTTGCGTCTCTGTTATTATCACTGTTTAGCAAAGACTTTTCATTTTCTATGAATGAGTGCTGTGACTGAAAGCTGGCTTGGTTTTGATCTATCTATCTGTCTGTCTGTCTGTCTGTCTGTCTGTCTGTCTGTCTGTCTGTCTGTCTGTCTGTCTGTCTGTCTGTGAACATTTTTTCATTTTTTTACTTGATATATTTATTTATTTATTTCATTTACACAATCATTTATTATTAACTTTTATGTTTTATGTATGACGTTTTCGATTTATTTATTAATCAAATTTTTTTCTGTTTTATTATTTCTTGATATTAATTGTTACGTTCCTGTGTGTGTTTTACTTGATATATGTATTAATTTATTTATTTGTTTCATTTACACAATCATCTATTAGTAATTTATATATTTTTATTTAGTTAATTTTCCATTTATTTATTCATTTAATTTTTTTCTGTTTAATTATTTATTTATATTTATTGTAACGTTCGTTTGTGTGTTTTACTTGATTATTTATTTATTTATTTATTTCATTAACACAATCATTTATTAGGAATTTATATATTTTTGTTTATTAAATTTTCGATTTATGTATTGATTTAAATTTTTTTCTATTTAATTACTTATTGATATTTGTTGTGACGTTCCTCTGTGTGTTTTGCGTGTTTTCTGTCTCTTTCCAGCGATCCGTACCTGCATTCTTCTCAAATCCGTTCATTGGGTCTTTCTGGGGAATCCCGATGACGTCATTCATACATTCACCAATCCCGTTACACGGACTGATGTGAATCCCACTCGCCATCCCGGTAGCCAGCTTTTTTTCGCTGAAATAATGTACCCTCTTTGTTCTTTCGCTCATGCTGTCTCAGTTCATTATTGTTTGTGTTTTGTAAAGCGTCGGCACGCCTTGTTTTCTCCCCGGTCCTCTTGTTTGTTACTTTTCCCCCTCGGCTGTCTTGTCTGTCTGTTTGTTCGTTGGGAGGAAGCGGACAGGTATGAATGTCACGTGACGTCCACTATGCCCACACGTGGGCATTAATATAACTGCCAAATACACTAGGTTAAGAGCGTGTGCCACCCGCTTTACGTTTTGTGATTTTGTTAGCCAGAGTAGGTTAGTTAGGGCGTCGCTGACGCTGAAGATTTATCTACAATGGTATTTTTTTTTTTTTTTGTAGATAGATTAGAGAGCTTACGTATAGCTAGAGTGTGTATTGGTATTTCATTGCTTTTTATGTGGCACTGCTCTTGTCCCTTATCCCCTCACAACTGTGTTCGTGTTCTCTTTCTATGAATACTGTAAATATTGTTCCCACTACCCCTTTCACTGCGCTTAACCCCTGCACTTGTATTTGTGTATAATAAACCACTTGGCATCGTAGATGTCTATTGCGTCCGGTCCGGGTCTTCTCTGTCCGTTACACGCGTGATCCTCCGGACAAAACATTAATAAAACATCCCTGTTGTTGCCCTGCTTCTCTGGGTCGTAACTTTTATTTATTTTAGTTTTAATTTCTACTTTATATTTATTTATTTATTTATTTATTTATTTATTTAATTGCTTGCTCGCTCGTTTATTCATCTGTTTATCTTTTATTGCTTATTCACGTATGGGCATTGTTTAAGAGGCCCGTTTTGACAGGGTCTCTCGCTTACGGCCATACCACCCTGAGCACGCCCGATCTCGTCCGATCTCGGAAGCTAAGCAGGGTCGGGCCTGGTTAGTACTTGGATGGGAGACCGCCTGGGAATACCAGGTGCTGTAAGCTTTTTGTGCTTGCTTCCTTCCTTCTTTGTCGGATGCACTTTTCTCATTTTTTACCTCGATCGCCGCATTTCCTTTCCGGATTCTGCAGTGGTTTGTCTTTTCTCCGTCTGTGCGCCAGAGGAGCCGCACAGTCTCGTCTTTTCCGCCGTCCTCCACAAGGGGGCGGTCA